>NC_042621.1:290182083-290530691 GCF_901001135.1 Rhinatrema bivittatum
CTACATACTTAGCAGAGGATGCTGCCACTGGAGCTGATATAGTGGGTGGACTCTGAGGAACAATGCCAAGGGCATCAGATGTGCTCTCTAACTGTGCTGCCTGCTCTTCAGCCACTTCCTAATTTTGTCCTGCCTCCCCCATCAAAGAACTGGATAAGGTGGCTAACACACTACTATAAAGGCCTCCCAAATTTTTCCCATCTGGTACACTATCAATAGCTTCTATTTCAGGGGAAAAAAGTAATGACTCTTCATCTGAATAAAAAAGCACTAGGAGTCGAGTGGAATCATTTAGACTAACTGTTTTATTAAAGCATGAGCTTTCGAGGACACAGTCCACACCATCAGATGCATGACATGATGTACAGTTGATGTGTACAATATATATACAGAACAGTGAGAAGACATGGGAAAAGGCAGGAAACGGTGTGGAGAGAGTGTGAATAGGATTGTAGTTTAGCCTACTGACAACTGAGGTAAGTGTGAATAGACAGAACGATCAGACAACAGTTCAGTTTATGCATATTTGTAGTGAGGCATGAATCCATTGCTTCTGTTCAGCCCTTGGGTGATGGTATTTAGATTTTTAATGAGTTCCAATTCAGCAGTTTCAGGCTGGAGTGCTCCTTTGAAGTTTTCATGTAGGAGTATGGCAACCTTAAGGTCAGACAGAGAATGTCAAGGAAGGTTGAATGTTGTCATTTCTAACCTCAGGTTTAAATCCTTTTCCCTTGTCCTTATAGATTGTCCCGTTTGTCCTATGTAGACAGAAGCGGGACTTTGTTGGCAGGTGTTGGCATATATCAATTGGAAGAAAAGCAGGAGAATGTGTCCCACATGTTGCTGATGATGTTGTGTCCAGTGATGGCATTGTCTGGGATAATATGTGGAAAGTGTTGGCATCTCCTTTTCTGGCAAGGTCTGGCTCCTGGGTTGGTGTCCTTGCACTATTTGCAGCAGCTGATGAGTATCTTTTGAGGTTGAGGGGCTGCTACACCAGACTAGCACGGCTATCCCTCTGAAGATTTTTCATGTAAATCAGTGGAGGAAAATTTGGCTTTCACTGCAACCTCTGCAGCAACATTTTCTCTCTCGCTGAACACAGAAGATTGGAGAGAAAAACACTCACTGTTATCTGCACTCTGCAGCAGTGACACATCATCAAGCTCGTATGCCAGTTTCTTTAGCGTAAAGCTGGCTCCTGCTGTTGTAGAAGTCCAGAAGAAATCCCTCTTCAGTTTCAGGGCAGGACCTCATTTTTAGGGATGTGAATCGTTTTTCAACGATTAAAATTATTGTCCGATAATTTTAATATCTTCTTAAATCATTATAGAACACAATACAATAGAAATTCTAACGATTTATCGTTAAAAATCGTTAAATCGTGTTAGTGCGCACTAACAGAAAATGATACAAATTGACACTTTCCAGGTCAGTAAAGGTCAGTTAGGAATGAATATGTATTCCTATTGGCTGGCTGCCCTCTTATCTATTGATGTTACCAAGGTTCCCACTGAGGTGATGGTTGGGGGGATGGGAAATGGAAACTGTTGGTAGTTGACAAAAAAAGTAATGTGATCAGTCAATATGACTAGAACTTGTGCCCTATTCCTGATACCAGGGGGTGTTGTGATCTTCCTGCACTCAGTGCCCTATCCCTGATACCAGGGGTGTTGTGATCTTCCTGCACACAGTGCCCTAACCCTGACACCAGGGGTGTTTATTTATTTATTTATTTATTTAACAACTTTTAATATACCGACGTTCGTATGGCACATCACGCCGGTTTACAAGTAACTCAATTAAAGGAGGAAATTACAATAAACAGGGGGCGGGGATGGGTGCAGGCCAGAAAAAAGGAGGGGGGTAAGGGAGACAGGAGAAGGGAGGGAAAGATAGGTAGCGTGAGAGAGAGTAAAAAACAACCATCAAAATAAGAAATAGGAGGAACTTATTTACAGAAGGAGCTATATACAGTAGTTACAATTAGGATTTTGTAAATTTGCAGAACGAGGGCGGGCAATACCAGGAGAGTTGTGATCTTCCTGCACACAGTGCCCTAACCCTGATACCAGGGGTGGTGTGATCTTCCTGCACACAGTGCCCTACCCTGATACCAGGGGTGTTGTGATCTTCCTGCACACAGTGCCCTAACCCTGATACCAGGGGTGTTGTGATCTTCCTGCACACAGTGCCCTAACCCTGATACCAGGGGTGTTGTGATCTTCCTGCACACAGTGCCCTAACCCAGATACCAGGGGTGTTGTGATCTTCCTGCACACAGTGCCCTAACCCTGACATCAGGGGTGTTGTGATCTTCCTGCACACAGTGCCCTATCCCTATTAATACCAGGGGTGTTGTGATCTTCCTGCACACCGTGCCCTAACCCTGATACCATGGGTGTTGTGATCTTCCTGCACACAGAGCCCTATCCCTATTAATACCAGGAGTGTTGTGATCTTCCTGCACACAGTGCCCTAACCCTGACACCAGGGGTGTTGTGATCTTCCTGCACACAGTGCCCTAACCCTGATACCAGGGGTGTTGTGATCTTCCTGCATGCAGTGCCCTATCCCGCCTGCATTACTAGTGAGACAGGGGGGAGCTGCCTGACCCTCAGTCCAGACTTCCCCCATGTCCCAGCCAGTGAATGGTGTGTGGGTGAGGGGGGGGGGGAGGATGGTGAAGTCTGAGACAGCTCCCTCCCTGCATTACTGATGAGAGGCTGGCTTCACAGACAGGGGGGAGCTTCCTGACCCTCACTCCTCCCCTCCCCCATGTCCCAGCCAGTGAATGGTGTGTGGGTGAGGGGGGGGGGGGGGAGGATGGTGAGGCTGAAACAGCTCCTTCCCTGCATTACTAGTGAGAGGCTGGCTTCACAGACAGGGGGGAGCTGCCTGACCCTCAATCCTCCCCTCCCCCATGTCCCAGCCAGTGAATGGTGTGTGGGTGAGGAGGGGGGAGGATGGTGAAGGCTGAGACAGCTCCCTCCCTGCATTACTAGTGAGAGGCTGACTTCACAGACAGGGGGGAGCTGCCTGACCCTCACTCCTCCGGGGTGTTGTGATCTTCTGCACACAGTGCCCTATCCCTGATACCAGGGGTGTTGTGCTCTTCCTGCATGCAGTGCCCTATCCCTAATACCAGGGGTGTTATGATATTCCTGCACACAGTGCCCTATTCCTGATACCGGGATATGTGCAAGAAGATCACAACACCCCCGGTATCAGGAATAGGGCACTGTGTGCAGGAAGATCACAACACTCCTGGTATCAAGGATAGGGCACTGTGTGCAGGAAGATCACAACACCCCTGGTATTAGGGATAGGGCACTGTGTGCAGGAAGATCACAACACCCCTGGTATCAGGGATAGGGCACTGTGTGCAGGAAGATCACAACACCCCGGAGGAGTGAGGGTCAGGCAGCTCCCCCCTGTCTGTGAAGCCAGCCTCTCACTAGTAATGCAGGGACGGAGCTGTCTCAGCCTCACCATCCTCCCCCTCCTCACCCACACACCATTCACTGGCTGGGACATGGGGGAGGGGAGGAGTAAGGGTCAGGCAGCTCCTCCCTGTCTGTGAAGCCAGCCTCTCACTAGTAATGCAGGGAGGGAGCTGTCTCACCCTTCACCATCCTCCTCCCCCTCCCCTCACCCACACACCATTCACTTGCTGGGACTTGGGGGAAGGGAGGAGTGAAATACAGGCAGCTCCCCCCTATCTGTGAAGCCAGCCTCTCACTAATAATGCAGGGAGGGAGCTGTCTCCGCCTTCACCATCCTCCCACCCCCCACTCACCCACACACCATTCACTGGCTGGGACATGGGGGAGGGGAGGAGTGAGGGTCAGGCAGCTCCCCCCTGTCTGTGAAGCCAGCCTCTCACTAGTAATGCAGGGAAGGAGCTGTTTCAGCCTCACCATCCTCCCCCCCCCCCACCCACACACCATTCTCTGGCTGGGACATGGGGGAGGGGAGGAGTGAGGGTCAGGAAGCTCCCCCCTGTCTGTGAAACCAGCTTCTCACTAGTAATGCAGGCGGGAGAAGGCACTGCATGCAGGAAGATCACAACACCCCTGGTGTCAGGGTTAGGGCACTGTATGCAGGAAGATCACAACACTCCTGGTATTTATATTGATAGGGCACTGTGTGCAGGAAGATCACAACAATCCTGGTATTAATAGGGATAGGGCACTGTGTGCAGGAAGATCACAACACTCCTGGTATTAATAGGGATAGGGCACTATGTGCAGGAAGATCACAACACTCCTGGTATTAATAGGGATAGGGCACTGTGTGCAGGAAGATCACAACACCCCTGGTATCAGGGTTAGGGCACAGTGTGCAGGAAGTGCGCACTAACTCCCGTTAGTGCGCACTAATCGGAAAAAACGATTTTTTAACGATTTTTTAATGAAACAATCGTGCCAAACACGATTTTCTTCTCCTGCCAGACGATTTCAATCGTTAAGACGATAGGAGACACGATTCACATCCCTAATTGTTGCATTGGAGAAGGTACAGAGAAGGGCAACCAAAATGATAAAGGGGTTGGAATAGCTCCCCTATGAGGAAAGGCTAAATAGGTTAGGACTGTTCAGCTTGGAGAAGAGACGGCTGAGGGGGGGATATGATAGAGGCCTTTAAAATCATGAGAAGTCTAGAATGGGTAGATATGAATCGGTTATTTACTCTTTCGGACAATAGAAGGACGAGGGGGCACTCCATGAAGTTACATGTAGTATATTTAAAACCAATCAGAGAAAATTCTTTTTCACTCAGGGGCAGATTTTCAAAGGGTTACGTGCGTAAGATACACACGTAAACCCCGAAAAGCTGCCCCTGCCTGCGCCGAGCCTATCTTACATAGGCTTGGTGGTGCGCACAAGCCCCGGGACGCGCGCATGTCCCGGGGCTTCGAAAAGGGGGCAAGTCTGGGGGCATGGCAGCGGTCCGGGGGCGGATCTGGGGTCTGGGGGTGGTCCAGGGGCGTGACGGAGGTTTGGGGTGGTCCGGGGGGGCGGTCTGTGCCGGGGGATGGTAAGCTAGCATGCGCAAGTTACGCCTGCCTTGGGCAGGCGTAACTTCGGAAATAAAAGGTAGGGGGGGATTTAGTTAGGACTGGGGGGTGGGCTATATAGGGGAAGGGAGGGGAAGGTGGGGGGGGATCTTAAAAAAAAGTTCCTTCCAAGGCCGCTCCGATTTCAGAGCGTCCTTGCAGGGAACGGGGAAAGCCATCAGGGCTCCCCTTGGGCTCGGCGTGCACCCCCTTGCGCGCGCCAGCCCCGGATTTTATAACATGTGCACGGCTGTGCACGCATGTTATAAAATCGGGTGTAGATTTCTTCACGCCGGATTGCGCGAACAAATCTACGCCCCGATTAAGTTTAAAAATCTGGCCCACAATGCACAATTACGCTCTGAAATTTGTTGCCAGAGGATATGGTTAGTGTAGTTACTGTAGCTAGGTTTAAAAAAGGTTTGGATAAGTTCTTGGAAGAGAAGTCAATTAACTGCTATTAATCAAGCTGATTTAGAGAATAGCCACTGCTATACTATTACTGGCATCAGTAGCATGGGATCTACTTAGTGTTTGGGTACTTGTCAGGTAATTTTAGTCTGGATTGGCCACTGTTGGAAACAGGATGCTGGGCTTGATGGACCCTTGGTCTGACCCAGTATGGCAATTTCTTATCTTCTTATGTTGATAGTGTTTTGGGACAGGATTGACTCTCCTCCACATTTTTCTCTTCTTGATTTATGATTAATGGAGAAACCCTCCGGGCAATGTTCATTTAGTGAGTCTTCCCCTACCTCATCTAACCACGTTTCTGTTATCTAGATTTAGTTCATTTATCACTGGCTATTTTTTGTTGACTGATTTGGCATTCATAGGCCTATATCTGCATATAAAATTTGTTAGAAGTTGTGTTGTTAATGGTTGGTGGCCATGTCAAAGAGATATAGTTCATGTATCTCTTTGCTCTTGTCCTTTGCCTTTTCTGTGATCTAAAATGTCTATGGTGTCCTCTCCCCCATATCACTGGGATCTTAGAGGTCTCTGAGTTTTGAAGGGTGAGACATTTTGAATCAGAGGTTTATGTTGCAGCAGTGATCATAGATAGACCCTTTTTAGATTGCGATTTTGCTAAGCTTGTGTGAGTTCAGTGGTATCTCTTTTAGTGAGGATAGTTAGATGTCTTCTTCTGGAGAGTGATAGCACAGTCTGAAACACTTTTTTCTTCTTCTTCTTTTTTTTACTATCAGTATATTTACTGACAGTTGCTGATATTACCTCCCAGGATCATTACAACACCTGGGTGTCCCAAGCCCCGGGACATGCATATGTCCCAGGGCTTGAAAAAGGGGTCGGGGTGTGGGTGGTTCGGGGGTGGGGCCAGAGAGTTGGCCGGCACACGCAACCTACGCCTGCCTGGAGGCAGGCGCAACTGCTAAGTTAAAGGTAAGGGGCGGGGTTTAGGTAGGGCTGGGGCGGGTTAGGTAGGGGAAGGGAGGGAATGGTGGTGGTGGTGGTGGGGGGGGGACGGAAGGAAAGTTCCCTCTGAGGCCGCTCTGATTTCAGAGCGGCCTCGGAGGGAACGGAAGAAGGCTGCGCGGCTCGGCGCATGCAAGGTGCACAAGTGTGTACCCCCTTGCGTGCGCTGACCCCGACATGTGCCGACATGCGGCTGCGTGCACATGTTATAAAATCGGGTGTAGGTTTGTGCGCGCCGGGTTGCGCGTGCAAATCTACACCCGTGCCTAAATCTTAAAATCCGGCCCAGTTAATTTAACCAATTTGTTTAAGATAATTATCTACTGGACCAACATCAGTTTGGTTTTCATAAAGCACACAACACTGAGACTCTACTCATTTCTCTTCTTGATATCTTTCATAGAGGATTTGATTCTGGAACTGGATATATTCTTGTTCTGTTGGACATCTGTGCCACCTTTGACACTTTTGATTATGATATTCTTTTGTCCTGATTGAAGGATTTAGGCATAGGTGGCTATGTTCTTAATTGGTTCTCTTCCTACTTGACCAATCGGCTCTATCTCATCTTGGCATCACATTTTGATTGGTGTCCCACAGGGCTCTGCCCTTTCTTCTGTTCTGTTTAATCTTTATCTTAAGCCATTATGTTGGATTCTTGGTCAACTTGGGGTGTAATTTAAACTCTATGCTGATGACATCCAGTTTGCCTTCCCTCTGAAAACCACCTGATATGAAACAGATTTGTTTTCTCTTTGCTTATCTATGATTCAAGACTGGTTTTCTCAGAATAAGCTTTCTCTCAATGTAAAAAAGACCAAGGTTCTTTCCTTGGGATAAACTGCTTCTTATCCTAAATCTCCTGTTCTCAACCATGATGGGTCTATTTTTATCTTTGCTGAAAAAGCACATAATCTTGGGGTGTTTCTTGATCCTAAACTTTCTATGAAACCATGTATTCAATCCATTGTCCAGTTTTCATTTTATAAGCTGAAACTACTTCGTCCTGTCAAATCTCTTCTGGAACCTGCTAATTTTAGGACTATTCTTCAAGTTCTTTTTCTATCTGGTCTGGATTATTGCAATTCTTTGTTTATTGGGTTACCATAATCTACGCTGCATTCACTCCAAATAATATTGAACTCGGCAGCACGACTACTACTGGTAGGTACTCATATTCGCGATCACATAACCTAAGTTTTTGAATCCTTACGTTGGCCTCCAGTTTTCCATCAGATCTCATATAAAGTTGCAGTTATCATTCACAATTTATTACACAAAATTAATTCACCTTGGTTTCAATCTATATTAAGACTATATACTCCAACTCACACTTATGATTAATTTATTTTAGATGTTCCTTCGCTAAGAGTTGCACAGTTAATAGTAACAAGAGCACGGTCCTTCTCAATTCATGGCCCGACATTATGGAATTCCCTCCCAAGTAAGATCAGACTAACTAAAGGCTCCAAACTATTCAAGCAACTCCTAAAAACATACTTATTTCAGCTGGCTTATTCCTGATAAACTCTTCTCTCTAATTACTCTGACCAAATATTGCATACGTAGCACACTGAGGTTATGTTGCCCTTCCTTATGGGTACTCTTGGAAGCAAATGTTTTGTTATATATTTTATTAATTGTTGTTTTGCCTTTCTTTTCAGTATTGTGCATGTATTACTGTTCCCTGCCCCGAACTATTAGGAGGAGCAGGTAATAAATACTTTAAAATAAATAAATGAAGAACCCAACAATTCTGATAAATACCCAGCAGCAGCTTCCCTCCTGGAAAGGAGGGAGAGGGACAAGAGGAGGGAATTACATTCCGCCAGTCCTAAGAGTTAATGAACATTACTGTGCAATATCAGGAGAAATTAAAAGAAGTATCAGCACACTTTAGCCTTCTGTAAATTTGCAGAAGACAAGCCTTGGCAGTCTATTAAAACATGAAGCACCATTAACTTCTGGCATGCTGTTAAGTAGGGGAAATCATGTAGCTCCTTTAGAACAGTGCTTAATACAGGCCATATTTACCCAGCTTTTTCCCCATAGACTCAGAATGAGAGAAAAGCCTTAGTCAATCAGGCTCTATAAATGTGTCTGAACTGCATGCATGCAAATAGTACAGTAGGATGTCTAAGACGTGTTTTTGTTTTTTTATTTGTGCCAACTGCAGATGATAAAAACCCATCTTGTTAAGGATTTTGCTATCCTGTTACTTTCACTTATCATAGAAACATAGAAACATAGAAACATAGAAATGACGGCAGAAGAAGACCAAATGGCCCATCCAGTCTGCCCAGCAAGCTTCCCCCACTTCTTCCCTCACACCCATCCGCCTCTCTTAGCCCTTGGTTCTAATTCCCTTCCACCCCCACCATTAATGCAGAGAGCGGTGACGGAGCTGCATCCAAGTGAAACATCCAGCCCGAGTAGTTAGAGGTAGTAGGGGTAGTAACCGCCGCAATAAGCAAGCTACACCCATGCCCATTTGCTTTTACCCAGACCATGTCATACAGCCCTTATTGGTTGTTTATCTTCTCCCCTGCCGTTGAAGCAGGGAGCCATGCTGGATATGCGTGAGGCATCAGTTTTTTTCTTCTCCCCTGCCGTTGAAGCAGAGAGCCATGCTGGACATGCATTGAAAGTGAAGTATCAGGCACACCTGGTTTGGGGTAGTAACCGCCGTAACAAGCCAGCTACTCCCCGCTTTGTGAGTGTGAATCCTTTTTTCTTCTCCCCTGCCGTTTAAGCAGAGAGCTCTGCTGGATGTGTGAAGTAACAGTTTTTCTTTTCCCCTGCTGTTGAAGCAGAGAACTATGCTGGATATGCATTGAAGTGAAGTATAAGAATGGAGTGATCAAGCTAGTTGAAAGGCATCAGGAATAGAGGAAGGTGGAGGTAGTAATTTGGATATTTGGTTTGGGGTAGTAACCGCCGTAACAAGCCAGCTACTCCTGTCTTTGTGAGTGCAAATCCTTTTTTCCACATTTCCTCTTGCTGTTGAAGCTTAGAGTGATGTTGGAGTCACAGTAACCATGTGTATGTTTATTGAATAAGGGTATTGTCTCCAGGCAGTAGCCATCATTCTGGCGAGTCACCCACTCTTCATTGGCGGCCTCTTGACTTTATGGATCCACAGTGTTTATCCCACGCCCCTTTGAAGTCCTTCACAGTTCTGGTCTTCACCACTTCCTCCGGAAGGGCATTCCAGGCATCCACCACCCTCTCCGTGAAGAAATACTTCCTGACATTGGTTCTGAATCTTCCTCCCTGGAGCTTCAAATCGTGACCCCTGGTTCTGCTGATTTTTTTCTTATGGTAAAGGTTTGTCGTTGCCTTTGGATCATTAAAACCTTTCAAGTATCTGAAAGTCTGTATCATATCACCTCTGCTCCTCCTTTCCTCCAGGGTGTACATATTTAGATTCTTCAATCTCTCCTCGTACGTCATGCGATGAAGATCCTCCACCTTCCTGGTCGCCCTTCTCTGTACCGCTTCCATCTTGTCTTTGTCTTTTTGTAGATACGGTCTCCAGAACTGAACACAGTACTCCAGGTGAGGCCTCACCAAGGACCTGTACAAGGGACCTGTACAGGGGACCTGTACAAGGGAAATCCTTCATAGACTGGATTATTGTAATTGGTGCTGACTGGCTTGCCCACATTTTCTTTAATGGAAGTAGAGAATTTAGTGGCTCAACTTATATTAAATGTAACTCACGATGTTAGGTTCCATATTAGGTTCCATATTAGGAGCTACCACCCAGGAAAAAGTAGAGAATTTAGTGGCTCAACTTATATTAAATGTAACTCATAATGAACATGTCACCTTATATTGGCTGCTTCCTGTGAAATCCCATTGTATATGTACATTACTGACATCTACTTTTAAATGTCTGCTGTGTTATCTCCCAGTAAGGTGACTTAGTTCAGCCCAAGAGACGGCTCAATAGCCTTCGTTTTGTTTGACATGAGTCTGAAGGGGACCTGCTTTTCAGAACCCTTCACCGGGTTCAGTTTGAAAGGCGCATAATGTCTGTACTTATAGAAAGCTAGAGAAAGGATTCTATTATACATCTGCTTTTGCAGCTAAGTGGTGTTCCAATTTCTTATTTCATCTGAGATGCAACCACACTTTTTCTGGAGTTTTACTGTTGCGCTCCTGCTCGCGGGCCTTGCCGCAGGCAGGCGCTTACCTCTGCAGCACGGAGCCGCTGATGTTCTTTGCGGCAGGAGCCGCAGCCAGCCCTTCTCCTTCACTGCGGCAGGAGCCGCGGACTTTAGCGTGCCTCTCCTGCACAGCGGGCCCTGCCGTCGTGCTCCAATGCGGCTGGAGCCGCCGACGCCCTCTCCATCTTCGTGGCCCGGAGGCCGCAGTCCCCGGTGTTTCCTGGCGGCCGGAACCACCCTTAGTCCTTCCTAAAGTGGCAGGAGCTGCTTCTGATGTTGGTGCCTGTTCCTCGGCCCAGCTCTGCTCTTCAGCGATGCAGCAGCAAGCATGGCCTATGTCCATGGTCCTGCCCACTTCCCTTAAGGGGCAGGGCCGCGTCTTCCTTGCTGATTTAAAGGGCCAGTCTTCCTGGCCCCACCTGGACTCCTTCCTAGGCATCTTCTGATCTTCAACCCTATGTAAGGACCCTGCTTTCATTCTGTCCTTCCCTTCGCAAGGGGATAGTCCTCCCTAGGACTTCTCGTCTTCGCACCTGCCTGGCTTCCTTGTTCTTCGTGGGATCCCTTGTTGCTCTATGTTCCTGGTATCCTTTGGATATCTTTCATCTATGTTCCTGATGTTCCGTGATCCAGTCCTGATGTTCCGTGATCCAGTCCTGATGTACCGTGATCCAGTCCTGATGTTCCTGATGTTCGTGATCCAGTCCTGACGTTCCGTGATCCAGCCTTGATGTCCTGAACCCCTGGTTCCTCATCCAATTTTCCTGGCGTGCCACCGTTGTAGTCCGTGAGCAGCCCATGGGGGTTGTGTAGCACGCTTCATGGTACAAGGCCTTCTTTTCATCTGCAACACAAGCCTCTGGATGGTCATCCTTCCCTGTTTCGTCTTGTCCTGTTCCCTGAGGCTCGTTCTGGCCCTCTGATTCCCTTGTGTCTGCTTCCGTTCATGACCAAGACTCTGCCAGAACCTGTTCTGCTCCAGCGTGGTCCGCAACCAGCCATGGGCAGCTGTGCAGGGTACGCACCAGTGCAGGCCTCTACTGAATCTTCGACATGTTCCAGTCTCAAGTTCCACTTCTGCTCCTGGCGTCTGCTTCGCGTTCAAGCATGGTCCGTGACCAGTCCCGTGGGTGGGCTGTGTAGGGCATGCTACGTCACAGCCCCAACCTAGTACTTGATCCTGAATCCTTGTTCTGAGTCCTTCCAAGTTCCAAGTCCTCTTCTGTGTCTTCCTAGCACTCAGAATCCTTCCAAGTTCCTCGTCTGAGTCTCCACGTTCCAAGCTCCTCGCCTGAGTCTTTATGTTCCAGTCTTTGTCTGCCCTTGTCTCCTGTCCGGCCTGCTGCCTTTGCCGTTCCAAGCAGCAGGTCCGAAAAGGCTTGGAGTGGTTGAAGGACCACTCAGAGACCAACCTTGCGTGGCTGGCCTCACTGAAGCTGTGCAGGTCGACTGGGGCCTGGCTTCCTGGTCTCAGCCCAGGCTTGGACATGTCTCGCCTGCCTCGGTACCGCCTTGGAGTTCTCTGGGGTCGTGCCGTGGCCCAAGGGCACACAATTCCCTTGGAAAAGGGACCGCTCTCCTAGCGCTCCCTAACTTTACTTATGCTATTTCCAGGCTTGTCATTGCATTCTAGTAGCTGGCTAGGCAAAGTTTTGTTGATTTAGTTTGGATTGGTTATTTTTTTTTATTTGACTTTGCTGAATGTATGAATACCTATTGGTCTAGGGTTTTTATTTTCTATATTATTTTGTCTGTTTGTTGCTGCTTAAATATGGAGGAAGGAATGCCCTAAATATACTTTTTTTTTGCAAATTGCTCTGGGCAATTTTTTGCTGGGGGAGGATGAATAAATGTAAGCAAATAAATAAACACTGTGAACTATATGGATGGTTTTAACAGGTGGCCTTTATTCTGATTTTGAAAGAGAAACCACCCATATAACTTCTTTTTGAAAATGAGCGGATGCAAAGTCAATGCTTTCAAAGCATCCATGTACTTTGTTCTTAAGAATATAAGAATATAAGAAATTGCCATGCTGGTTCAGACCAAGAGTCCATCAAGCCCAGCATCCTGTTTCCAACGAGGCCAAACCAGGCCACAAGAACCTGGCAATTACCCAAACACTAAGAAGATCCCATGCTACTGATGCAATTAATAACAGTTGCTATTCCCTAAGTAAACTTGATTAATAGCTGTTAATGGACTTCTCCCTCCAAGAACTTATCCAAACCTTTTTTGAACCCAGCTACACTAACTGCACTAACCACATCCTCTGGCAACAAATTCCAGAGCTTAATTGTGCATTGAGTGAAAAAAATTTTTCTCCGATTAGTCTTAAATGTGCTACTTGCTAACTTCATGGAATGCCCCCTAGTTCTTCTATTATCCGAAAGTGTAAATAACCGATTCACATCTACTCGTTAAAGACCTCTCATGATCTTAAAGACCTCTATCATATCCCCCCTCAGCAGTTTCTTCTCCGAGCCGAACAGCCCTAACCTCATCAGTCTTTCCTCATAGGGGAGCTGTTCCATCCCCTTTATCATTTTGGTTGCCCTTCTCTGTACCTTCCCCATCGCAACTATATCTTTTTTGAGATGCGGTGACCAGAATTGTACACAGTATTCAAGGTGCGGTCTCACCATGGAGCAATACAGAGGCATTATGACATTTTACGTTTTATTAACCATTCCCTTCCTAATAATTCCTAACATTCTGTTTGCTTTTTTGACTGCTGCAGCATATTGAGCTGACAATTTTAAAGTATTATCTACTATGATGCCTGGATCTTTTTCCTGGGTGGTAGCTCCTAATATGGAACCTAACATCGTGTAACTACAGCAAGGGTTATTTTTCCCTATATGCAACATCTTGCACTTGGCATCATTAAATTTCATCGCCTCCTATCTTCTAGACTTGCAAGGTCCTCCTGTAATGTATCACAATCCACTTGAGATTTAACTACTCTGAATAATTTTGTATCATCCGCAAATTTGATAACCACACTCGTATTCCTTTTCAGATCATTTATATATATATTGAAAAGCACCAGTCCAAGTACAGATCCCTGAGGCACTCCACTGTTTACCCTTTTCCACTTTTACCCTTTTACCCTTTTCCTTCTCTCTGCTTTCTGTCTTTTAACCAGTTTGTTATCCACGAAAGGACATCGCCTCCTATCCCATGACTTTTTAGTTTTCTTAGAAGCCTCTCTTGAGGGACTTCGTCAAATGCCTTCTGAAAATCCAAATACATTACATCTACTGGTTCACCTTTATCCACATGTTTATTAACCCCTTCAAAAAAATGAAGCAGATTTGTTAGGCAAGAATTCCCTTGGGTAAATCCATGTTGACTGTTTTCCATTAAACCATGTTTTTCTATATGCTCTACGATTTTGATCTTGAGGATAGTTTCCACTATTTTTCCCGGTACTCAAGTCAGGCTCACTGGTCTATAGTTACCCGGATTGCCCCTGGTGCCTTTTTTAAATATTGGGGTTGCATTGGCAATGCCCACCCTCCAGTCTTCAGGTACAATGGATGATTTTAATAATAGGTACAAATTTTAACTAATAGATCAGAAATTTCATTTTTGAGTTCCTTCAGAACCCTAGGATGCATACCATTCGGTCCAGTTGATTTGCCACTCTTTAGTTTGTCAATCCTCATTAGTAAACAAAGAGAATGTATGGGAAGAGCTAGGAAACCAGAAGCTAGACAAGGCCATGGGGCTGGATGAAGTACATCTTAGGATACTAAGAGAGCTAAGAGATGTGTTAGTGGGTCTGCTGAAAGACCTGATCAATAGATCCCTGAAAACAGGAGTGGTGCCACATGATTGGAGAAGAGCGATTGTGGTCCCGCTTCATAAGAGGTAGTAGAGAGGAGACTGGAAATTACAGTGGTGGGAAAATTAATGGAGACGCTGCTGAAGTAAAGGATAGTGAACCTTTTACAATCCAGTGGGTTGTAGGACTCGAGGCAGCATGAATTCACCAGGGGAAGATCCTGCCAGACAAATCTGATTGACTTTTTTGGTTGGGTTGCAAAAGAACTGAATCAAGGAAGAGAGCTCAATGTGATTTACTTGGATTTCAGCAAAGCTTTTGATACAGTCCCATAAAGGAGGCTCATGAATAAAATGAGAATCTTGGGTGTGGGCACCAAGATGGTGGAGTGGATTACTAACTGGTTAATTGACTGGAAACAATGTGTAATGGTAAATGGAACCTGTTCTGATGAAAGAATGGTATTAAGTGGAGTGCCTCAAGGATCAGTTTTGGGACTGGTGCTGTTTAATATCTTTGTGAATGACATTATAGATGGGTTAGAAGGAAGCGTTTGCCTTTTTGCAGATGATAATAAGACCTGCAATAGAGTGGAGATGCCTGAAAGAGTAGAGAGAATGAAAAGTGATTTAAGAAAACTTGAAGAGTGGTCAAAGATTTTGGCAGTTGGGATTCAATGCCAAGTAGTACAGTCGTGCACCTAGGGTGCAAAAGAGCTCTATGTGATGGGGGGTGAAAAACTATCATGCATAGACCAGGAGAGGGACCTTGAAGTGATTTTGTCTGGCAATCTGAAGCATTGTGACAAGGCGGTAGCTAAAGCTGGAAGGATGTTGGGCTGCATAGAGAGAGGTATAACCAGCAGGAAAAGGGAAGTGATAATGTCCTTGTACAGATTTTTGGTGACCTCACATGGAGTACTGTGTTCAATTCTGGAAACCATATCTCAAAAAGGATAGAGAAAGGATGGAAACAGTCCAGAAGAAGATGGCCAAAATTGTATGGGGTCTATTTCAAAAGACCTATGAGGAGAGACAGAAGAATCTTAATATATATACCCTGGAGGAGAGGAGGTGCAAAGGAGATATGAGACAGACCTTCAGCTACCTGATAAGTATTGAACAAACTTCAGACTTTTCCATTGGAAAAGAAACAGTAGAACTAGGGTACATGATATGAAGTTTCAGGAGGAATACCAGAACCAGTATCAGGAAATATTTTTTCAATGAGAGGGTGGTGGATGCCTGAAATGCCCTCCCAGAAGTCATAGACGAGAACAGTTATTTAATTTAAAGGGAATGGGACAAATACTGCAAATCCCTAAAGGCATAAAGAAAGGGATGGTGTAACATTTCTGCATGGGAGTAGCCTGCATGGAGTGGCAGTTACTACTTTTAACAGAATAGGGGGTAAATGCACGGAATGGTAATTACTACCCTTAACAGAATGCATTGGAGTAACTTGCACAGAACGGCATTTACTACCATAAGCAAATTTGGGCAAACTAGATGGACCATTTGGTCTTTATCTGTCATTTATTTATTTATTTATTTATTTTATAACTTTTATATACCGGCATTCGTAAAAAACATCATGTCGGTTTACATGTAACTGAGAAATGAAATTACAATGATAGGTGGAGGAAAGATAAATAGTTAAAAGGTAGGTTAACTTTACTGTGGTGCCAACATGCGTCACAGTTAAAACGCGATTATATATGATAAACCATCATCACTATGTTACTATTGTTACGATTGCGGCTGCTGTGCAGCCTCCCCTCCACCTAGGGATCCCGGTGAACTCCGCTTAGGACTGTTTCCACCAGCGAGTCCCTGGCCTCATGCCTCAGTCTGTCTTACAGCCTCCGCCCTCCAGGGTACCTCTATGAGTACACTTTCCAGGCTGGCCAAGCTCCTCCTCTCTGCCTGCACCACACCCAGACTCCAGCCCTACTTAACCCTATCTGTCCCTTGCTTCAATGCGTCTGCATCGAGTCTCCATTGGCTCCCTGCCTTAGCCATTCTTGCCTTGTGGACTCCTCAGGTCCTTCCTTGTTTTGTTTCGTGGCCTCCAGGCCTTCTGACCTCAGTCTTTCCTTGATTTGCCTTATGGCTTCTGGGCCACTGATACCAGCCTTGCCTTGCCTTGCCTTGCCTTGTCTCATGGCCTCCAGACCTTCTGAACTCAGCCTTGCCTTGCCCTGCGGCCTAAGGGCCTTCCTGTGCTTACCCTGTTCTGTGGCCTATCTAGGTCTTCCACTGTCTTTCCTCTCAGGGTCTTCCTTGCCTATGCTGCCTTTGGGCTTTCATGTTCAATGTTCTGTGTTGTCCTTGTCGTTCTCTGTATTGTCCTATCTGTCCCAGCCTGAATTCCCTGTCCCAGCCTGAATTCCATCCCTGTCCCAGCCTGAGTTCCAGCGTTCTCGAGCTCCATTCTTATCAGCACTCTGTTCCTGAGTTCCAGCCTTACCTCCACATTGCTCCAGTCCAAGCCCTGATTCCAGCATTACCTGCACTCCTCTCCGGTCCAAGCCTTGCTCCAGCCTCACCTACCATCCTGTGCCACTCTGGAGATGGTTAGAGCCAGAACAACTATGCTTAGATTTTCCCATCCAGCTAACTGACTACTTGAGGTACTCTCCCATTTTAAAAAAGTAAGTTTTCCTAAAGTCTAGGACCATCACCTTTGAATGAACCTTTATCTCCTTGCTCTAATACAGAATCATACCATTCGGTGATCTCCGGATCCTAGATGGTCATCTACTATAGTAACAGAAACTCTGTTTCTACTTTTCATATATCCCAAGGGCCTATTATTCAAATACAGGCACTGGCTTTGGGAACTGCACAGAAGCAAAAAACATTTACCTGTTCTGGGCATGTCCTTTCCCATGGCTTACTGAAGGCCCCAGACACAGTATTCAGAGACTGCATCCCGGTGAGGTTAGAAGCTCAGCAGTCAGTACGTATTTGATGGAATTTTTGCAAAGATCCGAATGTCTGTAGCCCTCAAAGATGTTTGGAAACTCCTCTGCTCCATCAAGGACATCCCCCCTCTTTGCCAGGAATCTCGCATTCCAGAAAGTAGACGGCTTGGCAGTCCTGGTTTATTTTCGATATGTAACACGGAGAAGGATTTTATTCTTAGAAGAGCACATGCAAAACAGGAAAGCTGTACTGACTGAAGTCAGCCAACTGGCATAGCCATTGCAAAAAAGAAATGTAACACAGACGAAAATGGAGAGAAGAAAAAAAAAAAAAAGAGGTAGTGAAATATCAGACAAATTATAGAGAGTAAAGCACGACTGTTCATGGCAACAGAATCCATTATCAAAAAATAAATAATGCACTTTCGATTTAAAATTGTTGGAATAGATGTAGGAATTTTATTTTCAGACAAAACAGTTTTGAAGGCAGAAAGAGGACAATGAGTCAATGTTAGTTGTTTAAGTTGATGTATTTTCTTTATCGCCATAAGGGCTACTGGTTTCTTTCAAAGTGCATTAGCTGGCCCATATCAAACTATTCCAATATAAAAATAAGAAAGATATTAATTTTTCTGGCACTTCAAAGTGGATCGTAATCAGGTACTGGAGGTCTTTCCTTATCCCTAGAAGGTTCATAATCTAAGGGCCTCATTTACTAAGCATTTTTCCCATTGACACGGAATGGGAGAGAAGCCTTGATAAATCAGGCCCTTAAGTTTGTCCTTGAGGCAACAGAAGATAAAGTGACCTACCCAAGATCACAAAGAGCAACAGTGGGATTTGAATCTTGGTTTTGGTGGGTCTATTCCTCCAATTACTAGGTAGAGGTAGGCTGGTTTGAATTTTATATAAGCCTCCTCCCATCAAGGAGGCCATCTGTCAGTCACGTCCACCTCAAGCTATTCATTGATTATGACATATCACTTTAGATTGAAGAGGCACAATGATGGCAGTCCACATTAAATTAGAAACACAATCTCGTGTTTTGCTAGCTGGCAAAAAAATAAAATAGAATAAGGAATAAATCCCACCTCAGCTCAAAATAGGTTAGATCTGCAGATACTGCAGGCTAACAACTGTGATTAAACTTCTGCAGTCTTAAAGAAAAAATGATACATGATGTAAATAAAACTTTGTGCAGAATAACCTCTGCTGATGGTCATGGATCTCAAATATGAATCAGTTATTTACACTTTCGAATAACAGAAGGACTAGGGGGCATTCCATGAGGTTAGCAAGTAGCACATTTAAGACTAATCGGAGAAAATTCTTTTTCACTCAACGCACAATAAAGCTCTGGAATTTGTTGCCAGAGGATGTGGTTAGTGCAGTTTGTGTAGCTGGATTCAAAAAAGGTTTGATTAACTTCTTGGAGGAGAAGCCCATTAACGGCTATTAATAATCAAGTTTACTTAGGGAATAGCCACTGCTATTAATTGCATCAGTAGCATGGGATCTTCTTGGTGTTTGGGTAATTGCCAGGTTTTTGTGGCCTGGTTTGGCTTCTGTTGGAAACAGGATGCTGGACTTGATGGACCCTTGGCAATTTCTTATGTTCTTATGTTCTAATATGTTTGCATTAAAAGAAAATAGCGACCTTTTCAGCTGACATCATTTGTTCAGTAAATGATGGCATTTAAATCCAACTGCTAAAATTAGCTTATTGATAAATATTGAATTTTTGGCCATTTCATTTCTTTTTTTGTTTTTGACCAGATAGATATTTGCTATTTGCTAGAGGTAAAATGACAGAGGTCCCAGGGTGAATAGAATTGTTCAGTCACTGCTGATGATACCAGTTCAATTCAAGGTCCGCAAAAATAAATGTTTTATTTAGCGCTGGTGCCCTCCCTCTTTCCTCACCCTCATAACTAGAAACATCTTTCTACAAATTGGCTTGTTTGGTACATGATGTGGCAGGAACGAACCTCATTCTTAAACTAGGGTAAATTGGCTAACAATCTCAAGTTCTCAAATTGAATGCCTGCTAGTGCTCTGCTTAATACTTGCATTGTGCCAAAGGGAGAGAGCTTCCTTCTGGAGGCCTTGCACAGTAATTGGGTACCAGCAAGAATGCAAGGTGTGCCTGGGAGCTCTTTTTAATCAGGCCAGTGGCAGCAGAGACACATGGGACCGGTTTCTGCATCTTTCGGCCACATTTCCCGGGTCCTGATTGCATCTGCCGTTAGTTGTGTGGGAGGAAATGTAGGAGAGAGTTTGATGGGCTGGAGGCTCGGCACGATGGCATCCTAGTGAATTCAGGCTGGTTAGGAATAAAGATAACCAACATGAAAGGACAGAGGATATGTGTTTTGATTTTCCACGTGCAGCATAGGGATAGTTTTCTTCTGAATTTAACTATATGTTCTTATACTGTAGATGGTATGGCTCTGAAGTACGACAGGGTTTGTTTGTTTTTTTGGAGGGGTAAGGTTACTTCAATTTGCAAGAAACATCTAGTTAAACTGATGCACCTATTAATAAACTCCACAAGTACAAAGATTCCCTTTAATAGCCAACACTTACAGCCACCTTATAGAAACAGATCTGCTCTATTTAAAAAATGTTCTTTTGTCACTTTTTTTTTTATAAGAAAGTTGACTTTGACACTGAGCTAATATATCCTTGAATTGCTTTGCAAAGCTAAAGCTTCCTTCAACTTAAAATGTCTTACCATCATCTCAAAGCAGTTTATGTAGGAGTCATAATTTGCATTAAAATTGTACACAGAAATTTACACACATCTATGCAATGCAATTTCTAAGGAAATTATATAAAGAATTCACACTGTTAGAAATCTTATTACCGGTCATGTAGTATCATGTGTTCCCCCTCCCCCGGTGTTGTCAACTGGCTCCAGGTTTTCAGTACAGGCTGTTCCATTTCTGGTTTTAACCCACTGCATGCACAAATGTGTAGCCTTGCTTTTCTAAGGAACTGCAATAGGGAAATCAGAACTATAACTCCCTGCATGCAGTGGGGTAAAACCAGGACTGAATCAACCTGTCCTGAAAACCTGGAGCTAGTTGGCACCCCAGTCCACCCCACCCCAGTCCAAACTAGACTCCCAAAATTGATGCATGCACCTAATGACATTGTGGCTAGCACCAATAATGATCTTTCTCAGTAGGAACTACATCAATATACTTAAGGGTGGTCGAACCAAGCCATTTCAGCAAAGGGAGTACATTTAATACAATTTGCCCATATCAAGGGAGTGGATGGGAGGGGACAGGGCAAAGTTGGAGTAATTTTGGTACTGGATTCAAACTTTGATACATCAGTCTCTGATTTTCAAGGTAGATTTTGAAAGAAAACCAACCAAACAGCTACATCAATATAATACCTTATGTAAGGTTAATAAATATTTATAGATGAAAGCTTTTTACATGCCTTAGGCATTAGCAAACAGAGCAAATCTCAAGGATAGGGAAATTTGCAAATAGGCTTTCTTTGTTGTTGGGTTTTTTTTTTTTTTGTTTTGTCATGAACTTACATAATATGAATATTTGGCAAGTGAAAAAGTGTCAGTATTTCAGATATTGGCTCTACCTCGAGCAGTACGTTAGTGAAGAATGCATAGGTACCTCTGTTTCTTATCAGAAGATAGGAGCAACATAGTCTTCAAGGCAAAGATATATCATCATCTTTGAATAATTTTTATACTGGCCCAATAAAAGGGCATCACAACCTGCAACAAATCCAGCTTTTTTTAAATGAGATCATTGCATTCACTAGAACCCTGAACTGCAGCCCTGTCTGTCCCAATATTAACATTTTCCTTTCTGTGGCACAAAAATCATCATGATCTCAGTAGTGAATTACAAGGACCAGGCAGGGCAATTCTCCAAAGTGTTTACTTGGCTAAAGTGGACTGACTGAGCCTTCATCCTCCCCAAATGCAGTTAAAAAGACATGCAGGTTCGATAGATAAAGTCCTTAGATCAAAGTAGGAAATCTGTGGGCTTACCTTTGATTTTCAAATACACATGTGCTTCTGCCACCCATATGTCCCCTTCTGCCACCCATATGTCCACCTGGACAAAATAGTCAGACAGATGATGAAATGCTGAGAGAAATCAGGGAAGCTAACCAATTTGGCAGTGCAATAATAATGGGAGATTTCAATGACCCCAAAATTGACAGGGTAAATGTAACATCAGGACTTGCTAGAGACAAATAGTTCCTGGATGTAATAAATGACTGCTTCATGGAGCAATTGGTTCAGGAACCAACGAGAGAGGGAGCTATTTTAGATTTAATTCTTAGTGGAACGCAGGATTTGGTGAGAGAGGTAATGGTGGTGGGGCCACTTGGCAACAGTGATCATAACATGATCAAATTTAAACTAATAACTGGAAGGGGGACAATAAGTAAATCTGCAGCTCTAATACTAAATTTTAAAAAGAGAAACTTTGATAAAATGAGGAAGATAGAAAAAACTGAAAGGTGCAGCTGCAAAGGTTAAAAGTGTTCAACAGGCATGGACATTGTTTAAAAATACAATCCTAGAGGCGCAGTCCAGATGTATTCCACGCATTAAGAAAGGTGGAAGGAAGGCAAAAAGATTACCGTCATGGTTAAAAGGTGAGGTGAAAGAGGCTATTTTAGCCAAAAAAAATCCTCAAAAATTGGAAGAAGGATCCATCTGAAGAAAATAGGATAAAACATAAGCATTGTCAAGTTAAGTGTAAAACATTGATAAGACAGGCGAAGAGAGAATTTGAAATGAAGTTGGTCATAGAGGCAAAAACTCATAATAAAAACTTTTTAAAATATATGCAAAGCAAGAAAACTGTGAGGGAGTCAGTTGGACCATTAGATGACCGAGGGGTTAAAGGAAGATAAGGCCATTGCAGAAAGACTAAATGAATTCTTTGCTTCCATGTTTATTAATGAGGATGTTGGGGAGATACCAGTTCCGGAGATGGTTTTCAAGGGTGATGAGTCAGACGAACTGAACCAAATCACTGTGAACCTGGAAGATGTAGTAGGCCAGATTGACAAACTAAAGAATAGCAAATCACCTGAACTGGATGGTATGCATCCTAGGGTACTGAAGGAACTCAAAAATGAAATTTCTGATCTATTAGTTAAAATTTGTAACCTATCATTAAAATCATCCATTGTACCTGAAGACTGGAGGGTAGCCAGTGTAACCCCAATATTTAAAAAGGGCTCCAGGGGCAATCCGGGTAACTATAGACCAGTGAGCCCGACTTCAGTGCCGGGAAAAAGAGTGGAAACTATTCTAAAGATCAAACTCATAGAGCATATAGAAAGACATGGTTTAATGTAACACAGTCAACATGGATTTACCCAATGGAAGTCTTGCCTAACAAATCTGCTTCATTTTTTTGAAGGGGTTAATAAACATGTGGATAAAGGTAAACTGGTAGATGTAGTATATTTGGATTTTCAGAGGCTTCTAAGAAAACTCAAAAGTCATGGGATAGGAGGCGATGTCCTTTCATGGATTACAAACTGGTTAAAAGACAGGAAACAGAGAGTAGGATTAAATGGTCAATTTTCTCAGTGGAAAATGGTAAACAGTGGAGTGCCTCAGGATCTGTATTTGGACCGGTGCTTTTCATTATATATATAAATGATCTGGAAAGGAATACGACGAGAGGGGTTATCATATTTGCGGACGATACAAAATTATTCAGCGTAGTTAAATCTCAAGTGGATTGTGATACATTACAGGAGGACCTGGCAAGTCTGGAAGATTGGGCATCCAAATGGCAGATGAAATTTAATGATGCCAAGTGCAAGATGTTGCATATAGGGAAAAATAACCCTTGCTGTAGTTACACGATGTTAGGTTCCATATTAGGAGCTACCACCCAGGAAAAAGATCCAGGCATCATAGTAGATAATACTTTAAAATTGTCAGCTCAATGTGCCGCAGCAGTCAAAAAAGCAAACAGAATGTTAGGAATTATTAGGAAGGGAATGGTTAATAAAACGTAAAATGTCATAATGCCTCTGTATTGCTCCATGGTGAGACTGCACCTTGAATACTGTGTACAATTCTGGTCACCGCATCTCAAAAAAGATATAGTTGCGATGGGGAAGGTACAGAGAAGGGCAACCAAAATGATAAAGGGGATGGAACAGCTCCCCTATGAGGAAAGGCTGAAGAGGTTAGGGCTGTTCAGCTTGGAGAAGAGATGGCTGAAGGGGGATATGATAGAGGTGTTTAAGATCATGAGAGGTCTTGAACGAGTAGATGTGACTCGGTTATTTACACTTTCGAATAATAGAAGGACTAGGGGGCATTCCTTAAATTTAGCAAGTAACACATTTAAGACTAATCGGAGAAAATTCTTTTTCACTCAACGCACAATTAAGCTCTGGAATTTGTTGCCAGAGGATGTGGTTAGTGCAGTTAGTGTAGCTGTGTTCAAAAAAGGTTTGGATAAGTTTTTGGAGGAGAAGTCCATTAATGGCTATTAATCAAGTTTACTTAGGGAATAGCCACTGTTATTAATTGCATCAGTAGCATAGGATCTTCTTGGTGTTTGGGTAATTGCCAGGTTCTTGTGGCCTGGTTTGGCCTCTGTTGGAAACAGGATGCTGGGCTTGATGGACCCTTGGTCTGACCCAGCATGGCAATTTCTTATGTTCTTATGGAAATGGGATTGAATCTACTCCACTCCCATCCATGGTCTTTTTAACCAAAACTGTTGGCCTCCAGGCCTTCTGACCTCAGTCTTTTCTTGATTTGCCTTATGGCTTCTGGGCCTCTGATACCAGCCTTGCCTTCCCTTGTCTCATGGCCTCCAGACCTTCTGAACTCAGCCTTGCCTTGCCCTGCGGCCTAAGAACCTTCCTTATCTTGGTGGCCTATCTTGGTCTTCCACTGTCCTTCCTCTCAGGGCCTTCCTTGCCCTTGCTGCCTTTGGGCTTTCATGTTCAATGCTCTGTGTTGTCCTTGTCTTGCCCTGTATTGTCCTGTCCTGTTTCTGTTATTTCTTTATTTTTCTCCACACATTGCTCCTTGTCACCTTCCAGTTTTACTATACCACCTTAGGTCTTCCTCCTTTTTCCGATATATTTGAAAAATGTTTTGTCACCTCACTTTATCCTTTGGCAGTCCTTTCTTCTACCTGAACTTTTTCTTTCCTGATTACCTTCCTTGTCTCCCTCAGTTTCACCAGTTATTCCTCCCTGCGTTCCTGATTTTGGGATCCTTTGTACTTCCTGAATGCTGTCCCTTTTGCCTTTATTTTTTCAACCACCTCCTTTGAGAACCAGATCAGTTTCTTTATCTCTTACTTTTTATTTACTTTTCTAACATTTAGAGTTGTTTCTTTTGTAGTAGCTCCTTTTAATTTGGGCCACTGTTGTTCTACCTCCCCCATTTTCTCCCAGTTCCTTCTGCAGGCACGACCCCATTTTGACAAAGTTTGCATTTTTGAAATTCAGCACTTATTTATTTATTTGTTTTTTATATACCGATGTTCGATTTTGCATATCACATCGGTTTACAGACAACTGAGTGTTGCGGGGAAACTCGGAGTTTCCTTTTGTCAAATACATTGAACATTTATAACGGCTAACAGGTAAAAATTAAATACATTGAATGCTTCTGAATGTCTTGAACGGTTAATAGATAAATACATTGAACGTTTATAAATATCTTGAACGGTTAACAGAGAAAAAAGTTAAATAGATCCTCGTGTGACCTCTCTGTTTCTTATTTGCGATATCAAACCTATAAGCGTTGTGAACCCTTGTGCCTGTGGTGAGGTGATAGCAGCCTCTGAGGTGAACCTCTTAGGCCCACACAGACAGCTGGCAGAGGCTGACTGGCAAGAGACTGATCTAAGGCTTCATCTTTACCAGCTCCTTTCCCGGCAGATTGAGCCTTTGGGTTTTTGGAGTTGGCAGAAATTAGGCAATATTCTCTTGTGGGCTGACAGAGACAGAGGTCCAGGACCATGGAACGATCAGAGGCAGGCAGCAATCAGAATAGTCAGAGTCAAGACAAAGGGTCAGATCTGCTGGTCAGTCCGAAAGGAAGAGACAGGGAGGACCAACACAGAAGGACAAGATGGCTAGCGAAAAGACTGGATAAGACAAGGCTGGAGAGACGAGGCAAGGCTGGAAAGATGACAAAGGACGCAGGCAACATGCACTACTCAAAGTAGGAGGACATGTTGCTGAGGTGTCTGAGGCCTCTCTGAAGGAGCCTTATGTTGTCATCAGAGTTGCTGGGGTAGGTTTACCGCTGAGGGACCATTAAGGCAGGGCACTTCGGGCATACTCACACCTATGGGATGTACGGGGGGGAGTAGTGACTGGTGATGTCCTGTGTGACACAGAGCAGGACTGGCTCTTTGAGGCAGTGTCCTTGCCGTGAAACTGCTCTGTCGGTATTGGAGATGAGTAACGCAGCTCATGGGCCATCCTGTGAGCCGCCAAATGTAACAAAACCATTCCGTCTGATGATCACTGATGCCCAGGTGGGCACCTACCCGTATATTAGAGACATTATCCCCATTTGTGAGCACTAGGTCAAGTATTACACCCTCCCTCATGGGTTACATTACCATTTGTCTGAGCAGAGCTCCTTCAAGAGCTTCCACTGTCTCTCTACCTCTTGTAGATTCTGCAGAAGGGATTCTCCAGTCTATATCTGGCAGATTTAAAATCTCCAGCAAGCAGCACTTCTCCCTTCTTTCCCAGATCTCTGTCCAGTTCTTCTGTTTGAGTTGGAGGCTTGTAGACCACACCAGTATAAGTTGAAGCACCATCTTTTTCCAGGCAGCCCATAATGCTTTTTCCCTACACCACATCCCTTGCATTTATTTATTTAAAGCTTTTTTATAATAAAAAAGCACCTGACCTGAACCTATGTACAAAGTTTTTTACACCGTTTCCCTGTTATCTTATACACTTTGCTGCTCTTGTTTGCCAGTTTCCGGCTACTTCGCTCCCTTTTAGCTCTGTAGTCCCATCCCCAGAACCTGTTTGATGTATTTTCTACCTGCAGTTCTGATGTAAACCGGTATGATGTAACTACTAATACCGGTATAAAAAAAGCTTTAAATAAATAAATAAATAACTGTCCGCCTCTACCATTAGGGCCTGCAGGTCTGATGTTTTAATGCCCAGACTACGAGCATTTGTGGTCATAGCTTTCCAACTTTTTCCCCTTGCTACGCTGCTCTTCCTAATCACCTTTTCTGCTTTCTGGGGCTGATTGAATTTGTTGTTTTCTCCTCCCTGTATCGCTCGGGGGGGGGGGGGGGTGACATGGCAATTTCATTTGACACCCTGCTGCCACCCCCACCCTGTGGTTTCAATACCTGACATTGCACTGTGTGTGATCTGAATGTTTTGCTTAGCATCCTCCTTCCTGAAATATAGACTTTTACTGCTCCATACTTGGCCCCAGCCTCCAATGTATCAAAACCACTTTCTTTATAGCAGGTTTTGAGACAGGAATTTAAATTTATCGATACGGCTCAACCTTTCCATGAACAGGTAATACATCTGAAAAGGCAATAGTCTGTTCCATGCCTCTTATCTTCTTCCCTAAATTGTGGAAATCCTTCTGTACTGCATGGATACCATTTCTAGCGAGGTTCCAGCCCTCCTGCTTCTTCTTTAAGAAACACAGTAAATATAAACAAAGACCAGCAAAGATTCTTAAAATTCTTTTTAACTAGCACAAGTATAAAGGCAGGTTTCAAAGCAGGCAAAGACAGGAAATGCAGAAAAATTAACGTCAGCAATAAAAGCATTTTATACTATGGCTGTCTTAAAATAAAATTCAATTTCAGACTTATCTGAACAGCAAGGTCAGCTAAGTTTGTGTGTGTGTGTCTCAGGAGAGGCCCAGGGGAGAGAGAAGAGAAATGGGCAAAACTAATAGGAGTTGTTATAACCTTTTTGTTAAAAAAAAAATAAATAAAAAAATAAGGAAATAAAGGAAAGAGGAAAAAGACACCACTATGGTTTTCTAAAGAAGAAGCTGAGAATGTAAGGAAAAAAAAGTTTATTGCAGGAAAAGGTTGACAGGTGACAATATCTGGAAAAGCTAAGAGATGCCAGGAAAGTGATCAGGAATGCAAAGATGCAAATGAATTTAAAAACAGCAGATACAGAAAAGCAGGGGGACAAGACTTTTTTTTTTTTTTGATGTGTTAGTGATAGGAGGAAATGCAAAAAGTAGCATTGAGAGACTCAGAGGTGAAGGGGAAGAGGCACATGAGGAAAAAGCGAAATTGCTTAACAAATATTTAATAAAAATGCTTAGAAAGGAACCAAAGTGTTTTTTGTTGTTGTTGTTGTTCATAGAGGGCCAGATCTTAAAATCTACGCGTGGGCGTAGATTTGTTCTCGCAACCCACCGCAACCTGCCGCGCGCTTGTTATAAAATCCGGGCTTGGCGCGCGCAAGGGGGTGCACACATGTGCACCTTGCTCACGCCGAGCCCGAGGGGAGCCCCGATGGCTTTTCCCATTCCCTCCAAGGCCGCTCCAAAATTGGAGCGGCCTTGGAGGGAACTTTTATTCCGACCCACCCCCCATCCCTAACTAACCCCCCCCCCACCTTTACTTCAAAAGTCACGCCTGCCTGAGGCAGGTGTAACTTGCGCGTGTGCCGGCAGGCTGCCGGCGCGCCATGCCCCGGCACAGGCCACTGTGCCGGAGCACTCGACCCCACCTCTGCACCGCTGCTACGCCCCCGGACCGACCCCAAACCGCTGCCTTGCCCCATGCCACTCCCCCAGACCACCCCTTTTTGCAAGCCCTGGGATATACGCGCGTCCCGGGGCTTTCACATGCCGCCGAGCCTATGCAAAATAGACTCGGCACGCGCAGGGGCAGATTTTCTCGGGTTACGCGCATAGCCTTTGAAAATCTGCCCCCGAGGCTTTTAAAGCAGTGAATAATTGGGTTCCACATTGGTTAGTAAAAGACCAGCCCATGCGATTGCTACGTTCAGCTTCCAGGAGCCTGCTTGAGATAACACCCTTCCCCCTCCAAGCTTTTAAAAGTGGTCTCTTCTAGCAAAAGAATATTAAGCACAGCCGCCCCAGGGCAGAAACAGACTTCTGTCATTTAGGAAACTTTTAAAAACACACCTTTCCTCTTTGGCCATTAGTAACTAGGCGTTTACGCAAGACCTCATCTGTGACAGGATGAGACTGTATTTTATGATTTATTTATATTTCTTGTCATTGTTATCTATCTTTGTTTTATATTTCTTTGTAATTAATTACATATATGTATTATTTCTGATTATGAGTGTGTCGCTGTTCTCTGCTGAGATTTTCGTATTAGCGGACTACAAATTTTTTAATAAATGAATAAACAGTATTTGGGCTGTAATCGTGTACTTTTACATCGTTCTCTTTGTTCTAAATGCTGTAATTTTGTTTCACTTTTAATGTAATCTGCTTGGAATGGCTTGTCAGATGGGCAGAATATTAAGTATTTTAAATAAATACATAAAAAAATATTTGTGTTCCGTGTTCAGGCCAGGAACAGATCAAACCAAATAAGATTGAAAGGAAATAAATCTCAACTGATTTTCAGCACAGTGTGCTCATGAGGAACTAACTATATTTAAAGTAGATAAAGCAATAGGGCCAGTTCGGATACATCAAAGGTTTTACGAGAACTTAGAGAAGTTCCGGCAGCTCTGCTGGCCGACATTTTCAGTGCTTCTTCAGAGTCGAGAGTAGTTCTGGAGGGCTGGTGGCAGGCAAGATGTGGTTCCTTTTCACAAGAGTGGGAGGCTGGGAACTACGGGTCAGTTAGTCTGACCTCTGTGGTGAGCAAATTAAAGGAATTAACATAAGAACATGCCATACTGGGTCAGACCAAGGGTCCATCAAGCCCAGCATCCTGTTTCCATCAGTGGCCAATCCAGGCCATAAGAACCTGGCAAGTACCCAAAAACTAAGTGTCAATTGCTGCTAAAACAGAGGATCTTGCAGTTTCCTGAATCCAAATGGATTACGAGATCCGACGCAGCAGGCCTTTGCCAGAGGTAGGTCATGCCTGATGAATCTGATCAATTTCTTTCATTGAATTGGACCAAGGGAGGGCACTAAACGTAGGGGACTTGGATTTCAAGAAGGCCTTTGACATGTCGGTTCTTCATAGGCAACTCATGAATAAGTTGAGTGCTCTTGGTATGGGCTTTAAAGTGACCGCCTAGGTTAGGAACTGGTTAAGTGGTAGATGAGAAAGGGTAGTGATAAATAGGGATGTGAATCGTTTTTTGACGATTTAAAATATCGTCCAATATATTTTAAATCGTCAAAAATCGTTAGGGCCACGAAACAATACCAATTCCCCCGATTTATCGTTAAAAAATTGTAAATCGGGGGAAGGGGGAGGGCAGGAAAACCGGCACACTAAAACCCCCTAAAACCCACCCCCTACCCTTTAAATTAAATCCCCCACCCTCCCGAACCCCCCCCCCCCCCAAATGCTTTAAATTACCTGGGGATCCAGCGGTGGTCCAGAACGGCGGCGGTCCGGAACGGCCCCCTCAATTGAATCCTGTTGTCTTCAGCCGGCGGCCATTTTGCAAAATGGCCGCCGCAAAATGGCGGCGGCCATAGACAAAAACGATTCGACGCAGGAGGTCGTTCCAGACCCCCGCTGGACTTTTGGCAAGTCTTGTGGGGGTCAGGAGGCCCCCCCAAGCTGGCCAAAAGTTCCTGGGAGTCCAGCGGGGTTCAGGAAGCGATTTCTTGCCGTGAATCGTTTTCCGTACGGAAAATGGCGCCGGCAGGAGATCGGCTGCAGGAGGTCGTTCAGCGGCGGTCCGGAACCCCCGCTGAACGACCTCCATTTTGCGGTGGCCATTTTGCAAAATGGCGCCGGCTGAAGACAACAGGATTCAATTGAGGGGGCCGTTCCGGACCGCCGCCGTTCTGGACCACCGCTGGATCCCCAGGTAATTTAAAGCATTTGGGGGGGGTTCGAGAGGGTGGGGGATTTAATTTAAAGGGTCGGGGTGGGTTTTAGGGGGTTTTAGTGTGTCGGCTCACGATTTTAACGATTTTCACGATAGTTTACACACCCAAACGGCAACAATACGATTCCCTCCCCCTCCCAGCCGAAATCGATCGTTAAGACGATCGAGGACACGATTCACATCTCTAGTGATAAATGGAGTTTGCTTTGTAGAGAGGGACGTTGCTAGTAGTGTGCTGCAGGGATTGGTCCTTGGACCTGTTCTTGTCCACATTTTTGTGAGCAACATTGTGGAAGGATTGTCAGGAAAGGTTTGTCTTTTTGCTGATGATACCGAACTCTGCAATAGGGTAGACAGCCAGGAAGATGTAGAAAACATAAGAAGGAATCTAATGAAGCTTAAGGAATAGTCTAGGGTCCGACAGTTATAATTGAATGCAAATAAATTATTATTTATTTTATTTATTTAGGATTTTTATATACCGAAATTCTTGTTGGGAAACAAATCAGTCCGGTTTACAGGTAACAACAATAATGCCGCGGGACGGGAAACAGTGCCCCTGGTTTTACAAGAAACATATTAAACAAGGCTTTACATAACATAATGAATAGTAACGATTCAAGGAAACTTCATACGGTAACTTCTCTGGGTTAGGGACAAACTGGATGGTTTTAGATAAAGATGAACTAAGTCTGGTTAAATTTTTAACTTGGTTAGATTTCCCTGAAGTGTACACAATAAATACAATATAAAAATAAAGTAAAAATTGGAATTGAAATTAACTACTTAAATGAGGTAAAAATACAATAACATGTAACAGATAAATAAAGAAGTGAAGGCAGATTGTGTAACGAAGTCTTTGGGTGGTGAAATCTGGAAACACAAGTTATTAATACATTTATTAATTACAGTTTTAATACATTTATTAATTATTAAATACAGTTATTAATACAAGTTATTAGTACATTTAGGATATAAAAATACAAGGGAGAGGTAAGGTATTGAGGGTTAAATTCTAAGCACGAAAGAGCGGGATCTGACAGTGTTCGTATTTGATTATCTTTAGGAGGTTAATAATATTCAAAGCCATTTAGATGATTGACTCATAAGTTATCTGTCTAAATGTAAAGATTTTGAATATTGAGGGGGAGGGGCAATGATACAGAACTAATAAAACATGTAAGAGAGGATGTGGGTGGGATGAGGGCTTCATGGCCCAGCAGGGCTATCAATGAAATGTGATGGGGGAAGAGAAGAATTCAAGTCAAAACCTCCTTTTTTATTTGTTAGTGCTGCTTAACCAGATATCATATGAAGATCTCCAATTAAGTAGGAAGTTATCCAGCCACACACGGCCAGATAACTAAAAATTCCTAACCGGTTATTTTCAAACATAGCCGGTTAGGGCTTTTAGTTATTTGGCTACATGTAGCCATATAATTCTAGGCAATTATATTCAGTGGGATGTTTATCCCACTATATATACAGGACAAGTTATCCAGCTAACTTTAGCTGGATAACTTGTCCACTAATCGGCTTACTGAATATTACCCCCAAGGTAGCCAAACAGGTGGATAAGGTGATTGCAATAGCCAGAAAAATGCTTGGGGGCCACAGAGAGGGGAATGGTCAGCAGAGAAAAGGAGGTGATATTGCCCTTGCCTGTATAAGTCCCTGATCAGACCTCATTTGAAATACTGTGTATATAGCTCTGGAGACCACATCTTCATAGAGATATAAACCAGCTGGTGTCAGTCCAGAGGGTGGTTACTGAAATGGTCAGCAGTCTTCGTTCTAAAGTCAATGGTGAAAGAGTTAAAGACCTAAACATTCTGGGGCGGATTTTAAAAGCCCTGCTCGCGTAAATCCGCCCGGATTTACGCGAGCAGGGCCTTGCGCGCCGGTGCGCCTATGTTCCATAGGCCTACCGGCGCGCGCAGAGCCCCGGGACTCGCGTAAGTCCCGGGGTTTTTCGAGGGGGGCGTGTCGGGGCGGGGCCGATCGGCGCGGCGTTTTGGGGGCGGGACGCGGCATTTCGTGGGCGGGCCCGGGGGCGTGGTTACGGCCCGGGGCGGTCCGGGGGAGTGGCCGCACCCTCCGGAACCGCCCCCAGGTCGCGTTTCGGCGCGCTAGTGCCCCGCTGGCGCGCGGGGATTTACTTCTCCCTCCGGGAGGCGTAAATCCCCCGACAAAGGTAGGGGGGGTTTAGATAGGGCCGGGGGGGTGGGATAGTTAGAGGAAGGGAGGGGAAGGTGAGGGGAGGGCGAAAGCGAGTTCCCTCCGAGGCCGCTCCGATTTCGGAGCGGCCTTGGAGGGAACGGAGGCAGGCTGCACGGCTTGGCGCGCGCCGGCTACACGAAATCGGCAGCCTTGCGCGCGCCGATCCAGGATTTTAGCAGATACGCGCGGCTACGCGCGTATCTACTAAAATCCAGCGTACTTTTGTTTGCGCCTGGTGCGCCAACAAAAGTACGCGAAGGAGCACTTTTTAAAAATCTACCCCTCTGTATATACCTTACAGGAAAGGCAGACTAGGGGAGATATGATAGAGACATTTAAATACTTCCAGGGTTTCCATGAAGAGGAAGCATGCCTCTTTCAAAGGAATGGAGGTTAATAGAATGAAGGGTCATGGGATGAGGAGGAAAGGAGGTAGAATGAGGATTAATCTAAGGAACTATTTCTTTACAGAGAGTGATGGATGCATGGAACAGCTTTCCTGTGGAGATGGTGGAGATAAGGACAGTATCTGAATTCAAGAAAGAGTGGGTTAAATTCAGGGGATCTCTGAAGGAGTTTTAGGAATTGTAAAGCTGAATATTTGGTTTGGTTGGGCAGATTGGATAGGCCGTATTGGTCTTCTTCTGCTGTCATATTTCTGTGTTTGAGAATATGATGGCAAATAGAGACTGAAAGACTCATCTAGTTTGCCCAATTTACTTCCTGGTGCATGCCACAGTCCCCAGTTGATCTCTAGCTTTCTCATTCACTTCATTTCTTGACAACTGGGGGATCTTCTCAAACAAAAAACATACTTTGAAATGTCTGTATACAAATGCTAGAAGTCTAAAAAGTTAGGGATGGAGATTTTCACTGCTTACTTCACACTTTCTTGAATTAAGTTACTGGGTTTTTTTTGCCTCCACTACCTTTCCTGATAGATCATTGCATTTGTGCACCATGCTTTCCAAGAAAAAATATTTTCTGAAGTTACTTTTAATTTTACCCCATTGGAGCTTTGTTTTTGACCCCCTTGTTCTAGAATGTTCTTTTTGCTGATAAAGATTTTCTTCTTGTGTATTATGTTTACATTTGAGGCATTTAAATACCTCTATCAAATCCTCCTGTCTTTCCTCTAGGGGCACACATATTTAGGTCCTTTATTTAGTCTTTCCTCAAGGGTTTATGATGCAGACCTTGCACCATTTTGGTAGCCTTTTTTTAGACTGCTTCTATGTCCTTTTGGAGGTACCATCCAGATATGAACACAATACTCCAAATAAGGAGTGGTCTGTGAAACGACAGTAGATATGTGGAGTAAACAAAGTTGAAGTAGTCAAAATATCACTTATTCTTGCTCTTTCTAAATAAGGTTTCAGCCATTCAGGAAATTCAAACTGAAAAAAGTTGTGATAGTTATCCATAAACCTCCCAAACAGCCATCTACAATATGTTTTAGGTTCTACCCAGTCAAATCTGGGACACAAAAACTATTGCATCTATTGACCTATGGATCGAGGTAAGATTGGTGTAATCTGAAGGGAGGAGCCTTGCAGGTTCCCACTGTTGGTAAGAGGTCTCAGATGAAGCAGAGACCCAACGGGACCTTTGCCTATACCAGCTTTCATTCCCTTCGCGTTGAACCTTTGGTTGCCATGGCTGGCAGGTCTTAGGTGGAAGCGGGAGTAGAAATCTGTGGATAGCTTGAGTCGTAGGTAGGTGGAGATCAGTTGAGTCTGAGGGTCAGGTAATTGTCAGAGGCAGGCAGTGGTCAGGAATATCCAAGATCAGGCCGAAGTTAGAGGCAGGTATCCATAAAAACATAAGAAATTGCCATGTTGGGTCAGACCAAGGGTCCATCAAGCCCAGCATCCTGTTTCCAACAGAGGCCAAACCAGGCAATAAGAAGCTGGCAATTACCCAAACACTAAGAAGATCCCATGCTACTGATGCAATTAATAGCAGTGGCTATTCCCTAAGTAAACTTGATTAATAGCCATTAATGGACTTCTCCTCCAAGAACGTATCCAAACCTTTTTTGAACCCAGCTACACTAACTGCACTAACCACATCCTCTGGCAACAAATTCCAGAGCTTTATTGTGCGTTGAGTGAAAAAGAATTTTCTCCGATTAGTCTTAAATGTGCTACTTGCTAACTTCATGGAATGCCCCCTAGTCCTTCTATTATTTGAAAGTGAAGGAGAGAGGGACAGATAGGCAAGGTAGTGAGGCAGGGAGAAGAACAGGCTGGAATGAAAACAGAGGACAAGCTGGGCGAAGAACTGAAGACAAGGTTGGGATGAAGAGCTGAAGACAAGGCTGGAATGAAGAAGCAACACACACTACACTGACATTGCTGAGGCATCAGGCAGATTTCCGGGCTAAACTTTTATAGGGCAGGCTAGGTGTTGTCATTTAAGGGCACCACAGTGGGATTCCACTGCGGGCCATTTAAATCATGCAACAACGGTGCACATACACCCTAAGGAAGTTGGTGGTGGTCATATGTGCTGGCAGCATCTTTTCAAGGGTGCTGGTGGCATCCTGCCATGTGCATGACGAGAGGCAGACTCTGCGCTAGGGGGGGAAGTATGGCAGGTTAGAGAAGTGCCCTGCATCAGCACTTGGCCTGATTTTCTCGAGGAACTTCCTTGTGTCAGGATATGGCATGGCAGGCCTGAAGCTGAAGGTGAAAGCGGAGGTCTTTGGGGTAGCCCATGGACTACCAATTGTAACAGTAACCCCCCCATAAACCCCTGTCCTTAGGCCTTGGTTGTTGAGGTACCAATGGTGAAAATCCTTTATATGTGCCTTAAATTGAAGTGCTAGCCTCCTTTGGTCATCTTCTGCTCTCCTGGCTTTGGGTGGTGGCTTCCACACCAAATTGATTCATAGTTCATGCAATTCCTGGGATGAGGGCAAAGCCACAAATGGAGGAGTTGTCAGGATTGGTGGTGATGGAGGCAGAGGTTGTTTTCCATAAACCATCTGAAGGGGGGATGAACTGATAGCAGCCGTGACATAATTGTTATGAGAGATTTTGATCCCTTTTGGACTGTGTTGGTGGAAGACAACCCCTATCCTTGGACTGTGTTGGTGGAGGACAACCCCTATCCTTGGACTGTGTTGGTGGAGGACAACCCCTATCCTTGGACTGTGATGGTGGAGGACAACCCCTATCCTTGGACTGTGTTGGTGGAGGACAACCCCTATCCTTGGACTGTGATGGTGGAGGACAACCCCTATCCTTGGACTGTGTTGGTGGAGGACAACCCCTATCCTTCTTCAGATTCTTCCATTCAGATTTCTCTTTTTCCAGTTGTTTCTTGAAATGTTTCTCTCTTTGCGATAGTGATCTTAGTTGTTTCTGAAAATGTCCAAGGAGGCACCATAGGGTGGTTTGAACTTTCCTGTATTCTGTTTATGGAGGTGAAGGCCCTGAAAGGACAGAAGCCGTGATAACTGAACGAGATGATTCTTCGGGGACCATACAGGATCCTGCACATCTAGGTCCCCAGAGTGTGAGTTCCAAAGCAAACTATGGCTGATGTTGCTGGAGCCATGGCAGGCCTGATATGACATGATTCTCAGCTCTGGGAATGATATGAAAATGTCTCTGTGTGCTTGGAGTCAATATGTAAGGTGCTAGGAGTCAATATGTAAGGTGATAAGTCACCTGCCCCAGAAGGGAGTCTTCATAGATGGAGGGAAGTACCAGTGGTGGCATCACCTGGACAGTGGGTATTTGAAGTTGGGTGACAAGATCTTGCAGAATGAAGTTCCCTCTGAGCCTGAGTCCACCAAAGTTTGGGTGGGAAAAGGTATGGGACCCAGTTCTAGAATGACTGACAGAAGGAGCTGGGGAGTCAGGGCAGTGAGACTAAGGGCCAGATATTCAAACCTACGTGTGGGCATAGATTTGTGCGCGCAACCCGGCGCTCACAAATCTATGCCCGATTTTATAACATGCGCGTGCAGCCGCGCGCATGTTATAAAATACGTTGTTGGCGCGCACAAGGGGGTGCACACTTGTGCAGCTTGCGTGCGCCGAGCCCTAGGGGAACCCCGATGGCTTTCCCCATTACCTCCACTCCCCCCACCTTCCCCTCCCTTCCCCTATCTAACCTGCCCCCCCATCCCTACCTAAATACCCCCACTACCTTTGTTTTCGATTTTACACCTGCCTCTGGCAGGCGTAACTTGCGCACGCCGGCCAGCTGCCGGTGCACGAACCTCCGGCATGGCCGCTGTGCTGGAGGCCTCAGTCCCACCCCCAGACCGCCCCTGGATCGGTGCCACGCACATGATCCCGCCCCTTTTTCAAAGCCCCAGGACATACGCGTGACCCGGAGCTTGCGTGCGCCGCCGAGCCTAAATAAAATAGGCTCGGTATGCACAGGGACAGGTTTTTGGGGTTACGTGCGTAAGTTACACGCATAACCCTTTGAAAATCTACCCGTTAGGGTAATATGCCTATCGGACCTTGGGTGCTGTAGGCTCCCCATTCTCTTGGGGCATTCGGCCAAGTGATGGCCCCAGGCCTTGTGGTCTGCATCAGAGCTTCTCCTCAGGAATCAAGCAGCAGCAACCCAACTGCATTGCTTCTTATGGGGCTGGAGAAATAACTGGTGTGGTGGGAGCCGGCATAAACTAAGGTTGGAACTCCGGCACCCAAAAGGTGCTTTTTCATGCCTGGCATGTCTCTAGGGTTCTCTCCTGCAAGCGTTGATCCATCTTGCTCGTATGGTCAATGAGAGCTTCCAATGAGGTGGGGAGCTCCTGGGCAGTGAGCTCATTTTTAATCTTCCAAGAAGGTGGTGATCAAGTTGTTCCCCTGCGGGTTTGACAGCCAATGCTCAATTTTGCTGGTGTCGGTTCTCGAGCCCGCTGACAGCCACGGGCTTGGAAACCGGACCCTGGTAAAATTGAGCGTCCGGTTTCGACCCGACAGCCGTGGGCCGAATTCAAATTTTTAAATTTTTTTTTAAACTTTTTTTACTCTTCGGGACCTCCGACTTAATATCGCCATGATATTAAGTCGGAGGGTGCACAGAAAAGCAGTTTTTACTGCTTTTCTGTGCACTTTCCCGGTGCCGGAAGAAATTAGCGCCGACCCAAAGGTCGGCGTTAATTTCTGAAAGTAAAATGTGCAGCTTGGCTTGGCTTGGCTTGGCTGCACATTTTACTTACTGTATCCCGCGCGCATACCTAATAGGGCCATCAACATGCATTTGCATGTTGAGGGCGCTATTAGGTGCCGCAGGTTGGACGCGCGTTTTCGGCCCCTTACTGAATAAGGGGTAAGGGAAAACGCACGTCCAAGAGCAGGCTAACAGTGCGCTCCCTCGGAGCGCACTGTACTGTATCAGCCTGTCAGATTGTAAGCTCTCTGAGGATAGGGAAATACCTACAGTACCTGAATGTAATCCACTTTGAAGCACTGAAAAAAGAGTGAAAAGCGGAATATAAATCTAAATAAATAGAAAAAATGTGCTGGCAGTGTCCTGCTACATGCATGACTGGTAGAGTCTCTGCACCCGGGGGCGGTATGGCAGGCTGGAGAAGCACCCTGTAAGGGGGCATGGCCTGGTGGGCTGGAAGAGCTTCCCCATGGCATGGCCCATGGACCGTCAATCGTAACAAAAACATCTTCTGACAGACCATTATTCGGTGACTGAAGCAAATAAACACTTTAGAAAGTATATTTAATTTCTCACCTTTCTCATTCTGAGTTCCTGACAAGTTATAATCAGTTATAGGAGGTTCTTCTCTGTCCCAGGAAGCTTATAATATAAGGGGGCCTGTTTTCAAAAGTTTTTCCTCCCATTTTGTGTCTATGGGAAAAATGCTTAGTAAATAGGGTCCTAAGTTTATACAATGGAAGATGAAATGATTACCCACAAGTACAAGGAGCATCATCAACAGGATCTGAACCCTGGCTTCCCTGCTTTTCAGCCCATTGCTCAAACCACCAGGATACTCCTCCTGATTGGTAGATCCTGGGTGAAAAATGCAGGGCTCAGAGGCCCTGCATATCTTGGAAAAATGAAACAAATCCCCTACACAAGAGTTTTTATCTCTGATGCATACGCAGTGCTTGTGCCATTGCATCAGCTTAACATAAGGGCAAGTCAAAAAAAATTCCTGTCCACATTAGGGTTGTGCCTTCTTTTCCTGCCCACGTTTCAGACACCACGCGGCCCCCATTTTAGTGGATTCAAAAATTACTGTGAACATGGATCCCATAGAAATCAATGCCAGTGGTGAAAATGGAGAATCAAAGGAAAACTGTAATCAGTGTTTGTGAAAAATATTCTTTTGTATCAAGTGACTGATCTAGAGAGGGTTGTACTAGTGCCGAAAGAGAGAGACATAATTGCTCGACCGCCACCGAGCATTGACATTTTTTTATTTTCAGAAATCTTAGATTATTATATTGTACTAAATAGAGATGAGTGGTTTGAAGAAAATAACCATCAACCTGCTTCTCTCATTCCTTGTTCCTTGACCTCTATATACTCTGTGAGTGATCCTGTTCCCCCAATGATTAGAGTCTTACCAAATTCATCATGAGAAATGTAACATGGGTTGTGAAATCTTGGTTTGTCACTGTGATATGAGGTCTGCACCGTGAATTCTTCCTGCAGACCTGATTTCACAGAGAAAACTGGAGAGGCCTAGAGTTAGGAACAAAGCCCCCCCCCCCCCCCCCCCCCCAGGCAAAGCCTGCACTTCATGGGCACCCTGCCACCTTTACCCCAGCTCTTCTGCATCCATCGCTGAGACTGGCCCTGTGGGCTCTCTTTCTCTCCAACCACTACTGCTGCTCAGGTTGGCCCAGTGGGGCTTCTCTTTTCCTCCTCCACCTAGGACTGGTAATGAGTCCCCCTCACACCTGACTGAAACCATGGCTTCCTCTGCTCCTGGCCAGGGCAGAACTCATTCTCCCATTCAGGGCTCAGAGGATTCACTCTCCCCTCACCTCACCTTCAGGCACCGCGTGCATAGAATTCTATAGCAGCGATGCTGGCCAGCATAGGGAGACCCGGCTGGACCATACTGGCCACAAGGAAATGAAACACTAAGGACAGTGACCTCTTTTTCCTTCCACTGCCGCTGAGAATGAGACCAGCCTGGCTTTTCTCTCTCTCTCTCTCTGCTTTGCTGGTGCCCCTCCTCAGCCGAGAGGCATGCATAGTTAGGCATGGGAGGCCATCGGGCAGTGCATGTGCCTTGTGGACTCTGGGCTTCGATGCGCCCCGTCCTACAGCCAGGGCCAAAGGTAGCAGAAGTGACCACAATGACCCCTGAACCAGCACTGGAGGTGTCAGAGACTGAAATAAAGTGACAGAGCAGTGGAAACAGGTAAGTACATGACCAGAGCACATGCTGTGCTGGGAGTGCTCTCTGACATCCCTTTTTTTTTTTTTTTTTTTTGCACCTCTGTGAAATTTAGTATTTACGTAGCTGTAAATGTGAAACTTAAGATTTTTAAATGTGATAATTACATTTTACAGAAATGGGCTGTAAATTAATTAAGACGCTAGCAATGCCTGTAACTGACAGTATGTGTGTTGAAAAGCTTACGACAAGGAGGGTCATGCATGAATGGCAGATGAAGGCTTCCTCTTCTAGGTTGAACTTTTTTTTCTACAGAAAGAAGGGAAAAGGGTGCTAATAAGTGAATATTCAAATATGCAGCATGCTTCAATAAAGTACCAGAAGAAAGCTATTTCCATAGAACGAAAAGCTGAAGGACAAGGAGTCATCTTATGATGCCGAAGGCAGGAAAGGAATGGTGAGAGGGTGATGGGCACTGGGAACAGATTTCCAGGGAAGGCTTATAGGAGCCAAAACAGTGTCAGAAATCAAGCATGCCTGGGATAAAAGAAGAGCCTAAATGACAGCGGGAAAGAGTTGACCACGGATCAGGAAAGACACCTGACACAGAACGGAAGACCAGGCGGACCAAGTGGTCCTTCTCTGGCCACATCTTCTCTTTTTCTCTTTTGACAAATGTTCGCTACAAGGGAGAATGAAAGACACGAAACCCACGCGTTCCCACATTTTCTCTCTTTTGCCAGAGCTTGAAGCCATTAAGCTCTAGAAGGTTCTTACTTTAGCAAAAGTTTCTCTCCCATCTCTTGTTTTGACCAGTAGTATGGAATTATAAGTCATTGTCAAGTAGCTGACCCAAAGGTCTCAGTCTTACGGGGTGGCTTTTATGTCTTAAGTTTCAGAAGGAGGTCTATATTCAGACACAGTCCGGACAGCAAAGTTAGCCGGATAAATGTATCCACCTAACTTTGGAGGCATATTCAGCAGTGCAGCCACACTATATTGAATATAGCCGGCTATCTCAATTAGTTATCCAGCTAACTATAGCCGGCTGACTTTAGGACAGCTCCTTGACTCAATCAGACTTAGCTGGCTAAGTCATCGGCTAACTGAATATTTGAGCTAGCCAGATATCTTAGGGGGTCATTTTCAAAGGCTTATCGCGTGCGATAGCATGCTGGGGGCGGAGTCGGGGCGGTGAGGGGAGGAGTCAGGACGGCGAGGAGGCGGCGGTGTCTTCGCTGGCGGCGATAAGGTTAGTAAAGTTACCGTCGCCAGTAGCGCGCCCAATAGCGCCACCTTTCACGGTGGCGCTATTGGGTGCGAAAGCCGGCAGCGAAAACACAGTGGTGGTGCGAAGGCTGCAGGACCTCCCACCCACCCCCTTCGCCCCCCGCCCCCCGTTTTCGCTGGATTCACCATTCTGCGGTAGAATGGTGAATCCAGGCCTTGGCTGGCTAACTCAACTCCACCCAGTTACGCCCATGGACCACCCCCTAACTTATCTGGCTAAATTCTATCTCCCTAACTTATTAGCCATCTAGAATTTAGCTGGATAAAGCTGTATATAGCCAGGTAAGCCATTTAGATGGATAACTATTACGAAGTCCATCTAAATGGCTTTTGAATATGGACCTTTGGTAGTCATCCCTACCCTAGTAAACAACCAGATAATATTCTTTTTATGCTCTTGAAGTCATGGTCACTCTGCTCTGCAAGTTATTTTCAGAATTTTCTCTTGGTTGCTTTCTGCTTTCAGAATGTACTTGGCTGAAACATTTGCAGAAACGTGGATTGGTTTTTTTAAACTAAGAGTTAAATATTGTAAATAGAACTAGGACAAATATCCTGGTAAACACAACCATCTGCCCACCCTGTGGTACAGGAAGCATAATTCTTTAAACAATAGATTTGTATGAGAGTTGAATTGGCGTGGTTTGCATTTTAGGTTTAATTATGCATGTCCTTCAATACTCTTCTTGGCATTCATTTTGAAGGGACTTTGTTTCTTAGAATGGGCTGGATCAGGAAGTTTGCATACAGGAGCTTCCGAGAACTCTGAGGAGCCAAAGGATCCTTGAGTTTTTTTTTAATTTTAAATATGTACCGCAGTTAATCCTAACACAAAAGAGGCGTCATGGTTATCACAGTCATTAAACTATTTGTGTGCTAAGTATTAGTTATGCCTTGTTGCTCTGGATGATGAATACTGTCTTTCAGTTGAACCTCTGTCTCTGGAAAGCCAGGGTCCGGCGAGCCACTTGGAAGACTTGTCAGGAAGTGGAGAGCACTTTTGGCGGATAAAGTCTTGATTTATAAAGATATTATAATCTTCTCCCTTCTCCTCCTTGAGCACCTGCAACAAAAGAATTCTGTTGTGGGGCTTAAAAGGAAGATTCACATAATCGGGCAACAAGCACATAAGGCCAGCAGCAGCTGGTGAGTAAAAACTTTTGCCGGGCACTTGGCCAAATGGGCCTCCCCTCCCCTCCAACCGGCAAGGGAAGAATAGCATAATCGTTACGCAGAATCCCTACTAAGGTATGTGACCTTGTAGCAAGGGCACGCAGTGTAGTGTAGATTAGAGAAATTTACCTTCTTTGTCTCAGCACCCCCACTGAGGGCTGCTGCAATGGTCCAATCCAAATTTTATATATTTTATATGTTGGGTTTTTTTGGGGTTTTTTGTTAATATCCGTATGACCCCTCTAGTCTCTGAGTGGATTTTTGAGTTGAAGTTTAAAATAGCTGGAGCTTTCATCTCCTGTTCCTCATTACTTGATTTAGTAGGCCCGAAGCCATGTTGAGGAGCCTGGGGATGGGGTGGGGATGGGGGAGAGACATTTTTCACTAGTTCTCCCCCATTGGCTAATTAGCTCTTCTCTGTTGTGCGACCATTATTTGGAAGGAAGTTGTGTTTACCCCTCCTTTCCAACAAAGCGAGTTTTGTTTTATGGATGAAGGTTACTTTGAGCTTTTTGGTACCTCAACCTGAGAGACTCAAGTCACCAATTTTGAGGTCTAGTGGATACCCAGGCAGCGCTATATACTTGAAAGGAGAGAGGAGAAAAAGAGTATGCACATTAGCACTTGTCCAGTGGAGATTACTATGGATTGCCCACAAGGTAGAAAAAAGGAGGAGAGAAGAGAATTGGAAAGGTTCCCGGATATTTTACAGGAATCCATAATGAGATTGGAGGACCCTTTACACTTTGGTCAGGGCAGCTTCACATTCCATCCAAGGAGAGAGAAGAGACCCAAGGGAACGATGAAAGGTGCAGGTTTTAACAGATTTTTATTCAGAGAACTTTGTATTAAGTGCCATATTATTCATGTTGAACAACTTTTTCAGTTAAGTGTTATGTTGGAAAACCAATTCAGAGGTCATTAATCAGTGGTGCAGCGAACAGGTTAGCGGTTTACAATTAACCAGCTAACTTTGGCCTGGATTTTCCATTCTCGCAGAGAATGGTGAATCCCGGAGGGAACGGGGGGGGGGGGGGGCGGGCGCGGGCCTGCGAAAGCTGGCAGCGATCGCACCACCGCGGTGTTATCACTGCCGGCTTTCGCACCCAATAGCGCCACCGTGAAAGGTGGCGCTATTGGGTGCGCTACTGGTGGTGATAACGTGGCTTACCTTGAAGATACCATACCACCGCGTCCGCCTCCCCGCCTCTGCCCCCCGCTTGCTATCACACGTGAAAAGTCCTTTTTCGCGTGCGATATGGATAGAAAATAACCCCCTTTGGTTGGGATATTCAGCAGGACTTAACTGGGCAAGTCTCCTGCTGAATATACTTAGCTAAAGCTATCTGGGTAACTTGGGTCACTCTCCAGGCGACTGAAAATTAGTGGAAAAAAAGAGCCTAACATGTTGAGTGGGCGCCAATTCCCCCATTCCTTACCTCTAAAAAAGATGTTTGCCAAATCCCCCCTCCACCTCCTGAACCCCCAAAAGTGGCTCGCTGGGTTGAATACCAAGTGGGGCAGAATGGAGGCCTCCCAGCACGCTGGTATTCATTTATTCACTCCACGCCGGGTGAAAAGACCAATGATTTATCCCTTCACTGACAGCTTTCTGCTCCTCTCGCTAACCCCTGTAAAAGCCAATTTACGCTTACACTTCCAGTGCTGGCTACCCAGAGCAACGCTGGAGGTACCCGGGATCGCACTGCATTTTGATCCGGCCCTGAAAAAGGGGCCGCTCTTGGAGGTACTGGATGTGGGGAAGGGCTTGAGCATGGCTGATGGCGAGGAGGCAATCATTTTTTTTGGCTGTTTTACTGTGTAGGGAAGAGGGAGGGCTGTTCTTTATTGCTCTCCTTAGGAGGGGATTTTGGGTGGGTGGGGGGTGTCCTCAGCCAGTAGGGATTTGTCACATTTGTGGTGGAACGTGGGAATCGGGCCAGAAGGCCCACAGTTACATTTTAAAATGTTTTCCACAGGAGGGCCGCGGAACCAGATATCTTTGGAACTATCCGATTAAGGGGCAGGTTATCTGCTAACAGAAGGCTGGATAAATTTAGACCTGCTCTGAGGCAGGAAGGTATCCTGAAGCAGCTGCAGACAGCAAAACGCTGGCAGCATCAGTCTTTCATTTTATTATCGAGTTCTGTGGCTAAGTATTTTCCTATGGCTATGACTATGAGTGACTGAACTGAACTGATTTTAACAAAATGGAATTGGGATTCCAAAATAAATATATATAAAAAAAAGCTTTAAATAAAAATAAGAAGCAGGACAGGGGAAGAGGTTTTCTTTTGACCCGTGATTGATATTCTAGTAACTTCTAGAAAATCATCGCCCAGTGACTAAATTTCTGTACTGAGGTCCGTTTCCTCTTTAATATATTATGGCAAATCTATGTTTAATTCTGTGAGGTAATTTTATTCATATGTTATATGCTCATATTTTCCTGTTTTTTTGCAGAAAAGTCCATAAAACATTATTAAGGTGGACGTAGGGAAATCCACTGCTTATTCTTGGCATAAGCAGCTTGGAATCCATCTACCCCTTGGGATACTGCCAGGTACTTGTGACTTGGCTTGGCCACTGTTGGAAACCAGATACTGGGATTTTTGGACCCTTTGTCTGACCCAAGTATGGCAAGTCTTATGTTCTGATATAGCAAGGGAAACATGTCTGGAGTTCAAGGGTGGAGCACCCAAGGCGTCAAGGAGAGGGAGAAGACCTTCAAGTCCAGGATGACTCTGAGCAAAATTATTAGGAAGTGATCCTGGAGGACAGGGCGCATGTTTCCTACTCCTTGTTTAATATGGAAGAGGTGGATTTTATAGTGTGGAGCAGAAGAAGGCTGCCAGGCATGGGAACCTGCTCCAGGGGTTTCTGCTCCAGAATGTGGATTCAGAAGCTCATCACTGAAGGCTTAGCAAGCTTCTCAGAAGAAGAACCCTCAGAAGCAAGGAGGAGGTTTATCTTTCTGCTAGGAGTAGGATCAAGATTCTGCTCGGAGGACTCAATCAGCACTTGTATCCGGGTACCAATAAAGGGTCAGTCCCAGAGATTTTGGAAAATCTCTAAAGAGTTAAGGGTATGTGAAAAGAAAAATTAAACTATAGACAAATTTTGCTTTTCTGTATGGTTCGCACTAAACAGAAACATGCAGATTGCCAAATCATGTATCTTTCACCAGTACTAAAATAAACTTTAATTTTGGAATGACCCCTAATCGCTGTGGTAGTGTGGTTAGTCTGCTAGGACTTTGGAAGGATTTACAACCTAGAGAGTCTTGGAAACTCATCTATCCCCTCTTCTTTTAGAAGAAAGGATCCTATGAGGTATTTGGTGTTATGGGAGCGCTGAGGGAGCAGTCCCACTCGAGGGGATTGTGTGCCCTTGAGCCTCGGCACAGTCCCAGACGAATCCAAGAAGCACCAAGGGTAGGCGAGGCACGTCCCAGCATGGGTGGAAGCTGACAGTCCAACCCTCTGCCGGACCTGCATGCTTCTGGAACCAACAATCATGATGTTGGTAATGAACAGTCCTCCAACTGTTCCCGGCCCTTTCGAACCTGCCGCTGGAATGGCAAGAAGCAGCAGGCCAGACTCCGGACGAGGGCAGACGAAGGCTCAGGACAAGGCACTGGAAATGAAGACACAGGAACAAGGCACTGAGAGACAAGGACTCAAACGAGGCAAGGTTCAAGGTATTCCAGGAATTCAGGCAAGGATTCAGAAGCAAGCGAAGTACTAGCTTGAGCCCTACTATGCAGCGCACCCTACACAGCCCACCGTAAACGGGCGGACCCAATGGGCTGGTCACGGACCACGCTTGAATACGAAGCAGGCCCAGACGAGGTGTGGAAAGCTGAAGCTGGAACATGGCGAAGATACAGTAGAAGCCTGTACCAAGGCACACCCTACACAGCCCATCCTATGCTGGTCGCGGACCATGCAGGAATGGCACAGGTTCAGTTAGAGTCTTAGGCATGGACGGAGCAAGCTCAAGTAATTCATGAAACTCGGTATAACAAAAAAAAACAAGTATCCAAGGGCGAGACAGAGTTCAAGACACAGGACCAATATGGAACTTGGCTTCAGGCAAGGATACAAGACCAAGACGGGACTTGGCTTCAGAAAGGAGGGTCCTCCGGAGGCTTGAGCTGCAGACATGGAGAAGGATGGTGACGAGGAACCAAGGGCAGCAGGCATTAGGACAGGATCACGGACATCAGGAACGGAACTGGAACATGAACATTGGGAACAGGTAACACAGGACATGGAGCTCCAATGAAGAACATGGACCTGACGGAGCGCTGGAAGGCAAGACTTCCAGGAGAACATAAGAACATAAGAAAATGCCATACTGGGTCAGACCAAGGGTCCATCAAGCCCAGAATCCTGTTTCCAACAGTGGCCAATCCAGGCCATAAGAACCTGGCAAGTACCCAAAAGCTAAGTCCATTCCATGTTACCATTGCTAATGGCAGTGGCTATTCTCTAAGTGAACCTAATAGCAGGTAATGGACTTCTCCTCCAAGAACTTATCCAATCCTTTTTTAAACTCAGCTATACTAACTGCACTAACACAGCTATATTAACTGCACTAACACAGCTATATTAACTGCACTAACCATATCCTCTGGCAACAAATTCCAGATGCAAGGCAAGACAGAACTGAAAGTGAAGCCCTTTTATAGGCCAGAAAGCAGGCAACTCTCTGGGAGGAGTTCCGATGGGCCACTCCTGGCTGGCCCTATAAGTACAGAGAGAAGCTGCGGGCCAACCCCTTAGAGAGAAGGGTGGGGCACAAACCAGAAAGTCCAAGCTGAGACTGGAGCAGGCCTCAGGCAGGCCCTGATGACATCGAAGGCCTCTCAGACCGTGGAGCAAAATCTGGAAAGCCAGTTCAGGCGAGGCCCTGGCTTTGGAGAGGCCTCCAGAGAAAGGTGAGAGGCCTCCCGTGGCTCCAGCTATGGGAGGAATCGTAACATTTGGTGACCTTCTCAACTCTGAGTTACCCTTGCATCTGACCAGAGCATGAAGCAGGGGTACAGGTGCATCAAGACCCCCAAGATTATTGTTAAATCCTAACCTCAGGACTCAAGAATAATTAGGATGGACGTGCTCTCTGTGTACTGATCAGAGAATAGTAATAATGTTCTGAAATCTCATTTTTTTGCACCCTAGCAAAAAAAATCTTTGCAAAGATAGCAAGAGCATATAGGTGTAGTAATCGAGGGCACATGTAATAAGGAAATAAAGCAGACTATATGCATGTGTTTTTAATGATTTTCTGCTGAAATTAGTATTTCACTAGTTTTTGATCAATCTGGAAGGCAGTTAAGCAGCTTCCTGACAAAAACAGGCCTTCCGAATTAGTGCATTTTATGTTTGTATTGCGTAATCAGATGAAAAGGTTATTTTAGCCAAAGCAGTTAGGCAGGCAGCAAACAGCACATTTGAAATCAAATCAGAATACATTTAAGGCCATCCAATCAGTTTATAGCTTTATGTCTCCTGAAACCTTGCTCAGGAAATAGTAAGTTTTTCTTTGATTCTAAATAATCCTTTTTGACTGAACGCAGGGCTTGTTCCCTTCCCTAGAGCTATCCTGTTTCAAAAGTGGGTGAAATGCTTTTATTTTATGAATAAATGTAAAAAATAATGTCCATCATATTAATGTATAATTATAATAATCCCCTTGCCATTTATTGTTATATTTCTTCAAAGGTTTACATGGCTAGGCCATGCTGTATTTTTTTTGCATGATTTATACAAGTTTAAATGAAAAATCAGGACATATGATCATACACATTAGGTAACCTGAAGATGGGAGGGTGGCCAATGCAACCCCAGTTTTTAAAAAGGGTTCCTGAGGTGATCCGAGAAACTACAGACCGGGAGAGCCTGACGTCACTGCCGAGAAAAATATTTGTAACTATTATAAAGAGCAAAATTACCGAACATACAGATAGGTAGAGTTTAATGAGAAAAGCCAACATGGATTTAGCCATGGGAAATTTTGCCTCACCAGTCTTCTACATATTTTGAAGGCATAAATAAACATCTGGGTAAAGGTGAGCCAGTTGATATAGTATATCTGGATTTTAAGAAAGCATTTGACAAAGTCCCTCATGAGTATCTCTTGAGGAAATTAAAAAGTCACAGGATAAGAGATAATGTTCTATTGTGAATTGGTTAACAGTAGTTCTAAACGGTCAATTTTCTCAAAGAAAAAAGGTGAATAGTGGAGTACTCCAGGGATCGGTTCTGGGACCACTGCTTTTTAACATATTTATAAATGACCTAGAGATTAGAATGATGAGTGAGGTGATTGAATTGCTGATGATACAAAATTATTCAAAGCTGATAAATCACAAGAGGATTGTGAGAAAATGCATGAGAGCCTTGTAAGACTTAGGAGACTGGGCATCCAAATGGTAGACGGCATTTAATGTTAGCAAGTGCAAAGTGAATCACTCAGGGAAGAGCAACCCAAATTATAGTTAAACTGGAAAATTGGGCATCCAAATGGCAGTTGAAATTTAATGTGGATAAGTGCAAGGTGATGCATATAAGGAAAAATAACCCATGCTATAATTACAAATGTTGGGTTCTTTCTCCAATTAGTTTTAAATGTGCCCCATGCTAACTTCATGGAGTGCCCCTAGTCTTTCTACTATCCGAAAGAGTAAATAACCGATTCACATCTACCCATTCTAGACCTCTCATGATTTTAAACATCTCTATCATATCCCCCCTCAGTCGTCTCTTCTCCAAGTTGAAAAGTTCTAACCTCTTTAGTCTTTCCTCATAGGGGAGTTGTTCCATTCCCCTTATCATTTTGGTAGCCCTTCTCTGTACCTTCTCCATCACAATTATATCTTTTTTGAGATGCGGCGACCAGAATTGTACACAGTATTCAAGGTGCGGTCTTCACCATGGAGCGATATAGAGGCATTATGACATTTTCCGTTTTATTCCCCATTCCCTTTCTAATAATTCCCAACATTCTGTTTGCTTTTTTGACTGCCGCAGCTCACTGAGCCGACGAGTTCAATATGTTATCCACTATGACACCTAGATCTCTTTCTTGGGTTGTAGCACTCACCTCCCCACGTATTTTTCAGATTGCAAAAAATAAGTTGCGGATTACAAATACGTGGAAAACGGATGCACACCCCTACCTGATAGGCCTCACATACCACATCCCCTTCCAGGGAAGGGAGGCCAGTAGACTGATAGCTGCTGGTCTCCTTGCTATCATCTTTCTTTCTCTCACTGCTTCTCTTTTGGGGTCACTATGTAACAGAAAGCACATACGCCTACTCTGGATTCATCTTGATAATGGAGCCGTACAGTGTACAGGAAAAACAGTTGTGAAAGTAAAGATGACAAAGACATGTAGCTGCCATTATGTGTTCTGCCTGTTAGTGAGACTAGAAGAGGCATGTGTGGCACGAGAGTTTGTGTATGACTGCCAAAACAGTGTACATAGCTTGGCCTAGTTACCAGCATTTGCCTTGGTAGTCCACATCAGCGGACCCCGTCCTAGCCCTCAGATGTGGGTGAGATGGGACCCCAACTGGGCCTCGAGCATGGACAGCAACAGCTCTAGAAATGCTGTAAATCTCAATTAGCTCTGAAGTTTAAAGGCACGGCCTAAAGGTACAGGTAGACAGTTTAAGGTTTCAATGACAGAGTTTCCACTTTACAGCCTCATCCCATAGCTGACAAACATGTGCATATGAAGTCATGCACATGTTTCCCGGTACTTGGGAAGCTTGGTGTCACATGGGCGAGCAAAGACACAGCTGACCCCACTGCCTCAGCAGTTTCAGAGCCACTGCTGACTAGGGTTTGCCAACTGGCTCCAGATTTACAGGACACTTTGATTCAGTCCTGGTCTTACACCCATGCATGCAGGTAATTATAATCTTCATTTTGCTGGAAAAGCTATAGGGAAATCAAAAGAAATCACCACATGTAATGGATTTAAAACCGGTGCTGGATCAACCTGTCCTGATAATTGGGAGGCAGTTGTCAACCCTACTACTGACATCAGAGTGCTCACCTAGCAGCACTTCACTTACAGCCTTGGGTAAAGCCCCTGTGCTACAATGCTCACAGGTCCTTCCAAGCTAGCATACCTCTTTGTGGTTACTAGGGATGTGAATCGTTTTTTGACGATTTAAAATATCGTCCGATATATTTTAAATCGTCAAAAATCGTTAGGGCCACGATACAATACCAATTCCCCCGATTTATCGTCAAAAAATCGTAAATCGGGGGAAGGGGGAGGGCAGGAAAACCGGCACACTAAAACACCCTAAAACCCACCCCGACCCTTTAAATTAAATCCCCCACCCTCCCGAACCCCCCCCAAATGCCTTAAATTACCTGGGGGTCCAGCGGCACACTAAAACACGGCACACTAAAACACGGCACACTAAAACCCACCCCGACCCTTTAAATTAAATCCCCCACCCTCCCGAACCCCCCCCCCCCAAATGCCTTAAATTACCTGGGGGTCCGTAGCCTTAAATTACCTCCGTAGCGGCGGTCCGTAGCTAAATCGGGGGAAGGGGGAGAGCAGGAAAAGCGGCACACTAAATCGTGTAGTCTTCAGCCGGCGCCATTTTGCAAAATGGCCGCCGCAAAATGGCGGCGGCCATAGACCAAAACAATTCGACGCAGGAGGTCGTTCCGGACCCCCGCTGGACTTTTGGCAAGTCTTGTGGGGGTCAGGAGGCCCCCCCAAGCTGGCCAAAAGTTCCTGGGGGTCCAGCTGGGGTCCGGGAGCGATTTCCTGCCGCGAATCGTTTTCCGTACGGAAAATGGCGCCGGCAGGAGATCGACTGCAGGAGGTCATTCAGCGGGGGTCTGAATGACCTCCTGCAGTCGATCTCCTGCCGGCGCCATTTTCCGTACGGAAAACGATTCGCGGCAGGAAATCGCTCCCGGACCCCCGCTGGACCCCCAGGAACTTTTGGCCAGCTTGGGGGGGCCTCCTGACCCCCACAAGACTTGCCAAAAGTCCAGCGGGGGTCCGGAACGACCTCCTGCGTCGAATCATTTTGGTCTATGGCCGCCGCCATTTTGCGGCGGCCATTTTGCAAAATGGCGCCGGCTGAAGACTACACGATTTAGTGTGCCGCTTTTCCTGCTCTCCCCCTTCCCCCGATTTAGCTACGGACCGCCGCTACGGAGGTAATTTAAGGCTACGGACCCCCAGGTAATTTAAGGCATTTGGGAGGGTGGGGGATTTAATTTAAAGGGTCGGGGTGGGTTTTAGGGGGTTTTAGTGTGCCGTGTTTTAGTGTGCCGCTGGACCCCCAGGTAATTTAAGGCATTTGGGGGGGGGTTCGGGAGGGTGGGGGATTTAATTTAAAGGGTCGGGGGTGGGTTTTAGGGGGTTTTAGTGTGCCAGCTCACGATTTTAACGATTTTCACGATACTTTACACACCCAAACGGCAACAATACGATTCCCTCCCCCTCCCAGCCGAAATTGATCGTTAAGACGATCGAGGACACGAGTCACATCTCTAGTGGTTACATGCACCTATACATAAATGCACCGTGCTACACCTAGCTAGGCTATTTGTCAATGATCATGTACAGAAGGTGAGGGCCTTGGCTATTGAGATGTCATGTAGATTCGGTTAGCTTCTCGGGGAGGCTACACAAGGATGCACGTCTGGCTCTGTGAAGGCAGGATTGGGAATCAGATGGTGTCCTGCCTTCACTTGTATTTTCCAGTTATCTTTGAAATGTCACCGTCACAGTATAGTTTCTAATCACTCTAAGCACCCACATCTATCCTAAGCAAAGTTTTACATCATAGAACCCAACGTTATGGTGTGTTAGAAGCACCTGGTTTCGACTGAGCCATCACAGGTAGCCTTTGTCAGATATGGCGATGTCAGGGTGCTGTAAGGCCCCTGGCCACTGTAGCTCACGTATAGACATGTGTTGCTGCTATATGTATGTATGTACCCAGAAAATATGCAGAGTAGTTTGTTTGTAGCAATGGATAGTATCACTTATAGTCCTAATGCTATCTCTGTCCACCCTTAAAGCACATAGGCTGAGGACTCCTGGGGTGAACACCTTGCAGATTGTTCCATTTTCAACGTCACTCTCCACCTTTCCATGGTTTTATGGCTGCGTGCCCTTGCTGATCCAAATGGCTGGCAGGAATTGTGGGCAATCTGGAAGAGCTGCTGTCTTCTAGGCTGTGCCTCATGTGGTGTTTGTCACTTTTACAGTTAATGGTGAGCAGGTCAGGTGTGTTGATAGACTCTCAGTGATCAGCTCTGTGTATTGCACAAAGGTTAGAGAAACTGTTGTGAGCCGATGGCTTCAGGAGTCTACAAGCTGCCTCCATAGTAAAAGGGCCACAGTGCTGAATGTATAGGCCTACTGCTCCCAGAGGTCTCGTGTGGTTGGCATGATGGCTTATGATGCCCTTTCTGTGTTGGTCTCTTGCAAGACACGCATTCAGTGCCACCTGAGGCCTTGAGGGGCCCATGTCAGTACCTTGGACAAAGTACGTTTCATATATGTCTCTGACAGACTACCTCATTAGCAGTTAGGGACAGGCTGCCACAGACATCAGTGTTTGATGACAAACAATCCAGGAACATACCCATTGGCCTTGTGTAGGTGCACAAAATGGTGCAGGTAGTCAGTACTCAGTTGATAAGTGTGTGAGTGTGTGTCTCAGTGAGTGACGTGCTTTGTTAGCCTCTGTCCATCTCTGTGTCTGGGACTGCTGTTGCACTCGTAGGTCCCTCTCTTACCACACCAGTGCATACCCCAGAGCAGGTAGTGTGTGTGTGTGTGTGTGCATTCATTTTACACACACTGCCTTTGGACAGCAGTGATCCAGTGCTTCTTCCACTCTTGAGAAGGGGCGCCTCAGAGAGATGACTTTATGGGCTTCTGTATGAATGGGCTCACGCGTTGTACTCTTACATTCCCCCTAGGCCACTTACTACTGTTTATACCGTGCATTGAGAGAGGGGCGGGAGTGTGAACTTTGCCAGAGTCACACCTCAAATATGCAGTCTAATATATGCGTATGAGTTGATATCTGCCTCATCTTCCACCCCCGCCCCTGAGGCTTCTCCATCTAGTACTTAGAGCGGGCCTAATAATCCAGTTATTGGGGGGGGGGGGGGCATGGTAACTAGAGCTTCAGCTGCCAGAGAGGCTTTCCACTTTTGGGAGGGAGGTTGTGGGTGTGAAGAAGCTGTCCACTGAATGTGGGGATGCAGGGATGGCAGGCACATGGAGTGGCAAGGACCACGTAATGCCATCCTTGTTGGGGTTATTCTGATTAATGGTTTGGCAGCATGAGGCAGATACCAGGTGCGGGGGAGGAGGGGTGAGGGGTTGGTTTGCTTGGCAGGTGCCTGAGCCCTATTTGAAATTCTTTGTCCGTTCACTGGTCTCCCTAGCCTCCTCTCTGTTGATCATATCATGGACAGTTGACATAGGGGCTGCCACCCCAGGCTACATTATTTGACACTGTATATGCTGGCGGGGTAGGCCTACCTGCATTCTTCCATAGGTAGGTCAATAGGTTTACTGTGCATACATAGAGTGAGGTGGTACACCCATAACTGCTGTATTTATTTATTTATTTAAAAACTCTTCTATACCATCATTGAGTTAGATAACCATCACAACGGTTTACAAAAAGGCACGTTAACGAAAAATATGAGTGGTATAGATTTCAAATTAACCATGTGCCATCACAGAATGGTAACAATTTAGTGTCAAAAACTATGTGTGTCAGTTAAGCTTATTTGTTCGGAACATATTATGCGGTTTTAATTTAACATTAAAATGCATTTTGTAGGTTAAAAGTAATAACTTCTAGTTTGGTGCGTCCTTATCATTCAACCGTTTTTCTCCTTATCTTTATCTTTGTAAAAGGCTTGTTTAAATAGCCAGGTTTTCAGGTTAGTTTTGAATATTTTCAAATTTCTCTGCAGCCTTATTTCGAGTGGCATGGTGTTCCATAGCACGGGGCCAGCCAGCGACGGTGCTCTTTCCCTTACTTGCGTGAGGCGTGCTGATTTGACAGAGAATCTAGGGGACAGGTTTAGCTTAACACTTTCATCACTTCATTTGCCCACTAACCAACCTTTCCCTTCGCCACAGCTGTGTACTTTCTGACTGTTGGAACAGAGTGTCAGCTGCTGTGTGACAACTAGGGAAGAGGAGGGAAGGAGTAGTGTTGTGTAAGGAATGTCCACAAGCCAAGAGCAAAGGCCTAGAGGACTGCTGCTGCTGCTTGGGAGCAGGCAGACTTCCACAGACTGGCTGGCAACCCTCTACTGGCCTGGCTTGGGGGAATCTGTATAATACGTGTAAGGTAAGGTAGTTGTCACACAGCAGCTGACACCCTGCTCCTGCAGCCTGCAAGTAGACGGCATTTTTGTTTAGTGTGAAACCTACAAATGGTTGGGTACAGGTAGCCACTGAGTCATGACCCAAGTAAGGGGACCCATGGTCAAGTCTTGGGTGATGATGACTCTAACTTCCCCTTAACATAAGCTCTATATGTACACAATGTACTCTGTGGGCCAGGCACCTGCAGCTGCACATCTCCACTCCCTACAGATCAACCACACTTTGGCCATAAGTCAATTTTCAAGTACGCCTCTGACGTACTGTAATGAAAGCATTCGGTGCCATAGCCAGAGAGAAGGGCCATTGTATAACCAGAGGTGATATATCCTCACAATGGAAGCGTATAATATGTTTGTTATTGCTCCACTATGACCGGTGCATAGCTGTCCAACCCATTGGACCACCACAAAGTGAAGATATAGCTACTAAACCAATAGCCAAGCATTTTCATACCTATTGTACTGGAAAGTGTATGGAGCTGAATATTAGCTAGCTAGTGTCCATTTCACATACAGGCCCATGTAAGCAAGAGTTAGCTAAGAGTATGCTGTGTGAAGAAGAAGGCAACTGCAGGCAATACTGAAGGTCTCCAGTAACGAGCTTCTCCTTTAGCTTTTGCCGTCTTCCATAGGAGCATACACTGAGCTGCTAGATAAGTGGCTAGTTGAAATGTGCAAGGGCATTCTAGCATGAAGGTCATGTGGAGGGCAAACCTTGTACTTAATTAACCATTAAGACAAAAACCACGCAATGAAATGATCCAACCAGAAAGTGTACATTTCAAACCAGTGATCACTTTGTTAGTGAACACATGTGGTCAACTGTTTCAAATAAAGTTGACGTCTTTGGTAATCACATTCTGCAAGGACAAGAAAGCAAATAGGACAAAACATTGTACATAATCTGAACAGCACATTCTCTATAGACCTGTACATACATTGTTTGAAATGACATCATTAATATACATGCTTAGCATCTTATCCTTTTGGCTCTGTCATGATTATAACAAAGAACATAGAAAGTGGAAGTGGCACCCTCAATAGCTACAGTACAGCTCTAATGTTGTAGCTGATAGCAGCTTTGCTATGTGATGGCAAGGAAAAGGCCCCAATAGTCCATGTTGAAAGAATGCACTCAAAGGGACAGCCTAAGCGCCAAGGCAGCAGAGTTCAAATGAAGGGCCCAGACAGTCCATGTTGAAAGAGTGCACTCAAAGGGACAGCCTAAGCACCAAGGCAGCAGAGTTCAGCAAGAAAGCAGCAGGACCAGGACCAAAGAGCGCAGCATGGAGGCAGGAGGCCCTGAAGAAGACACAGCAGCATGGAGGCGGTAGGCCCAGGAGAAGACAAAACAGCATGGAGGCAGCAGCAGCACAAGCAGAGATAAGATGAGACATAGCAGCATGGAGGCAGCAGCAGCCTGAGCTGAGATGACAGCAGCATGGCAGCAGCAGCATCATGAGATGAGACACAGCAGCATGAGATGAGATGAGACACGGCAGCATGGAGGCAGCAGCCGCATGAGCTGAGATGAGATGAGACAAAGCTGCATGGAGGCAGCAGCCGCATGAGCTGAGATGAGACACAGCAGCATGGAAGTAGCAGCAGCATGAGTTGAGCTGAGACGAGACACAGCAGCATGGAGGCAGCAATAGCAGCAGCATGAGCTGAGATGAGATGAAACACAGTAGAATGGAGGCAGCAGCAGCGTGAGATGAGATGAGACACAGTAGCAAGGAGGCAGCAGCAGCAGCTGAGATGAGATGAGACACAGCAGCATGGAGGCAGCAATAGCAGCAGCATGAGCTGAGATGAGATGAAACACAATAGAATGGAGGCAGCAGCAGCGTGAGATGAGATGAGACACAGTAGCAAGGAGGCAGCAGCAGTAGCTGAGATGAGATGAGACACAGCAGCATGGAGGCAGCAGCAGCACAAGCAGAGATAAGATGAAACACAGAAGCATGGAGGTAGCAGCAGCAGGAGCTGAGATGAGATGAGACACAGTAGCATGGAGGCAGAAGCAGCGTGAGCTGAGATGAGATGAGACACAGCAGCATGGAGGCAGCAGCAGCACGAGCAGAGATGAGATGACACACAACAGCATGGATGCGGCAGCAGCGTGAGCTGAGATGAGAATAGACACCAGCATCAGGAGCAGGAGATGAGGCATGATGAGAAGAGGCAGTAGCTGGACTGTGACTGGAGACCGCATCAAGGAGGATGGAATATGGGCAGAGCATCAAGGAGGGCTTTAGAGTTAGGCTAGAGGACTACAATGGCAGACAGTAGACCATCCCTTCTGCTAGCTGGCACAGGAACTCTGTAGTGAGGACGGGCACAGCAGGCTTCTTCCATCTAGTCGGCACAGAAACTGTAGTGAGGACAGGCCCAGCAGGCTTCTTTCATCAAGCGGGCACAGCAACTCTGTAGTGAAGATGGGTCCAGCAGGCTTCCTACATCTAGCTGGCAGAGGAACTCTGTAGTGAGGACAGGCCCAGCAGGTTTCTTCCATCTAGCTGGCACCGGAACTCTGTAGCGAGGATGGGCCCAGCAGGCTTCATCCATCTAGCCGGCACCGAAACTCTGTAGTGAGGACAGGTCCAGCAGGCTTCTTCCATCTAGCCGGCACTGGAACTCTGTAGTGAGGACGGGTCCAGCAGGCTTCTTCCATCTAGCTGGCATTGGATCTCTGTAGTGAGGCCAGGCCCAGCAGGCTTCTTCCATCTAGCCGGCACCAGAACTCTGTAGTGAGGACAAGCCCTGCAGGCTTCTTCCATCTAGCTGGCATTGGAACTCTGTAGTGAGGACAAGCCCTGCAGGCTTCTTCCATCTAGCCAGCACAGGCACTCTGTAAAGGGGACTGCCCTTTTTCATTTGGCATTCGATGCCACCACCTTTTCTGCTTCATGGCCCCATGAATTGTTCCTGCCCCATGATGAAGCTGACCGCTAGAGAGGACGGGGCGGCCTGGGAGTGATTTTTGCTTTTTTTTTTTTTGCAGCAAACTGTCATCCTTATTTTTAAATAAAAGAAAAACAAACATCATTTCATCAGTTTTCGTTTGTTTTGGCATAAAAATAACATGGGACATTTCATTAAAACTTTCTCGTTTTATTTCAAACAAGCGCCCATCCCTAATAGTTTTTATAAATTGTAAGGCCATTGCTCTGTTCTATGAAGCAGCTCCAGACCTCGTGTAGTAAATGAATACAGAACTTGGTAGATTTGAAGAGCTGGTTGACCTAGAACTTTATTTGAGGAAAACTTCCTGGGGAAGAAGAACTTATTCCCTGACAATAAAACAGAATGCAGAAATTAAAAACCATGCAGCTGCCTTCTAGGAAACTTTGCTTAAATACCTGTTTGAAATAATTCACCTGCTGTAATTTACGCTTCCTAAATCAAGCATCAGCCCCTTTCTTGGTCATCTGCTGCGATAACTGTACCTTTAATACCTTCTCTCTTTCTCTCTTGTATTCTCCCTCACACTGGGGCAGGTTTTCGGGGGGGACGCGCATATCTCCTCCTGCGCGCGCCGAGCCTATGTTGAATAGGCTCAGCGGTGCGTGCAAGCCCCAGGACGCGTGTAAGTCCCTGGGCTTTGCTGGGGGGGGGGGGGGGTGTCGGGGGGCATGTCGCGGCAGCGCATCATCCAGGGGTGGGGCCGCGGGCGTGGTTCCGGCCCGGGGGCGTTTCGGTGGCGTGGTCAAGGCCTCCGAAATAGCTCCCAGGCCGGGAAATTGCGCAGCCGGCGCAGGCGTAACTCTTCCAACAAAGAGTTGGAAGAGTTACGCCTTCCAACTCTTTGTTGGAAGGCGTAACTCTTCCAACAAAGGGCTGGGGGGGGGGTGGGGGTGGGTTAGGTAGGGGAAGGGAGGGGAAGGTGGGGGGAGGCGGAGGGAATGGAGGCCGGCTGCGCAGAACGGTGCGCGCAGGCTGCCGATTTTGGTCAGCCTTGAGTGCGCCGATCCCGGATTTTAACAGATACGCACGGCTACGAGCATATCTATTAAAATCCCGTGTACTCTTGTTTGCGCCTGGTGCACGAACAAAAGTACACGTGTGCGTAAGTTTGTAAAATCTCCCCCACTGGCTTTAGTTTGCAGATGACAAACATGTTTTATAGTTTCATATTCAAACGGCTTGTCCCATGGAGTTCGAGTCTTAGCTGGACAATGTGGTTCCGATTTATCTGGATAAGTTTTAGCCATAGAAAACGCATCTGCACACACGAGGAGGCATTTTGTTTTCAGTGTTTCGGGGTGAGGGTAACTTACCTGAATAACTAAACTCCAGTAACTCCAATATTTAGAGTTATCCGCATAAGATATCTGGATAAGTCTTGTGGTGCCACAGAGCAGTCCTAAATTAATCCAGGTATGTGTACCCGAATAACCTTAATCCTACCCGGTTACATTCAAAATACAGCTGGGTGACTTCTGAAAAGTCTTCTGGGCCAGCAGTCCCAATTCCTTACCCGCCCACACCCTAAAATACTCCAAAAAATGTCAGGGCCTAGTGCCCATGCTCCCCTCTCAACACACATATTTTGAATGAATTCTTGGCGCAGGCCTCCTCCACCCTACTGCTCTATCTCCTGAAGTATCAAACACCTACCAGGGATGAGCTGGGTCTTACTGTGTCTAGCATCGCTCCGATGGTGTTGCTGTTGGTGGACGTTATCAGCGTGGTCTGTAAGAGCAACGCAGGAAGCAGCTGGAAATGCGGTGAGGGCTGCATCGACTCCCGGCTCGTCCTTGGGGGTTTGGAGAGGGATAGAAGGGTAGGAATAGGGGTTCTGGGAGAGCAGGGTGCTTGGCAAGAGGGGGCAGCGCTGAGGTTTGATTTAAAATCGGTGTGCAAGTTTGTGTTTGATTGGGGGGGGGGGGGGCAAAGAACTCTGGCTGCTATGGACCACAACTTTTTTTTTTAATTTGGGGGGGGGGGGGGGGGGGGGGGGGGGGACTGAAGGTATGGGGGAGCGGGAGAAGGATCGGGTGCTATTATCCAACATTTTTTGGAGTATTTTGGAGGGTGAGGAATTGGGGTCTGAGGACCGGAAAATGTTTGCTTTTTTATTTTAAAAAGTTACCCAACCGTATTTTGAATAGAGCCAGATACGGTTAAAGTTATCCAGGTGCACGTGCAACTTTTACTGAGTATATTCAGAGTCACAGCTAAAGTGATCCAGATATCTTTAGCCAAATATATGTAGTGGAAGATTTCCATGACAAGTTATCTGGCTTAAGTCTATCCGGGGTAACTTATCCGCTCGCCCCTTTTCTGAATATTGGACCTGTATGAACATCTAATGCTACACAAACCCTACTGACAAAGCATGCATGGAGCCTGTTTACATTGCATTTCTCCTTTAGGGATATTATTTTAGTGCCAATGAAAGATTAACTGATTTCCAAGCACCTGCTTTCCTGTACGGGCACGTTTTTCAATGGAAAATAACGTGCACACTACCCGCTTCATTTTCCTTCCCTGACCTAAGCATGCCCCCCTGGGAAGACCTGTTCTAATCTGCAGCTCTAGTACACCATGTTGTGAGACGATGTGCGCGCTTTCAGATAGGCTGAGCAATGGAAATTTTCCCTTTATCCTATTTATGCAAATAAATTGCTATTTGTTCTCATCCTAACCCTTCCAGTTAACATTTAATGCGTGATATCTATCAAAGTCATGTAACCAGTGGAAGAAATAGAACAGTAAGTAGCGATGCTATTAAATTGATAGCAGAAAGATATCCTCCCTAGAAGGGATTATTATAAGCTTAGATTTATTTATATTATGGAAGGTTTTATTTCTTTCCACTATTCATGAAATAAAAGCATTCCATACACTTATGAAATAGGATATAACTCAGTCTCCTTATGTAACATGATTTTAAAGATAGCTAGTATAGAATACTATGCTTAAAATTCCCCGGCAGCTGGAACCCATGGATGATATCCTGTTATTGTTCCCTACAACAAGCATTCCACACACTTATGAAATGGAATAACTCCATCTCCCTATGCGATATGATTTTAAAGATAGCTTGTAAACAATACTAGGCTTGGGTTTTCTGCCACAGCTGGAACCCATATACGATATCCTGTTTATTGTTCATTGCAACAAACTTCGCCAACCTTGTGACTCTTTGTTTTCCTTGAAGAATGCATTTGTAGAGCGTGCCCCAAGTTCATTCTTTATCCCACGTCTATGGAGAAAAATGTTCACTTGACTTGTTTGTGCTGAGTTCCGTTTTTCTGACTGAAGTACTGCAGAGAGAAAGGCAGTGAGAGTGGGTCAAAGATTAAGTAGCGTCTAACTCAGCTGTAGTCTTCATCTTGTGGGAAATGTCCGTTTGTGGAGTTTCTCAAATTGGCACAAATGAATTCCTTTTAAAGGGTCATGGGGGACTGACGTTTCTGAAGAGGATTGCATTGCATCCAGGGAAACAAGTAGCAGCTACAACAGTTTCTGAATGCTGGTCCAAAACCAGAGATTACTGACAGGACCTGGAGAAGTTTTATTTATTTATCAGTTTTATAAGTCAAATTAGCTGCTAAAAAAAAATGCTCATACTTATAAGTTGCTTAACATAAGAAAGGCAGCATGCAACAGCATAAAATAACATTGGAGCATACTTCCTGATCTCTAGCATTTACATATTTGTTTCATTTGCCTTGTTTAGAACTTTTTCTGGACCTCAAACATGGCTAAGAAAAATTGAAACCCTACTTCAGGTTTATGAGTAACAACACATGTGATCACTAATGTGTAATAGGTTGTGACAGAATTATTGCTGGGGCACCATAACATTCAGAGGTGTAGACTCTTCATAGCAACAATGTCTTCAGATGACTGTAAAGAACTGCGTATGCATGATCCCCTCTTTCTGTGACACAGCCACGGAGGTAGAGTCCTGAGACCCACATCAGCAGTGGATGAGCGAGTCTTGGCATGGGCCAGACTATGACTGAGTCCAAAAGTCTATACAAAGACCAGGCTGCGGCAGAAGCCAAGCAAGGACAAGACTGACAACTTGAGACAAGGCTGAGGCTGAAGTGGAACTGAAGTTTGCAGCAGAGCCACAGGCAAAGACTAAAGCAAAGCTGAAGGCAGGAACCAGGCTGAAAGGCTTGATCAAGAACTAGGAGACCTTCTTGCTGGGGCAACAAATCCGAGTCCAAGAAGGCTAAGTAGTCTTGAGCGTCTGACATAATTATCAGGGCGGGTACCTGACTTTCCCACCAATATGCGCCGAATTGTGTGCACCAATGTACATGCATGCCCTAAGCGTCTCTTAGCCGAGTCCTAGAATCATACGTGTCAGAACATCCAAAGGCGGCACCCTGCTGCACAGTGAACACCCACCTCCAAGGGGTCAGGGTAGGTGGCTGGATTCTAACAGCACCCCCTCCTCAAGTCCCCTTCTCAAGCCTCTTCTCTTCGGCTTCTGAGGAGATGAAGGTACTAGGGGTGTGCATTTGTTTTGAACTTAAATGTAAAACGCAACTTTTTTTTTTTTTTAACTTAAAAAAGTGATGAGGCGAAAACGATCGGATTTCCAACTTATTCAACATAGCTATGTTGAATACGTTGGAATCGCGATTGTTGATCCTAAATAAAAATTTAAACCCCTCACCCTCCTTAATCCCCCCCCCCCAAGACTTACCACAACTCCCTGGTGATCCAGCGGGGAGTCAGGACGCCATTTCTGAACTCCTTTGAGAGGAGCACGTGACGTCGGCGCCACGTTGGAGTGACGCGGCGTCACGTGATTCCCCGCGGGTTTGCTCTGGGACCCTCGTTGGGCCCAAAAGGAACTTTTGGCCAGCTTGGGGGGGCCTCCTGACCCCCCCGCGGGGAATCACGTGACGCCGCGTCACGCCTCATCCAGCCTTTCCTTGGTCATCCTCACCCTACCCAGCCTCATCCACCCTTGCCCTGCTCCTGCTCCTGCTTGAGTCCAGTCTCTGTTGTCTCGTTCTGTTTGCCTGTCTTGTCCTTGCCCTCAGAGCCTTGTCTTACCTTACCTTACCCTGTCTAGTCTCGTCCCTCATATCTTTCCTTGCCCTAAAAGCATTCCATCATCATTTTCTCCAAAAACTGAAGAAAGGAAGCTTGGGGAGGGAACTTAGAAGGGGGGGGGGGTTGTTACTGTTACATTTGCTGGTGATGGCATCAGTCTGTGACTAGCAGCGCTCATCTCCTACAGCCACGTGGCTGGATGCCACCATGTCTTCTTCCTGCTAGATCCCCTAGGTGCACATGCATGGCACCCATTGTTAAATGCCCCATGGAAGGATAGCAAGGGAGTTGCCAGGAAATGATGATGGCACCAGCTGGGGATTTAAACCCCAGCTGGTCTTCCAGCTGGCACCTCTGCAATGGGCCTTATGTCTAGCAGTATCTATGTTGATGCAGCCTGCCTCATCTCTCCAGCCTTTTCAAGCGTGCCTCACCTCATCTATCCTTGCCTTGTCCAGCTTCACCTCATCCAGCTGTAAGCAAGGTTAGGAGTACAGGGATCTGTCTGCTAAAGGACACTCCTAGATCACCTCCCACTTCTCTTCATGATCCTAAGTCAGGAAAAAGAACATGTTCTCCTCAGAAACATACTTTTATTTGTCAGGTTTGGCAGGATATAGCATTTAGAAAATACCAACAATTCCTGTCTCTAACATCCTGGCCACTAAATACCAGTTTTCCTTAAAGAAAGTTCTGTGCCATGGGTTGAAACAAACATGCCATAAACCTTAGCCTGCTTAATATGTTAATACCTATGGATAGCTTACTTTAGAGATGTGCATTTGTTTATCATGAATTATTGCCTAATTCGTCATAGGTCGGGGGCCCCGAACCCCGAAATGGATTTTCCCCAAACTTCGGGGAAAATTAGTTTTTTGGGTTTGTACGGGGGGAGGGGCACATTTTATTTTTTTAAATAATCACCCCAAGCATTAAAATTTACTATAATACAAACCCCCCCCCCCACCATCCTGATCCCTCCCCAAGACTTGCGGGGTCCTGCAAGTGATTTCTCCCTCCGTGCCTTCGGGCTGTCGGGCCTGCCTCGCATCAAAATGGCACCAATAGCCTTTGATCTACTATGTCACAGGGGCTACCGGTGCCATTGGTCAGCCCCTGTCACATGGTAGGAGCAATGAATGGCCAGCACCATCTTGTGCTCCTACCATGTGACAGGGGCTGACAATGGCACCAGTAGCTCCTGTGACATAGTGAGGGCAAAGGATATCGGTGCCATTTGGATTACTGGCAGCCGACGGCCCGAGTGAAGAAGATCGCTCCCGGACCCCCGCTGGTCCACCAGGGACTTTTGGCAAGTCTTGGGGCGCCGGCCATCCATTGCTCCTACCATGTGACAGGGGCTGACCAATCAATTTCTAAATAACATCATATAAAGCCAACATTCTTTGCCATTGCCAAAGTAGTATTCTATTATTTAACGAGACCTCATAAGTGTGACGGGCTATTCATACACAAGCCCTACTGCCACTATTAGAAAGGAGTGCGGTGATGTTAATAGCTTTTGCACCGTCTTAGTATTATAATCATTGGTCTCACAGACTGACACAGGCTGACCAATGGCACCGGTAGCCCCGTGACATAGTAGGTCAAAGGCTATCGGCTACTAGCCCCGCCGACCGACGAACGCAGCCCCGAGCCGCCCAGGCCCGAACCCCCAGCCGGCCCACCCACTCGCTGCCACCAACCCTATCAGAAGCCAGAAGTCAGGGACCTGACAAAAAAACCGGAACTGACGACAGAGAAATAAAAAAAAGGTAAGAGCCCTTTAAATTTGGGCTCTAACATCCGGCGCTCCTTTCAGCGACTCACCCGCTCCACAGCAGGACAGGGCCTCCCAGTCGGCGCCGCCCCGTTCAGGGATTCAAGCCCCACCGACCGACGAATGCAGCCCCGAGTAGCCCAGGTCCAAACCCGCAGGCCACGTGGGACCCCAGCCGGCCCACCCACACACTGCCACCAACCCTATCAGAAGCCAGAAGTCAGGGACCTGACAAAAAAAACCAGAACTGACGACAGAGAAATAAAAAAAGGTAAGAGCCCTTTAAATTTGGGCTCTCACATCCGGTGTCACGCGCCGAAGGTGCGCGACAAAGGGGCCCGCCTCTTTGTGCGCCCCCTTAGTGCAGCCCCTTAGGACAGTCGTTAGTATACAGTTTGAATTCCTTAACCTCCAGAACACCTTCCCCCCCTGGGTGCTCCACAGCCAACAGCGACCTCCCCGCCCAGGACCTTCCCAGGGCAGCCCCTGCCCTTTTTCTCCTTCACATCTTTGCTCCACCTCCCCTCACCCCCTACCTCTTCGGGAGGTAACGATGATCTCTGCAACTATCCCGATCATCCACAATTTCAGGAGAACCATAGAAAAAAAGCATACATATCCCACCTACCACCAAAAAAGGCTCATTCCAATCATGATTTCACCCCTTAACCAACTTCTGGGCCTCACCCTTTTCACCCTAACCCTACTCAATGCACAATCCCTCTCAAAAAAAACTCACCTCCTTTATGACTATTTCATGGAAGCCCAACCAGACTTATGTGCTTTCACCGAAACTTGGCTAAAACCAGAAGATATCGCGCTGATCAACCAACTTCCTCTACACTCCTACGATATCTTCTCTATCCCCAGATTGAAAAAAAGAGGAGGCGGCTTGCTTTTGGCCGCGAACAAAAAACTAGGTCTGTCGCTCCAGCTTACAAACTCAACTTCGTCTCTTGAATTTACAGTCTTCAAATCTGCCCACCTCCAAATCGGCCTCACCTATGACCCTCCCGGTTGCCTAGATTCAGACCCATCTCCTTTAATTGAACGTATAGCCAAACACATCAACACTGACACTCCCGCCATACTTCTGGGAGACTTCAATCTCCACGTGGATACGACTCCTCGGTCCGCCAGCTGTGACACATTCCTCAACATGCTAAACTTCATGGGCTTCAAACAAATCATCACCGAACCTACACATAAAGCAGGACACACGTTGGACCTAATATTCATAAATGACAGCCTCACCCCTTCCTCTCACACAGCTTATTCTATTCTCCCATGGTCGGATCATAAGATGATCTCCACGACATTGAAGAACAGTCATCCTTTCCCCTCATCGATTCAAAAAACCATGGTCCAATACAGGAAATTGTGCAACCAGGACATCCTCAGCTCTCACCTAGCTGAAGGGTTAGACCAGCTGGACCTTTCAGACGCGGTCTCGGCCACCTCATCCTGGTCCAAAATCACCAAAAAAGTGGCAGACCTAACTTGCCCTTTAACTACCAAAGTCCATCTTGCAAAGAAAGACAACAGAAATCCGTGGCATACTCCGGAACTAAAAACCATCAAGCGGGATCTCAGAAACAAAGAACACTTATGGCGTAAAAATCCTTCATCATCTAACCTGTTGGCATACAAATCCCTTATGCACCATTACAGGACCTCCATCCTCCGCACAAAGAGAGACTTCTACTCGCAGAAAATCCACCACTTCATCTTTGATCCGAAAGCCCTATTCTCTCTTGTCGCATCCCTCACCAAACCAACCCCCACGCCTATCCCGGATAAACAAGCTGCAAACAAAGCTGAGGAACTAGCCATTTACTTCAAGAACAAAATCTCAAATCTCATCGCTCCACTGTCACATAATAAAGACCTCCGATGCCCCACCTTCCTGCCTCATATCTCTACTTCCGCTTTCAATTTTGGAAACCTTCGAGTCGACCTCCTCGTTAGAAGTCGAAAACATGCTAAAGAAACTCAAACCGGTCTCTTATTCTTTGGACTCGATCCCAACCAACCTACTCATCACCATCCCCAAAACCATCGCCAAACCTATTGCAGAGATTATCAACTGCTCTTTATCTCAAGGTATTGTCCCGGACCCCCTCAAACTTGCTATCCTAAAGCCGCTACTGAAGAAACCTAATCTGTCTCCAGACAACCCTGCCAATTTTCGCCCTATAGCAAACTTGCCGTTCATAGCAAAAATTCTGGAAAGAATAGTAAATAAACAACTCTCGGAATTCTTGGATAACAATAAAATTCTCTCCCCATCTCAGTTCGGATTCTGGAAAGCCCGAAACACAGAAACCCTCTTACTCTCTCTAACATACACCATTCTCCTGAATCTTGACAAAAAACAACCCTGTCTGCTCATTCTCCTGGACCTATCAGCGGCTTTTGATACGGTGAATCACACCATTCTCATTGATCGCCTACCAGACATCGGCATCAAAGGCACCGCGCTCAGCTGGTTCAAGTCTTTCCTTCAAAACAGGTATTACAAGGTCAAAATCAACAACAAAGAGTCACACCCTATCTGCTCCACCTTGGGAGTTCCTCAAGGTTCCTCTTTATCCCCAACCCTCTTCAACATCTACCTTCTCCCGCTTTGCCAACTCCTCTCCAAACTGAATCTAATCCACTACGTATACGCTGACAATGTTCAAATTCTCATACCGATTACTGAATCACTATCTAAATCCCTGGAATTATGGCACACCTGCCTCCAATCCATAAACAACCTCCTCACAAACCTCAACCTGATACTAAACAACAACAAGACGGAGATTCTCCTCATTACCCAAGACGGAAACCACTCAGTCTCCAACACACATCCTGCTATTCACCCAGTCTTCTCTCCCCAAGTCAGAAACCTAGGAGTCACCATGGACAATCAACTGAACTGTAAAAGTTTCATCAACAGCACTACAAAGGACTGTTTTTTTTAAACTTCAAGTCTTAAAACGTCTGAGACCTCTCCTCCACTTCCAAGACTTCCGGACAGTTCTTAAAGCAATCATTTTTTAAAAAATAGATTACTGTAACTCACTCTTGCTCGGCCTCCCTGCTAATACCATCAAACCTTTACATATATTACAAAATGCTTCAGCAAGGATTCTAAGACCAACAAAAAAGACCATATTACACCCATCCTGCGGAACCTACACTGGCTCCCAATCAAATTCAGAATCTTATACAAAGTTCTAACGATCATTCATAAATCCATTCACAACATCACCCCACTGGATCTCAAGATCCCACTGCAATTACACTTATTTCCAGGCCGGTGAGAGCAACTTACAGAGATACCCTACAGGCCCACCCCATTAAAACCTCGTTAACGAAGAGAGCCCTTTCCACGGCTGGACCATCGCAATGGAACTCACTCCCGCCAGATCTTCGGCTTGAAAAATGCCCAATCACCTTTAAAAAAAGACTAAAGACTTGGTTGTTCGGCCAAGCCTTCGCCTAACTCTGAGGGCCCAAGGAACTTCCTACGGTTTCGTTAGTAGACCTTCTTCACTAACAAGCCGCGCACTTCACAGACGAGTTAATAATGCTCCTCCTCAATTTATCTTACCAGTGTCTCCTTAGACAACTGGCTATACTCCTATGTTAACACCCGGCACGACGGTTAAATTTCCCCCCACTTGTCTTTATGTTAAACCCTTGATCCAAGTTTGATTCACCCCTGTTCCTTGTAATGCACTATTATGCAACGGTTATTGTTATAATGTAAACCGAGGTGATTTGTAACCTGTTACATGAACTTCGGTATATAAAAATGCTAAATAAATAAATAATGCATTTTGATGTGAAGCAGGCCCGAGAGCCCAACGGCACAGAGGGAGAAATCGCTTGCGGGACCCTGTTGGATCACCGGGGATGTTAGTAAGTCTTGGGGAGGGATCAGGATGGTGAGGGAGGTTGTATTTAATGTATTATAGTACATTTTAATGCTTGGGTGGGTTTTTTTGAGCTTCGTTTTCCTGTGTCGTTTTTTTGCGCCCGTTTCATTTTTCCCTGCTTAGTTTTTTGTTCGTTTTTCCAAAAAACTAACTGAGGAAAAATGAACTTTATCCCGAAGTGTCCGATTCAAAAAATGACATGGTAGAAAAAAAACCCGAAGCTCACCTCTGCCTTACTTACCCCTTCTCTCAACTTCAGGTGATATTGCTCTGTTCTCCTCTGAAGCAGGCTCTGGCTGGAAAGCTGCAGGATGTGTGCAGGCTCTTGTACTTGCCAGACTGTCTCTCTCTCCTAGGGTCCTTTTTTTTCCTCCTTATTTTCCCCCCTGCCTTATACTTTCCAGCTGATAAATGTGCACAAGTTCATGCATAATCTTGTGGTGGGTGGAGGGTCTTTGCCACATTGCATGTCTTTTCCCCCCTCCCCATTTCTTCAGGTGGAGTAATGCCAAGTCTGTATTCCAGTGTTTTTCTCTGACAGACTGCCCCCTTCTTCCAAGAATGGGGGAATTTCTGGAGCTCTGGACTCTGTTGGCTGACCCATGACTCCTGCTTAGTAGCTTAAGTTGTTGCATTGTCTCTGTGCCTTGGTATTTACACAGGCACTTATAAACAGGCAGATCTAGGTAATGTATCCTTCAGTGTAAAGTTTTAATGTTCTTCTGGCCAAAGTCTCTTTCCTTGAGCTGACAGTGATTTGTGTGCCTGTCAGTATTTGACTGCATTCTTCTTTGGCTACTGTGATTCATATTGGGTGCTTTCAGTGGTAAAACACAGGATATCTCCCTACACGGTCTTGCCTTGTTCAGCTTTGCCCTGCCCCAGCCCATTTTAAGTCTATGTTGTCAAGTTCTGTTCTCATGTCTTGTCCTTGCCTTCAGAGCCTTACCTTGTTCCATCTACCCTGTCTAGTCGGTCTTGCCTTATTTATTAATTTATCTATTTATTTATTTAATTTTGGATTTTTCTATACCATCTATAACAGAAAAACTGTGCTAAGTGGTGAACAATAAATCAAATTACTAATCAAAAACTGGTTCTAAACATTTGAAAACAACCAACAAATCAAATACTTTTATTGTAAATTAAGAGACAGCAGGAAAAATCCAGATGAAAGAAAGGCACTTTCAACAGTTTTCTAAAGAATTTTTGATCACTAAGATTTCTCAACTCCAAAGGCAGCTCATTCCATAGCCTGGGACCAGAAACTGCAAAAGCCCTAGAATGAATTACCTGGAGATGCAAGGTTTTGATGGAAGGTGTAAGGAGCAAACCCATATCTGCAGACCTTAGAGACCCCAAAGGGACATTCCACACCAATTTGTGGGTCAAGGAAGCTCCTCCAATGGAATATAGTGCTTTATGTACAAAAGTCATTATCTTAAATTGGATCCTGCACTTGATGGCTCTTGCCTTGCCCTATCTTGCTTGTCTTGTCCTGTCTTGTCCCTCAGTGTCTTCTCTGTCTTGACATGTTCCTCTGATTCTGACTTCTGATTTGAATTTTGACTTCACTCCCCATCCTTACCCTTAGCCTGGATACAGATATCACCTGCTTGCTGCCTTCCCTGACTCTCAGCCATTTCCTGACTCTCTCTGGTATCCCCTTCAGGATTCTCCTACATCCTGCTGGCCCCTGGACTCAATGGCTCAACCTGCGGGGATCGGGGATGGTTTAGGTGAATCTCAAGCCTGTCCCAGACTTACGCATGTTCACCAGCTGTTGGCGTGGACCTGGTGGGCTCACTTGCTAGGCAGCGCCAACTGCTCTATAGCAAAAGAGCTCACAATCCTTACAATCATTTCATAGCAGCTGTTGAGAACTAGTTGTGCCGTGTGCCTGAACGATTATCTATTAGACGTTGCCCAAACTACTCTGCTCCTGCAGTGACATCACCAAAACCGCGAGATTAAAGACTCAGCGATGTGCGCAGGTGTTGTTTGCCAGGCATCATGGGCACAATGAAGCATGACAAAGGAGCTCCTTTGTGCACTACTTCATGCATGAGTCATGCAGCGATTCCTTTTAGTTTTTCTATTCTGGAAAGCTTTGATTGTGAAAGGTACATTTTGATCATCATCTTGTTTTGTTTCAATTGATTTACTGTTCATTTTACAATAGCTGTAATTTTGGAAGTCTAACGACAATAGACTGGATTTCCGTTGGTTAGAAAGTCTACCAGAGTATAAGACTAGTGACATAGCCTTTACAGATTTGTCTATCTTTTGGTTAGATATGAACTGCAATTTTTGTCAATCTCACTGTATGCCCCCTATAATTTTCCTTTGGAAGCACTATATTGATGACATTTTTGACATTTGAATGGATCTTGTGAAATGTTGTCTTCTTTTCAGTAGTTGAATGAGTCGGATATCAATTTGGGATTTCCTATGCATTGTAATAGTGTGAGATTTCTTTTTCTAGATAATAGGTTGAATATTTTGATTTTAAGTTTATTTCTATCTTTTGAAAGGAAATTGACTGCAATGCTCTCCTGTATTACCATACTTACCATCCAGCTTCTTTAAATAATTCTTTGCCTGTTCATCAATTCTTTCAATTTAGGCTGTTGTATTCACCTAGACAAGATTTCAAAGTGAAGGCTCTTGATATATACCAATGTTTTTGTGACAGGGGTTATCCCAGTAAAGTTATTCATCAAGCTAATAAAAGAGTGTTTTATTCTAATCGGGATCAATTGCTACATTTTTATCATCAGAAGACTCCCAGGTTTACATGTGTTCTGCCCTTTTCTAGTTTGACAGTGGCTGTGAAATGCATTGTGAAGGAGTATACAGGAAAAAAAACCCCCAAAACACCTTAAAGGACTGGATTCAGAGATCTGCTCCAGTCCACCTTAAGTCTAACACAGCAGGGAATCCTGGTCTGGGTGAAGCTCCCTAGGAGAGGAGCATAACTAGCTAGGCCCAGGAGAATACAGGAGGCTCAGTGAAAACTGCTGAACTGTAAATTGTAACACTACATTTGTTTTGATGAACTGTAAAGCATAGCAGAGCTGCTTGTCTGTTTCTTGTCACAAATAAAGAACTTTATGAAAGATTTTGCCAGAGTCCAGCCTGAGTCTGTTCTCTGGCTAACCCAAGACTGTTCATGGTGCCACATATGGTGTCAGTTTGGGGATTTCTGCACTAAAGCCTTGCACATGCAGAGAAACCTTGCTAAAAGAAGAAAAAAAGGGGATTTTTTTTTCTTTCCATTACTTTCTCCTTTATTGGGCCTCACTGCAGCAGCAGCAGCAGACAGAAGTTTAATTTACAAACAGGCTAAGAAGGATAGGATTGAGGGACGTATATTTATAGTAAGTCAGAACCAAACAGGCAGATTTTATTTTAATTTTTTTTCCTGCGAGGAGAATGGAAGTTGTGTTTGAGTGTTCCAGAACAGGGCAGAGCCCTTCAACAAATGTTTATGGTACTAGAGCCAGTAGGCTAGCTTGGAGTTAGCCATACAGGCTCTCACTGATGAGCAGCAGAGAATATGGGGGCTTATCCACACTCTGAATGAACAAATGGCGCAGCAGCTGGTGTTGGTGAGAAACCAGCAAACAATACTATCCCAGTTGGCAGAAGCAATGCAAATCACAATGGCACATGCATACCCTCCACCTCCTGTTCTGCTTAAGATGAAGGTGAGAGAAGACCTGTATGTGTGGTTAAAGAATTTTGAAAGCTGCCTGCCTGATGAGCTGGCCAGAAGCCAGTTAGAACACATAACAAGCAAACCTACTCACCAGCAAGAGTCAAGCAGCCTTCCAAACAGCCAATCCTGATGGAAGAAGTAACTATTCCCAGGTCAAAACTGACATCATCGAAAGATTGAGTTATGCAATGGAGACCTACCTGCAGCTGTTCCAAAGGGGGGGAACTCCATGAAGCCTTTTCCATCATCTAAAAGATGTCAGATAAAAGTGACTACAACCAGAGGTGAAGACAAGCCTCGAGGTAGCCAATAAGGTCCTTTTGGAACAGTTCCTGGATGGGCTGGACCAATCCATGTTGAATTGGATATATCAACACCCAGGACTCACTCTGTAGAAAGCCTTAGAAGTGAGTAATAGGCAGAGTGGCTGGATGTAATGGGCAGGTCGTCGGTAGTAAGTCATGTTGGGAAACAGATAACACAGACTCAGGAGGTCAGTAGAAAAGTTTACTTTATAAAACAGTAGCATAATACAAAAGGATTCTAGTAAAAATATAATAAAGAAAACAATAGGGATGTGAATCGTTTTAGGACGATTAAAATTATCGTCCGATAATTTTAATATCGTCTTAAACCGTTATGGAACACAATACAATAGAGATTCTAACGATTTATCATTATAAATCGTTAGAATCGTGAGCCGGCACACTAAAACCCCCTAAAACCCACCCCCGACCCTTTAAATTAAATCCCCCACCCTCCCGAACCCCCCCCCCAAATGACTTAAATAACCTGCGGGTCCAGCGGCGGTCCGGAACGGCAGCGGTCCGGAACGGGCTCCTGCTACTGAATCTTGTTGTCTTCAGCCGGCGCCATTTTCCAAAATGGCGCCGAAAAATGGCGGCGGCCATAGACGAACACGATTGGACGGCAGGAGGTCCTTCCGGACCCCCGCTGGACTTTTGGCAAGTCTTGTGGGGGTCAGGAGGCCCCCCCCAAGCTGGCCAAAAGTTCCTGGAGGTCCAGCGGGGGTCAGGGAGCGATTTCCCGCCGCAAATCGTTTTCGTACGGAAAATGGCGCCGGCAGGAGATCGACTGCAGGAGGTCATTCAGCGAGGGTTCCGGCGCCTCGCTGAACGACCTCCTGCAGTCGATCTCCTGCCGGTGCCATTTTCCGTACGAAAACGATTCGCGGCGGGAAATCGCTCCCTGACCCCCGCTGGACCTCCAGGAACTTTTGGCCAGCTTGGGGGGGGGCCTCCTGACCCCCACAAGACTTGCCAAAAGTCCAGCGGGGGTCCGGAAGGACCTCCTGCCGTCCAATCGTGTTCGTCTATGGCCGCCGCCATTTTTTGGCGCCATTTTGGAAAATGGCGCCGGCTGAAGACAACAAGATTCAGTAGCAGGAGCCCGTTCCGGACCGCTGCCGTTCCGGACCGCCGCTGGACCCGCAGGTTATTTAAGTCATTTGGGGGGGGGGTTCGGGAGGGTGGGGGATTTAATTTAAAGGGTCGGGGGTGGGTTTTAGGGGGTTTTAATGTGCCGGTTTTGCGATTTTACGTTTTTTCGATTTTTTACGATTTTTCACGATTTTTCACGATATTTTACCCCCCCAAACGGCAACAATACGATTCCCTCCCCCTCCCAGCCGAAATCGATCGTTAAGACGATCGAGGACACGATTCACATCTCTAGAAAACAATACTATTGCTAGCCAATCACTTATACACAGAACAGCAGAGAGAGAGAGAGAATATTATAAGAAAGGTAAATAAAGAACTAGTATTTACAAGTTAAGTCCACATCTGCACACATCCCTGAATATACTCCATGGGTATTCAGCAGTGGAAGTCTGGTTACACCTCCTGGGAGCTAGACGTCGGGGTCAGAAATATCGTTGAGCATTTGCTTCCCTCTGTACCAAGGAATTTAAAGCAGAGAATGAGAACATGTAGTGTGCAGAACACAGGCATGCGTAGTAAGGATTTCTTTGTTCAAGCAGTCCTAAACTACAGGCTTGTGTGGCTCAGATTTCTTCATGCTAAGCAATGTTAGGCTATCCGATCAGAGCTCAGGGACTATTGCTGCACGTAAATCTACTTATCTTCCAATCCACTGTCCCTAATGACAATACAAAGTGGTAGATGCCTTTCATCAGGCTTAGCTGATGCCAGAAGTAGTGTGGAGACTGGAGAGGACAATCCACATATGCCTCCCATTGTGGCCGTGAGAGCATAGGACCCCAACAACAATCCTTAGAGCAGGACAATGCTGCCTTCACACTTAGCACACCCATTGGGCTACTCTGCTTGTTTCAACTGTGGGAAGTGAGGACATTTGGCTAGAGATTGCTGATATCAAGAAACTGAAGCCATGGATGTTAACTTGGTAACTCATCCAATACAAGCATTGATACATGCATTGATACATGCATTGATCAGAGAAAACTTGAAAGCAGGGAAGACCAAAGAGTCAGAGGAAAAGAGGATTCTCGGAGGTACCAACACTTCTGACTAACAAGTGTCTGGACACTTTTTCCTTTTGCTCACTTTGTACTGGGGGAATGAATATGAGGAACAATGTTGCCCTTTGACAAAGAAGAAAATTAAGTACCATTGGTAGGAAGGGGTAAACTTATAATGGAACAAGCATCAGACATCCATCCTACCTTCTGTAGGATGGATGTCTGTGTTGATGAGGATTACCTATGGCCAGCGGCGGATTCACAATGTCAGACCGGCCCGGGTATGCGCTGCCCAGGCCGGCTCAGGACACATCACGTGGTCTGCCGAGCGCGGCTCTGTCACGGCTGCGCACGGCAGACCACGTGACTGGAGCGATCGGCCCACCGGGGGATGCCCGATCCCCCGATAGGCCAATCCACCCCTGCCTATGGCTGGAGGACATAGAATAGAAGCACAAGTTGTAGCTCTACTGAAAAATGTTCTGCTCCCATAGTCTCTCATTCTGAGGATATGGGTCACAGTCTTGAGGACCTGCAGTGATTCATTATAGAGCAAGTACTACAGTCCTGGCATAGCGATGACATCCTGTGATCATTGCCTGAGACAAAAGTAAAATGGATTCACAGATTGAATAATTTATATCCACATGGACTCAACATGGAGATGAAATGGGACTCTATTATTAAAATACATCTTCACACCACTTTTCATAAATTCCTTTGACAAAGTGACGATGACATATTAGTCAAATGTGTTGTGATTGCATGATAAGATTTATGTTTGAAAATGAATCTACATGTAATCAGAGATTAGACATTTTATATCCATTGGGACTTAACATGGAGATGGATTTGAAACTTTATTACTTGATTATATCTTTATTCCATCTCTTTAAGAACTTTGTTGACGGTGGGAAAATGCATTCTAGCTGATTGTGTTGTGATAGGTCTATAGAACTCACTTGATAGTAGCTGCATCTTTATTTAAACTGAGGTTTGTGCTGTTTCAAAGATGGTGGCGGAACTTACATGCCTAGAATCTGAGACCATATGTATTGGCTAAAGCCCTGAAGCAGATGCCATGAGGATGCTGAAAAGAAAACGGCCGAGTTCATGATGAAGTTCTTGAATATGAAATCCTTGGAACATTTCTGGACATTGCTTGCCATATGAGCTATCATTTAAAAATTTCTTTTCGTGTGGACTGTTTTGGTTGCCCTGATTTTTGCATGGACAGATGGAGTTTTGTGTGGACTGTAAGCATTTTTTATGTAGTATTTACAACTTTATTCACACCTTTCTTTCATTTTATACAGACTATGATTATAATAGTTGTAAGGTTCCAAAGAGGATAGTCAAGTAACTCATGATCTTACTACTGTCCCATATGATTGTCCATAAATGTAACTCAACGTTTTATGTTTTTGCAGATCTTGCAGTGTTTTTCGATTATTTTCTATAACCAAAACGTGGCTAGCAGAAATGCATATTTTTACCATCAGTCAGATATGTCCTCTATCTTATAGTATTATTACATTTTAGCAGTTGCCACTATAAAAGAAGTGGTTTGCTCATAGCTTTTAAAAGGTCTTCAGAAACTGTATTTACTAAGATTGAGAACTATGAAATTCTTGTCTTAAAATGTCCTGTTTTTTCTCCATGACTGGTATAGTGTCCTCCTGGACTATTACTTACTTATTATTTTCCTATCATCAAGGCACTGATTACAACTGAAGTTGATCTTTCTTCTTGGTATTAGGGGACTTAACTTATGGGTTAACCAAATACCTTTGGCACCCAGGTGAGGAGTTTCTGACTGCAATGGCATATCTAGGTTGTATATAAATTTATTAACAAATCAACTCATGAAAAAGGTCATACATTAGATTTAGTCCTTTTAGGGGACTTTTGGAAGTTTAGCAACCTTAGGACTATCTAAGTTCCTTGGTCTCATCTTTTATTAATCTCTTTTAAGCTGGGAGTGATGCTTGACAAGAAGAAAGCTATTATCAGAGAGGAAATCTGTGATCCTTCATTATTACTTAAAGACCCAAATTGCTCGTGTAGTTAAGAACTCGTTTTATAAATTGCACATTTTAAACAGACTAAAACCATACTTGTCAAAGGCTGTTTTTCGTATAGTACTGCAGGTATTAACTGTATCTAGGGTCAACTATTGCAATGCAGTGTGCATCAGTTTACAGCCTGAAGTATGCGTGCTCTGCAGGTGATTGAAAATGTTGTTGCAAGAATCTTGATGAGCATAAATCATTATGTGCACATTACTCCCATACTGTAAAGCCTGCACTAGCTCCTTATGAGAGCGAGAATTAAATTTGAGATTCTCACTTTGATAGTTAAGGCTCTGAATTCAAAACAGTTTACAGCATTAACTTATTGTTGAAGATCTATATACCTAATCAAGCATTACACTCACATAATAAGAACTTTCTGGAAGTACCTAATACTAATTTATTGCAACTGTGTGAGCCATACAAGCACATTCTTTCTGTAGCCAGACCTGAGATGTGGATCTATATACCTGAGAAATTAAAATCTGTCTCTGACTTGAACATTTTCAAAAAGCAATTGAAAACATACTTGTTTGCACAAGCTTATATTGATTTAGTCAAGTAACAGATCTATCTTTGATAATGATATATTCTCTCTAGCAGCAACTAATGTTAATATTTAGACAGTGCTTACAGAACCAGATAAAATGGACACAAACAACAATAGTCATACATAGATAATGCTGACCAATGCTAACAGTTGTGGCTAATAAGAGCTTGAATATTAATATGGCATAGAATAACTAGGACTGAAGCAATGTAGCATTTAGAAGATTTACCCTATTAGTTAGTCAATAAGCTGTGAATAGAGAAGGGACCTAATATTTAATACAAGGCAATACCTGCATTGTTAATATGGTTACACATGTTGACAGTTAGGTGTTGGTTACATAGACCTGAGTTGATTAGATTCCTAATGTTACATATCATTATTGTGTTGTGCTTGTTTTTATGCTTTATATTATATTTTATGACTGTTCTTTGTAACTTTGCTAGAATTTAGATAGGCAAGACAAAAATATTTTTTAATATAATAAAATTAAATTATGCATAGGACTGCTTTTCTTCTTTTCTAAAGAAGAATAATTAGCCAGATAATTAGCCAGATAAATTTATCTGGCTAATTATAAGATGGTTGAGATATTTAGCTAAATATACCCAGCTAAGGGGGTCATTCATGAAAGTGCTATATGGCATTTTCGCATGCGTTAAGGCGTTTTTGCATGCAAAAAGCACCTTTAACACATGCATAAACACCATAATGCATGGTGTGATGCAAATTAGGAAAAGGGGAGGAGTTTGGTATGGGATTTCTGGCCAAGTGGGTGGGTTTTGCAAATTGCATTGTGAAGCCATATTGCACAGTTTTAACTACATCTTTTTCATTTGCATTAAGCTGTGCGATATGGCTTTATTGCACTTTGCAATGTTTTTGCAAATAGCGTTTTCAGTATTTTAAGGAGAGAGAGAGAGGGAGAGACAGACACTAGTTATAAGACTCTCATACTAGGTAGGTATTTATACCTCTATAGGAGGCCCACCTAGCTACTCGAGATGAGGTTTAGGTATTAGTGTAGGGGTTAGGGGCCACTTTGACGTGTGACGTACGAACAGAACAGTGCACTCTTGTAAAGATTTTATGACCTTCGGAGTGAGGAAACTCACCCAAAGATGAGATTTGCGCAATTTTCTCTCAACTTAGCTTGATGTTACCCAGGTACTGGTAGAGAGTCCATCAAGCTAGGTTGAGAGAACATTGCGCAAATCTCATCTTTGGATGAGTTTCCTCACTCCGAAGGTCATAAAATCTTCACAAGAGTGCACTGTTTTGTTTGTACATCGCACTCTGCATGTCAAAGTGGCTCCTAAGAGAGTTGGATCAATGGAGAGCATTGGATATTAGAGATGTGAATCGTGTGATCGATCGTCTTAACGATCGATTTTGGCTGGGGGGGGGAGGGAATCGGATCGTCGCGGTTTTGTTTTTTTAAATATCGTGTAAATCATAAATCGGGGGAGGGCGGGAAAACCGGCACACTAAAACATCCCTAAAACCCACCCCGACCCTGTAAAATAAATCCCCCACCCTCCCGAACCCCCCCCAAAATGCCTTAAATTACCTGGGGTCCAGAGGGGGGGGTCCCGGTGTGATCTTTTACTCTCGGGCCTCCGGTGCGTTGTAGAAATGGCGCCGGCGCTACCTTTGCCCTATCATATGACAGGGCAAAGGTAGCGCCGGCGCCATTTTGTTTTTTGTCCCCCGACTTCAGGAGCATAGGAGATCGCTCCCGGACCCCCGCTGGACCCCCAGGGACTTTTGGCCAGCTTGGGGGGGCCTCCTGACCCCCACAAGACTTGCCAAAAGTCCAGTGGAGGTCCGGGAACGACCTCCTGCACTCGGATCGTGTTGCCGTACGGCCGGCGCCATTTTGCCGTACGGCAATATGGCCGGCAACATATTTTGCATGCCAACTGTGCATGGAAAACTTTGAGATATTTAAATGTCTCTATCATGTCTCCCCTATCTTGCCTTTCCTTTAGGGTGTACATGTTTAGATTTTTAAGTCTATCCCTCTATGCTTTAGAATGAAGCTCACTGACCTTTTAGGGGCCACCCTTCAGACCGACTCTATCCTGTTTGTATCCTATTGAAGGTGGGGTCTCCAGAACTGTGCACAGTATTCCAAATGAGGTCTCACCAGGGACTATACAGGGGCAATATCACATCATTTGTTTCTGCTGACCATTCCTTTCCCTATGCAGTCATGCTTTTACCATCACTTAATCCACTTGTTTAGCCACCTTAAGATCATCAGCAACAATCACTCCCAGATCCCGCTCTTCCTTTCTGCTTAGAAGAATTTTACATCCAATGCTGTACCTCTGTCTTGGATTTTTGCATCCTAAATGCCATTACTCAGTATTTATTTGCATTAAATTTTAGCTACCAGACCCTAGTCCAATCCGTGAGCTTTGCTAGCTACCTCCTCATGTTTTCTACACCTTCCTGGCTGTCCTCCCTGTTCAAGATTTTAGTATCATCTGCAAAATGAAAAGCCTTTCCCGACAATCCTTCCACTATGTTGCTCATTTCTAATAACACCCACCTCCTCAGAGAAAAATCCATTGATCACTACCCTTTGTCACCTCCCAGTCAGCCAGTTTTTAATCCAGGCAATCACTCTAGGTCCCATATCAAAGGTGTTGAATTTATTTATGTGTGGAACCGTGTCAAAGGACTTTCTGAAATCCAAGTACACTACATGTAGTGTTTTCCCTCGATCCAACTCTCTCTGGTCACCAAATCAAAATATTTACCTCTGATAAAACCATGTTGCCTCAGATTTTGCAATCCATTGGATTCCAAAAACTACACCATCTTCTGTTTTTAACAGCGAACCCATTAATTTGCACACCACAGAGATAAAACTAGCCAGTCTGTAGTTCCCAGCTTCTTCCTTACTTCTACTTTTATGATTAGGAACCACATCCACCCCCAGTCCCCTCAGAATTACTCCTGATTCTGAAGAAGCATTGAAAAGGTCAGCCAGCAGAACTGCCAGGACATCTTGAAGTTCATTAGTACCTCAAGAGTATCTCATGTGGCCCCATCGCCTTATCTGCTTTTAGTTAGCACCTCAAGAACACACTGTTGCAAAAGTTGATTGAGTTTTACCTCGCTTCCAGTCATATTTGTGTTCATTTTATGTGATTCCGCTCAGGCCCTTCCACAATGAACACCGAACAGAAATATTTGTTAAGCAATTTTTCTTTTTCTTCATCATCCTCTACATATTCCTCCCTTTCATCTCTGAGTCTCACAATGCCACGTTTGCGCTTCCTTCTATCACTAACATATCTAAAAAAGACTTGTCCCCCGATGGTTTACGCTGTTGCTATTTTTTCTTCTATTTGAAGTTTTGCATTCCTGACTACTTTCCCAGCTTCTCTTAATGTTTCCATATATTGTTGCCTAAATGCCTATCTTCCTCTTTCTGTAATCTCTTGTAGTTTATGAACACTAACTTTTTCTCCTTTAACTTTTCAGCTATTTCTTTAGAAAACCATAAGGGCTGACTTTTGAGGATTTATGCACGTGGGGGGGGGGGGGGGGGGGGGTTACGCGTGCCGGGCCTATTTTATAAAGGCCCAGCGATGTGCGTAAAGCACTGGGACGCATCTAAGTCCCGGGGCTTTACAAAGGGGCAATCCAGGGGCGGGATGGAGCGAGGCAGGGGTGGGGCCAGAGGCTGCTGCCTTCAGGCAGGCGCAAAAGGTGAAAAAGATTTGGGGGGGGGGTTTAGGTTAGGGGGCGGGAAAGGCTAGCGGAAAGGGTAGGAAGATCAGGCTAGGAGGTAGGAAAGTCCCCCCCCCCAAGCCACTTCGAAATCGGAGTGGCGTGGGAGGGATTGGGGGAAGCCCACGGGCGTCGGCGCACGCAGGGTGCACAATTCTGCACCCCCTTGTACACGCATGTTATAAAATCGGGTATACATGTGGGCATGCCGGGTAGTGCGCATACTTAAGAAAATCTACACCATAGTGTCCTTTTTTTTGTTTTCCTTTATTTACTTTCTGACACCAAGATTAGTTTCTGTTATGATATCTCCTTTTAGTTTTCATCACAGCTCTTCTATTTCCCCTAGATTTTCTTTGTTACAAAGCATTGAAGCATATGAAAACAGACTTAAAGATGTTAACATTAGAGATGTGAATCGGAACCAGAATCAGTTCTGATTCCGGTTCCGATTCACCGGCCCGATCGCGGTTTTGTTTATCGGCTGCGCCCGAGCCAATAAACAAAAAAATTCACCCGACCCTTTAAAACTAATCCCTTAGCTTCCCCCACACTCTTGACCCCCCCAAAAACTTTTTACAGGTACCTGGTGGTCCAGTGGGGGTCCCGGGAGCGATCTCCCGCTCTCGGGCCGCGGATGCCACTAATCAAAATGGTGCTGATGGCCTTTGCCCTTACCATGTGACAGGGTATCCGTGCCATTGGCCAGCCCCTGTCACATGATAGGAGCACTGGATGGCCCGTGCCATTTTTAAAGATGGCGCCGGCCATCCAGTGCTCCCTCCATGTGACAGGGGCTGGCCAATGGCACGGATACCCTGTCACATGGTAAGGGCAAAGGGCCATCGGCGCCATTTTGATTAGTGGCAGCCGACGGCCTGGGAGCGAGAGATCGCTCCCGGGACCCCACTGGACCACCAGGTACATGTAAAAAATTTTTGGGGGGGGGTCGGGAGGGTGGGGAAAGCAAAGGGATTAGTTTTAAAGGGTCGGGTGGGTTTAGGGGTTATTTTTGTGTGCCGTTTTTTCCGCCCTCCCCAAAAACGATACGAGAACCCCCACGAACAATTTCGTGGGGTTTTCCTATCGCTTTGGGGGAGCCCCCAATCTCTGATGATTTTGAAAATATCGTACAATATTTTCAATTGACCGAAGTCCGATTCACATCCCTAGTTAACATATATATATACCCTAGAGCAAAGGAGGGATAGGGGAGATTTATTTACAGATCAGGTAGTGAAGGTAATAGAGGCAAGGACAGTATCTGTATCTGAATTCAAGAAAGCATAGGACAAGCATAGGGGATCTCTGAGAGAGTGGTAGAGATTTTACAGCTAAGCAGTTGTGTGGATAGGCAGACAAGATGGACCATATGGTCTTTGATTGCTGCCATCTGGCTATGTTTCTGTTTATTGGCTTGTATTCCTGAATACTAGATAGTGCTCAAACTGAGAGTGAAGTGGAAAAATATTTCTTTCAAAGGGGAAAATATGTTTGTAATGGTGAAGAACTATGTCTTTTACATAGTATTCAGAGTGGATTGAGAGGGGGGTGCAATTTTTATTTATTTTTTAATTTATAATAAACTGCTCTTTCAGGCACTCCAAAGTGGATTACATTCAGGTACTATGGGCTATAGAAAATGGAGAGGATTAGCAGAAAGATGTCATAGGCAGATACAGAGAAGTTACAGTGGTCACGGACATGGCAGATGATTGTCAAGGTGAATATTGAGAATTTAGCTGTAGATGGGGAGCGGAAGGAATTGATTTCTCACTGGGCTTTTATCTAGGAAGAAATAGCAAGATATAGAAGGTGGAAGATGTAGGTGGGAAATAGGAGTCAAGTCTGGCTCCAAGATTATGAGCCTCGGGGCATCATAAGATACTGGGACATTGGCTGGGTTGAGTAGATTCAGAGGAAGAAGCTGAGATATTGCGCTCGTGTTTTCAGAAGTGCTGTTTGAATTGGTGGAAGGACATCCAAAGGAAGAAGATGGAGAGACAGTCAAAGACCTGGGACTGGACTAACAGAAAAGGTCAGGGGCAGAGAATGAAGTCTAATCTCTGTCAGACCAGCATACAGATCCAAGAGGCCAGATGATATCATCAAGGGGAGATTTGATTCTATGAGATCTTACATTGCAATCTGTACAATTAGTAATTATTTATATAAAACTAATAATTAAGAATATAGTATACACAAATAGGGGGCTTTCAAACAAGATTCAAGAGCCAAACAAATATTTAAAAAAAAAAATCATCATTGGCTCAAGATGCAGCACACAGACACCCTGCACCTGGAAACAGTAAAGCAGGTGCAAAGTCAGCAGGTAGTTGCATACCTGCAATGCGCGCTTCCCCAAAATTTGAAAGGAAAACCCTGCAGAGAGCTTCCCATTGAAAATTAGATTGCAGTGGACCTATAATTTGCCCTCAGATTTTCCAAACAGTTCCCTTTGGAGTAAATCTGTTTATATTGTTACTTAAAAAAAAATATTTATCTGATTGCTCTGTAGGATGTACAGGAATAGGAAGGGGAATGTGGCTTGAGAAAGTGCAGGCAGAGCTTGCTACTGTGCAAGAGCTTTTGGGTTTAGAAATCCAGAATTATGAGGACAACTTTCAAAGCCATTTTGCCTCGGTAACGCGGCTGTAGAGAAACACAAACAGAAATGGCACAACATGATGGATGAATAACAAACAATAGGTAAATCATACAAAAAGCTTTTTCTGTTTTCTCAGTAAGTAAATAAGGGAGACAAAAAGGATTAAAAGGAGAACAAGAAACAAAAAGACACAGAAATAGCCTGAACTCCAGATACAATAGACTCTCTCTATAGGTCAGAGCTATTGATTCATAATGGGAACAGACGATGTTAAAATTACTCTCCTAGAGTCTAGGAAAACTTTAAGTTGGTACAGGAGAAAAAAAGACGTAAGGCTCATTGCGGTATCCGATGAAAAATTTACAGGGGTAATGAAGCAAATATTTTGAGCCCAATGCCAGAGTGTCTTGCCACAAAGAATGAAATGTTCTTCTCTTCTCTTGGGTTGTTCTACATAAGTCTGGATATCCTCTCACAGTTTGACTGTGAGAGGATATCTTCAATCTTGCAGTAAGTTAGCAAGTAGCACATTTAAGACTAATCGGAGAAAATTCTTTTTCACTCAACACACAATAAAGCTCTAGAATTTGTTGCCAGAGGATGTGGTTAGTGCAGTTAGTGTAGCTGGGTTCAAAAAAGGTTTGGATAAGTTCTTGGAGGAGAAGTCCATTAACTGCTATTAATCAAGTTTACTTAGGGAATAGCCAGTGCTATTAATTGCATCAGTAGCATCGGATCTTTTTAATGTTTGGGTAATTGCCAGGTTCTTGTGGTCTGGTTTGGCCTCTGTTGGAAACAGGATGCTGGGCTTGATGGACCGTTGGTCTGACCCAGCATGGCAATTCTTATGTTATGTTCTTATGACTATGAAAAAGAGCGTTAATATTCCTGAAAAAAGCAGACATAACTTTGCTCAGCTCAAGATCTGTGAAAAAGAAACAGTCAAAGTGGATCTCTCAGTAATCTCTACCCCAGAAGATTCCAACATCTGAGTTAGACTGAGCAAAGCTGAAGAGGTATCTATGTATGCCTTGTACGTTCGAAGAAGTAGATGGGAGTGGATAGAAAAAGATCTTATTAACAAAGGGAGTGCTTTTCTGAGAAAAATGTAAGCAATCCACAAGGATTCTTTTAAAGGTAATAATGGAAATCTCTCCCATAATTTTGGAGGAAAATTCAAAACCCAGAGGTTAAGATATCTAGAACCATATTCCAAAGACTTAATTCTTTGAGATAAAGCAACTAGTTCCTATACTCCTTGTATTTCCTCAATCTCTCATTTGACAACATTAAGAGTATTACCATAATCTACTAATGAGGAGTCATGTCTTGAAACTTGTGGATCCAATTTTGAAATAAAGGAATCCAGTTTGAGAGAGGAAGCAATCAAAACTTGACCAAATTTGGATAGTAAGTCCTACAATTTATCAAGTGTAATAGCCGCTGGCTTATCCAACAACTTCTGGTCTCCTTCAGGTTGAATACTGAAGGCTACATCCACTGACACCAACCCAAGAGTTGTAGAAGTACCATACACCTGACTATGAATGCCTTACATCTGAGAAGAAGTATCGGGAACATGTGAGGATAATGAGGCAAAGAACAAACCTTCCTGGGTCCCCCACAAGTGGTTTGAAGAGATGCAGTCCTTGTCCTGCACCTCTGATACCATCTTGGAGGGGTCAAACCTGCAAGCTGGTGGTGCATCCTCATGACAGGGGCTGAGCGACACCTCGTCCCCTGGCAAAACAAGTATTTCTTCATTGGGATTCGCAACAGGGGCATTTCTACCCATCTGAGCCGCAGACATGAAGGATGAAGTTAACAGCTGACCATCAGGGCACGGGGATTCAGTGGGGAAAATCCTAACCTTGCCTTTATGTTTCGGAAGCATAATGACTAAATACGAAACCAAGAGTTGGGAGAGCCAGTAAGTAATGTCCTCCTTCAGGCAGCCATCTTGATTTCCCCCACTGTTCTCATATTTGATCGATCATTTAAATCTATGCATGGACTATGATTGTAGGTGGATTTTGGCCCCTTTAGCTATGATGACCCTTTATACAAATATTCCTTAGGAAGAAGCTGTAGTGGTAGTAAAGAACCAGCTATGCGTTTATTACTTCTTGGATGAAAATGCCCTTTCTTTGATTTATTTTTGCTTTTAAGATATATTCTATATGTGCATAAAAGGACAGATTTTCAAAAGGTTACATGCGCCGGGCCTATTTTAAAAAGGCCCGGCAAAGCGCGTAAAGCCCTGGGACGAGTGTAAGTCCTGGGGCTTGCAAAAAGGGGTGTGGTGGGGGCAGGGGTGGGGTGGGGTCAGAGGCTCCTGGCACAGTGGCCATTTGCCGCTGTGCTAGGGATCACACAACTTACTTCAGCCCCAAGGCAGGGGGGAAGGGCAGGGCAGGTAGGGGAATAGAAGGTGGGGTGGGGGGTAGGGAAATTCCCTCTGAGGCTGCTCCGATTTCGGAGCGGCCTGGGAGGGACCAGGGGAAGGCAGCATGGCTTGGCGCGGGCTTGGCACGCGCAAGGTGCACAATTATGCACCCCCTTCCAATTTTATAACATGCGCGTGCCTGCGTGCGCATGTTATAAAATCGGGCGTACATGTGTGCTAGCCGGGTAGCGCGCGCACATGTAAGCCCGCGCTTACTTTTGAAAATCTACCCCAGTGTGAATTGCCATGGGTGCAACCTTGGCTCCATCAATTGCATGCCTATATATGGCAAAATTGGAAACTAAATATGAATATACGTGTAAGTATCTCCATATTGGATATTCAGATATGTGATAGGCTTCAATAAAGTACAGGAAAGTGAAATTTCCCATAGGAAAGGAAATTCAAGAGCAACAAGTTAGTTAATTTTACTTGAATAATTGCATTTCTTTAAAAAAAGTCAAAGTGATTTACAATAGTCTAATGTGAAGTTGCAGATTTAGAGGCGAGATGAAAAATACTTTATTAAGTTGCCTGAAATAGCCAAGGAACAAGACTGAGAGGTTAAGTAAAACACATTGCAATAGAATCTGGTGTTGGTTAAAATATGCAAATTTATCTGCTCATCTATCCAAGACAGTAGAAAACCAGAGAGGAAGAATCTCAACTGGGAAGACTGAATAGAAGAATTAGTATTGCCATTCTTTACTATATTACTATGTTTTCCATCACATCTTCTCACTTAGGAGTCCTCCATGCTTATCCCATGCTTTCTTTAATTCTGTTAGTTTTTTGGCTCTATCATCCCTACTGGGAAGTTCTTTCATTTATTTATTTATTTAAAAACTTTTCTATACCGTCATTAAGTTAAGTGCCATCATAACGGTTTACAGGAAGGCACCAATATTAATATAGGTAATTAGGAAGATTCTATCACTAAACAAGTGCCAGGATTTTACGGTAACATAGCTTGTTTATAATTATTTGTAATTGTGATTGTTATGTTCACTCATGTCCATTCTTTATTGTCTCGTATTTTAGAGTGTGTTCAATCATATTTAAAAGTCATGTATCTATGACTCTTTCTGTGAAGAACTATTTCTCTTTTTGTATCTCATATCAGAACCCCTTGTTTTAGAATTATTTTCTACTGAAAACTTCTTGTCTCTTGAGCATTTTTAACCTTTGAGGAATCTTAGAAGTCCATATTCAAAGTGGTTTGTCTGGCTAAGGCTTGACTTTACTAGGCAAATCATGGGATTTTTTTCCTTCCACACTGACCGCCACTGATTTACCCAGATAAGTCAGAAGCATTCTGGAGGCTTTCCAAGGCAGGGCCAATTTATCGGGATAATTTAGCTTGATAACGCTGATGGAGAGTGTTATCTAGGTAGGGAAACAAAAATATGTCCCTAGTCATTTAATTCAACTTATTTATTGAGCATATAGAGGAAAGAATTATTTAGATTTATAGGACCACCACTCCTTCAGCTAATACACCAATAGTATGCTGACAATTATACTGTCCGCTTTTATATTTTTTGAAATTCTTTTATGCAAATAAAATTGTCCACATCCTAATGATAAACTCTGTCCTGACTCCAAACAAACGTATCAAGTGAGCGGAGTAGTCAAGAATGCCAGCAATTGAAAAGAGCATCATGTTCTTAGCTTTGAGAAATCAAATGTAGAAAAACCCTTGTTACAGATCCATGTTTCAAACTGTGCTTCAGGGGGATTGAAATCCTTTTGACAGTCCTTAAATCACTCATCTCTCATAGTCAGTCCTTAGTTTGCTCAACATTTAAAAAAAAAAAAAAAATCGCTGTAGACCAGATTAATTAAATATTTTCTCCCATTTTGTGTCTATCGGAAAAAACTCTTAGGAATCAGGTTATCTAAATAAGTCTGGTCATGCTGGGGAGTAATCCTACAGTTATTTGTCTGACTTTGACTTTTTCTGTTTATATTTAGTGTAACAATGTAGATTCTCAATAAAGCTTGTGTGTAAAACGTACATATATACTTTATTGCTATGTAGGGAGTTAAAAATTATTCTTCGTCTTGTCTATATTTAGTAGGCCGGATAACTTTCCCTGGATAACTTTAGTTGAATATTAAGCAGAATCAGTCTCTTATTGAATGTACTCAGTTAAGTTTATCTGGGTAAGATATCCATATAACTTTAGCTGTGCTTCTTAATATACTCTGTTAAAATTATCCAGATAAACCTAACTGGATAACTTTAAATCGAAATCAATAACAAAGCGTAACAAAAACTCACATTAAAAATAGTATATTAAAGATACTACTTAAAAAAACAAATAGCTTATGAAAATTATTGTTGGCATCAAACATGAAACTTCGAGCCATAAACTTTTACCGAAGTTTAATCACCAATTGTCATCATGTGCCAGTGTGTCACTTCAACAATCTGTGAAAAACCTAATTCATTGAAACAGCTTTCAAATAAATTCCATAAATTGGCAATCTTCACATAACAAAAATCAAAAAGGTAAGTATTTAGCTTCAGTTTCAATAATCATGAGTTAGCAAGAGTTGTCAAATTCAAAGATGACTGATGTAAACTCAACAGATTCTGACACTGATGTTTTGATACAACTGCCTCAGGGGGCCTGTTGAACAAAACTGGCACTGTGAAAAAACACTATCACAGGGTCTCATATAAAAAAAGAAATTAATGACATCAGCACACCTTTCAGTGATATGACAAACTCCACTAATTAGCAGAACTCATAATGCATACAGGCATTTAAAGGAATACAGACCAATCAATGTCATATTGATTCCATGTGGAAAAATGTTATCAAGTCGGCAAATCCACTTTTGTTCCAGTTGTAATAGATCTAATTGAATAGATTAAGTAAGAAGATCCAAAATTCTCCATTTAATGAATCAGCAGAATGATGGAATTCCAAATAATGATTAACCATTGGTCCCTCCAAATGTTGATTCGATTCGCAGCTCTAATGTTCAACCATGCATTAATGAAACATCCTTCTAGTCTTGCCAATGATTAGGGAGTTACCATGTTTCTCTGAAAATAAGACAGGGTCTTATATTATTGTTAGCTCTGAAAAAAAGGTTAGGGCTTATTTTCAGGGGATGTCTTATTTTTTTTCCATGAAACTTTCGGTTCGGCCTTCGTTATCGGCCTGCAGCGGGAAATTTTGTTTTCTCGTGGTTCAGGCTGATTTTATTTCGGCTGCCCCCCGAAACGATATCCGAAACCCACCCCAACCCTTCCAATTTAATTAATTGCAATCACCCCACCCTCCCGACCCCCCCAAAACTTGCTGAAATTCCCTGGTGGTCCAGCGGGGGTCCTGGGAGCAATCTCCACTCTCGGGCCATCGGCTACCAGTAATCAAAATGGCGCCGATGGCCCTTTGCCCTTACCGTGTGATAGGGACTATCGGTGCCATTGGCCGGCGTCTGTCACATGGTACGGTAGGAGCAATGGACGGCCAGCGCCATCTTAAAAAATGGTGCGGGCCATCCATTGCTCCTACCATGTGACAGGGGCCAACCAATGGCACCGATAGCCCCTGTCACATGGTAAGGGCAAAGGGCCATCAGCGCCATTTTGATTAGTGGCAGCCGACGGTCCAAGAGGGAGAGATCGCTCCAGGGACCCCACTGGACCACCAGGGACTTGCAGAAAGTCTTGGGGGGGGGGGGGGAATCAGGCAAGTCTTGGGGTGCAACCATGCGTCCACTAGGGCTTATTTTTGGAGTAAGGCTTCTATTTCAAGCCCACTCCAAAAATCTTGAAAACTCAAGCCAGGGCTTATTTTCAGGGTATGACTTATTTTCGGGGAAATATGGTATTTACCAAAGGTTTTCTTCCATTTTGTGTCTATGGCAAAAATGCTTATTCCAGTAAATAAGGCCCTTAGTGAGAAGCTTGTATCGTCAAAGAAAGCTGAAAATCAATATCTTCATTTAGTCTCAATACTCTTCCCTGCTCTTCTCTCCCACAAAAGAATACATGACCCTTAATCTTATTGGATTGTAGCATAATAAACTTTAGTGACTTCCTGTCCTGTTTCACTGCCTGATGTTCTGATCCATAGGTCTAAAGAGGGGCAGTTAGAAATGGCCGGTTGTCTTTTTCAAATAATTCTCATGGGAAAAGCCACAGATATTTGAGTTGTAATGGGAGGAGAATTTTTTAATGACTTGATTTTCATTTATGATTTATGAAATGAATGGCAGAATTCAACATTATTTTAGATGACAGTATACATGTGTATATATGTATGTGTATATATATATATATATATATATATATATATATATATATATACACATATACAGACACAGATCTATCTCTATATCTATCTATCTATCTATCTATACACTGTATATAGAGAGACAGGCCATAGTACGTTTTGTTGTTTTCCTTTTCTTGTAAATTTTCTCTGCTTCAGTTGTAATCAGAACTTCCTGTCACATTCTTGCACACTAAATCATTTCAGCAATTAATGAACTGCCTGGTCAGCAGCCAAGCTTTACTCTACCAGTGCTACAATCAATCCTGCCCTGACAGCAACAGCCACCATTTACAGAGGGCCTGGGACTTGGCAGTTTCCCAGTCGTATTGCTCTAGGGGTCTTATTCAAAAGTGGCTTTTTGTCCATTGTGTGCCTAAGGAAATATCTTTATTGAATTGGGCTCTATGGGATAGATAATAATGTGTCACTGGAAAAAAAACAAACAGCTTATGAAATGTGTCCCTATATCTCCTCTCTTTTTCTTATATGGACCAAAGGAGCCTCAGTGGCCAAAGAGATTGTTCAGGATTCTCTTAGAAGTCCTAAGCAATATTTACCTTGTGCAACTTATAGGAACCTTTGGTGCTCCTTCCCAGCTAATCTGATGGGTGCCCTGTCTTCCTACCCTGCCAATCCTCCTCCATTTCACACCTGGATGGATATAACAGGAACAACATTCCATCTCATGCCATTTTTTTTAATTTTTATTTTATCTTTGTAGAAAAAAGTGCTTAGGTGCAACTGGCTCTGTGTTTTGAAACTGATATTGTATTAATTGAGGAGAGTAATATATAAGTACAGTCTAACCTTACAGATCCACAGTGACTGCAGGGCCAGCTACTCTTAGCCTCAGAGTAAGAGACGCTCTGAAGTGGGGGCGATTATTGGGAAGGAGAAGGGGGAGAGCCTCTGCAGATAGGGGGGGGAGTGGGAGGAGGAGAATGAAAGGGGGGGTGGGGTTGGGAGGGCTGGGGTGAGGGAGGGTGGGGAGGGGTGGAGAGATGATAGGAAGGACCTACAGGGCCTGGGAATGGGTTGCGAGGCAGTGTAAAGGGACAGGGGACTGTGGAGGTGGTGAGAGAGAGAGAGAGGGTACAGAAATTGCCCTGGGGAAGAGGTGAAAGAAGGGGAATGGGAAACTGTATAGAGGTAAGAGACAGAAGAAAGGGACTGGATGTCAGGAGAGGATGAGTGACAGAAGGAGCTAGGGCTGGTGAGGGAATAAGAGTCAGAAGAAAGCAGCTGAGGATTGGGGAGAGGGTGAATGCAGGCGATGAAAATAGGAGACAAAAGATTAAGTGAAAGAGAGGTTTATAAAGCTTGGGAAGAAGAGACAGAAGGGGTGGGAGATGGAAAACTGGTAGGTAGGAAGGCGGCAGGAGAAAAGAGGAAGACTGATGAAGGGAGGAAGACGGAAGGGGTAAAATCAAACTAGGAATGAATCCAGACAAAATGAAGGGGTGAGAACAATGTCAGGGCAGATGTTGAGAAGAAAGGGAAAATAGAAAGCAGACCCTGGAAAATAACTTAGAAGAGAAGAACAACAAGAGGAAGATGGAAAAGAGAGACTGGGACTGGCTTGATTAGAAAAATAAGATATCCAGACAACAAAGGGAGAAAAGAGAAAGATTGTATTTATTTTCAGATTTTAGAGATTGGAATTTGTCCGCTTTGAGACTGAGTGGGCATCTTTACCATTTTCGTATTTTGCACAGTACAGGAGGAAATGCATTTCTGTTTTTCTTTCAGCAGGATTTTTTTATTCAAAATTATTTATTATCATAAAAATAACAAATACAATAGCAACAAAGCAACATAACTAGGCTGCAGATGGAAGAATAGAAAAAAATACTGTAAAAATTGCATGAAAAACAACTGTAACAATAGAAGACAGTAACTATGAGGAGACGCAAATGAAAAGGTCCCACATCATTTTAAACAATCAAATGACCACTTTTTTCTGCAGCAGCCTTTTCATATTTATAATTAACACATAGAGAATTCCACCACATATTCATCTCCAATGCTGTATTATCCTTCCAGCGATTTAAAATGAACTTTATTGCAAAAGAAGCCATAAAATCTAGTAACTGTTTATTTCTGTGTGGCAACCGGGTTTCCCAAAGTAATGACTTCCCTATTATTATTTTATAGGATAATTCCTCCTGGAGACCCAGGACTGCTCAAATTTGATTCCAAACCCTCTAAGGGTCATGTAGATTGGGACAAAAGTGTAGCAAGTGAGAAAGAGGATTTACCTCATTAGATCAGGACTACAATTTGTTATCCCAAACCTTTATGACTTTTGCTGCCTTAACAGGAGTCCTATGCATAATGAAAAGCAAAGACTGGGTAACAGAAGCTGATAAAGATGCACATAAACATTTGCTCCAACACTTATCCCAATAATTATGGTCCAATCCCATTCCCAGATCTTTCTCCCATATCTTCTCTGCGCCCACACATCTGACACTCACAGCAGCTGTTAATAATTTAGAGAAACATGACATCTTCTTAGAGGAAAATTAAAGCTTTAAAATATGTCTGCGTAATTCAGGATTCCTCTGGCAAAGTATTCGTATCCCTTCTACTAGCAGTAATGCAGTGCCTAAGCTGTAGCCAGCCATTTTTTTTTAGAACAGCTGATGCCTGGGAACGGGAAATCTTTCCCCGAGGCCCCCCTGGATCTCTCCTCTCCCCGAGCCCCCCCTGGATCTCTCCCCGAGGCCCCCCTGGACCACCAGGTAATTTGAAAAGGTTTTGGGGGGGTCGGGAGGGGGGTTGATTTAAAGGGTCGGTTGGTTTTTTTTTTTTTTTTAGCGGCGCGGGCCTCCCTAAAAAAAAAAGGGTCGGGAGGGTGGGGGGTCGATTTAAAGGGTCGGGTGGGTTTTTTTTTTATTGGGCCATCGGCGCCATTTTAATTAGTGGCAGCCAAAATGTTCCTTGTAATAATGTTCAATGGTTGATTGTTATTGTTCAATGTTCTATGTAAAAAAACCCCGGTCTAACCTCCCAGACCAGGGCAACCTTCTCGTTACATGTAAACCGGATTGATTTGTACTGCATACAGGAATTCCGGTATATAAAAATTAAAAATAAAATAAAATGGTGCCAATGGCCCGAGAGCGGGAGATCGTGCCGGGACACCCCCCCCCCCCCCCACTGGACCACCAGGTAACTTAACATTTTGGGGGGGTTCGGGAGGGTGGGGGAGGGTAAGGAATTGGTTTTAAAGGGTCGGGGTGGGTTTAGAGGTTGTTTTGGTGTGCCGGTTTTCCCGCCCTCCCCCAAATAATTCCCGTGCCCTATTTATCGATACAATACAAATGCCCCTGACGATAAATTGGGGGCATTTGTATTGTATCGTGCACTCTAACGATTTAGAACGATTTAAAAATTATCTGACGATAATTGTAATCGTTCAAAAATGATTCACATCCCTAGTGCTTTTAAGACCTTTCCAACTAAGTACTTATCTGAATAAATAGGAACTTATCTGTCTAACGTAAATATCTATTCACACGTATGTTTTACATACACACAAATGCCGCAGGGAACAATTAAATGTATTTTATAACGCGCAAGTATCCGATACAAGCGGGTTATAAAATACTGGGATAGATCTGCGTGCAGCCATATACACCCGTTATATAGGCACGCGCCCAGGTTTTTTTTAAAGTTATCCTCTCTGTTTCTTGATTTAATGCTTCTAGTTCTTTGTTTCTCTCAATGTTTACCTCCTGAATAACTGATTATCCCCCTTAAAGTGACTTTAAAGGCATCCCACCAAACACTCCTAGCGTATTCACCATAAGCATTTTGTTCAAAATATTCATCACAGGATCTTTCAATAAACTCTATGAGGTCCATATTCAGAAGCATTTAGCCAATTAAAGGCCATCTTGAAAATATTTCTCCCACTTAACCAGCTAAACTTTAGCTGGAAAACATAGGGGCATTCGGGGGGGGGGGGGGAGGGGCATTTCTAGGAGGGGTTAGGTTAGCCAGCTAGGTTATCAGGCTAACTGTGATATTCAGAGTTAGCCAGGTAACATACCTAGTCATGCTGTAGATGAACTTATATGGCTATCTTTCAGATAGCCATCTATATTCAATAGTATGGCTGCACTACCGAATATGTCTCCAAAGTTAGCCGGATACGTTTATCCGGCTAACTTTGCAATCTGGCCAGAGACTGACTATGGACCTCTATGAAATCATCATTCCCGAGTAGCCCAGTATTAAATCTCCACCACAGCTCACAGATCAGTGCCTCCCCGCAACAAATATCCATGGTAATGGCAGTGTGCCCAGAAACAGAATATTCTCAACAATGGTGTTTAATTCACAAGGCATCAATCCATTAGATAGCAAAGAAAAACATATATTCCCGAATAAGACTGATTAGAATAATAGAAAGTGAATTCACAAGCAGAGGGATGCTGCAAATGCCATGGATCAGAGAGCCCTAATTCTGCCATCAAAGAGTGTAAGACAAGCCATGACCTTGCTTGCTTTATTTTGGAATTGTATTTCTTATCAAGAAATAGATCCAGAGGGAGCTTGAAATCACCTCCTAGAAGTAGTTGTGGAATCATCAACTTCTGTTACAGCTACAGCGAGCTTCATGAAAAAAAAAAAATCAAGATCACCAGCAATGGGAGCATTCACATTGAACAAAGCAAACCTCTCACTATCTTTTTCCATAATAATCATGACCCATCTCCCCTCTGGTTCCGGTTTTTGAGGAATTTGTTAACCTTCAGAAAACCTTTTGAATAAAATCACCGCTCCGTTTTTATTAACCACCGCAGGAGAGAGAAGCCTTATCATCGAAACCCATTAAACAAGCTCACTGTATCCTTGTAATGCAAGTGAGTCTTTTGTAGGAGTATAATTATCTGATTCTGTTTTCTTAAGATAGAGTAATATTTTCTTTCTTTTAATGGGATTATTAAGTCCCTTAACATTCAAAGAAATGCACTTTACTGAAGGACCCATGATTACAACCAATAAATCACGTTAGCTAACAAAACAGGTAACTGTTTATAAAAAGGAAAGCAGACTCCTTCTCCTGTTATGACAGAGTAAATATTAACGGAAAGGTGAATTTTATGAGCCCAGCAGCACACGCCAGAAATCGGGAGGTACGCAAATATGTTGGGTCGGCGCGCGCCGGGTGGATTTTAAAAGCGTCCCGAGTACGTGCACAAACGAAAATGTCCAAAAAGGGGGTGGGGTATGGACATTCCTGGATTTCAACCTCACATTAGCTTGTAAGTACTTATGGGCACAGGTGTGCGCCGGGATCCCCTGCCGTGTAACTTTACTTCTGCTAGGGAGGACGTGTAAGCAAGAAAATAAAGGTAAATAGATAGATCGGCAGGGTTATAAAGGTCAGGGCTAACAGGGGGAGAAGGGAGACTTTTAAATTGGGGGGGGTTGAAAGTCCTGTCCATCACCTGAGTGAACTGGGAATGAACTGGGAAAACTGGTAGCGCTGTCGGCCCCCATTTACATGGTAGAACTGGCATTTGTGCACATAAGTGTGCGTCCACTTAAAACTGCAGGCACATGTGCGCGCGGTCAGGCTATTTGATAACATACGCGCATCTACACGTGCATGTTAGAAAATGGCTGTGTCCCTGGGTGCGGACCGACGAACGCGCGCACCTGTGCGCCCGCACGCCTGTTTAAAAGTTACCGTCATATTGCAGTTTACTGTTAATCTCACAAATTATGGCTCTTTTGATATTGAAAAACAAAAAAACTATGTAGTCGAAACACCAAATATGCAAACATAACCATACCCATAACCATACATAACCATACATAACCATACATAACCATAACCATAACCATATAATCCATGTTTCTGTATTACTAATTTATTGTTTTATGTTAATTTATAGTTTGTAATTTTGTTAACTTATTGGTTGATTCTTGATCTCCCATTTCTGTTATTGTTTAATTCTGTCCTATCTTCCGACATCCATGTTATTACTCTCCCTGTTTTAATGTAACTTCTCATTTCTACTTATACGTTAATTGGTTTCCCCATGTTTTAATGTAAACCGGTACGATAAGACCTGGTCTTGAGTGTCGGTATAGTAAAAGAAGTTAAATAAATAAATAAATACCCAAGTTCTAGCAAGCATCACAGAGAAGATGTCAAGAAACAGATATGCTCCATGGTTCCTCGATTGGTCCATACACACCAGATCGCTTGGATGAAACAATATAACGTCATCGTAACATAGTAACATAATAATGATGGCAGAAGACCCATCCAGTCTGCTGAGCAAACTTCTTATGGTAATTACTGTTGCTCCATGCAGGATACCACCATGTTTCTCATAAGAACATAAGAACATAAGAAAATGCCAAGGGTCCATCAAGCCCAGCATCCTGTTTCCAACAGTGGCCAATCCAGGCCATAAGAACCTGGCAAGTACCCAAACACTAAGTCTATTCCATGTAACCATTGCTAATGGCAGTGGCTATTCTCTAAGTGAACTTAATAGCAGGTAATGGACTTCTCCTCCAAGAACTTATCCAATCCTTTTTTAAACACAGCTATACTAACTGCACTAACCACACTCTCTGGCAACAAATTCCAGAGTTTAATTGTGCGTTGAGTAAAAAAGAACTTTCTCCGATTAGTTTTAAATGTGCCCCATGCTAACTTCATGGAGTGCCCCCTAGTCTTTCTACTATCCGAAAGAGTAAATAACCGATTCACATCTACCCGTTCTAGACCTCTCATGATTTTAAACACCTCTATCATATCCCCCCTCAGTCGTCTCTTCTCCAAGCTGAAAAGTCCTAACCTCTTTAGTCTTTCCTCATAGGGGAGTTGCTCCATTCCCCTTATCATTTAGGTAGCCCTTCTCTGTACCTTCTCCATCACAATTATATCTTTTTTGAGATGCGGCGACCAGAATTGTACACAGTATTCAAGGTGCGGTCTCACCATGGAGCGATACAGAGGCATTATGACATTTTCCGTTTTATTCATCATTCCTTTTCTAATAATTCCCAACATTGTTTGCTTTTTTGACTGCCGCAGCACACTGCACCGACAATTTCAATGTGTTATCCACTATGACACCTAGATCTCTTTCTTGGGTTGTAGCACCTAATATTCTCTTAATGGTAGTAACTGCCGCTCCGTGCATTTACCCCCAAGCCTTATGATAAGGGTAGTACTATTTACAATCAATCAAAACCAAGCAACTGTCAAACCAATAACAAATTATTGTTTGCAACATTTTTACTGGGTGATGAGTCTTCTTGATAATTCAGACAATGCTGCTTGACCTTCTTTGCTTTGGGAGTGCTTTAACTTTATATCAATAATATGACTTCTGACCTCAAGCAAGTCCATACAACTCATCACCAAAGGACTAGGGATGTGAATCGTTTTTTGACGATTTAAAATATCGTCCGATATATTTTAAATCGTCAAAAATCGTTAGAAGCGCGATACAATAGGAATTCCCCTGATTTATCGTCAAAAATCATAAATCGGGGGGAAGGGGGAGGGCGGAAAAACCGGCACACTAAAACAACCCTAAAACCCATCCTGACCCTTTAAAATAAATCCCCCACCCTCCCGAACCCCCCCAAAATGCCTTAAATTACCTGGGGTCCAGAGCGGAGGTCCTGGTGTGATCTTTTACTCTCGGGCCTGCGGTGCGTTGTAGAAATGGCGCCGGCGCTACCTTTGGTTTTTTTCCCCTGACGTCAGGAGCGTAGGAGATCGCTCCCGGACCCCCGCTGGACCCCCAGGGACTTTTGGCCAGCTTGGGGGGGCCTCCTGACCCCCACAAGACTTGCCAAAAGTCCAGCGGGTGTCCGGGAACGACCTCCTAAACTCGAATCGTTTTGCCGTACAGCAAAATGGCGCCGGCCATACACACCGGCAAATGGCGCCAGCCATACGCGCCGGCGATACGCGTATGGCCGGCGCCATTTTGCCGTATGGCAAAATGATTCGAGTTTAGGAGGTCGTTCCCGGACCCCCGCTGGACTTTTGGCAAGTCTTGTGGGGGTCAGGAGGCCCCCCCAAGCTGGCCAAAAGTCCCTGGGGGTCCAGCGGGGGTCCGGGAGCGATCTCCTACGCTCCTGACATCGGGGGACAAAAAACAAAATGGCGCTGGCGCTACCTTTGCCCTGTCATATGACAGGGCAAAGGTAGCGCCAGCGCCATTTCTACAACGCACCGCAGGCTCGAGAGTAAAAGATCACACGGGACCCTCCCTCTGGACCCCAGGTAATTTGAGGCATTTTGGGGGGGTTCGGGAGGGTGGGGGATTTATTTTAAAGGGTCGGGGTGGGTTTTAGGGATGTTTTTGTGTGCCGGTTTTCCCGCCCTCCCCCGATTTACGATTTACACGATATTTTAAAAACCAAAACCCTGACGATAAGATTCCCTCCCCCCCCCAGCCGAAATCGATCATTAAGACGATCGATCACACGATTCACATCTCTACAAAGGACTGATAATCCATGCAGAAGCAATAATCCACTAACTTACTTCATATCAAGATAGAGAAAAATAATAAAACAATAATATGAAGCAATCCTTAGGTCCCCATTCTTGTTTGACCCTAGCTTAATCTTTAGGATAGGATTCAGGGAGACCATTTTTTTTCCAGCACCCTCCTACAAGGCTGTTGGGTTTGGTCATAAATGCAGGTAAAGAAGGGAGTAGATGTGGCATATTTGATTTGGAGTTTGGTATGGAAGGAGCGTTTGGGAGTAGCTCTCAGTGAGGCCTCACACGTTACCAGAGAAGGAGAAGTAAGAGAGATTCCTGGCCCAGTACCCAACTGGTCTGGCAGGGTTTGTTTTTGGAGTTATTTTCTTTTGCTGTGTTAAGAAGGAATCCTGTTTCTGTCTTCAGGAGGACTATACTAGCTGCCTGGAGGAGGGCAGGAGAAGCAGAATTGCTGACTCACATCCTAATGATGTAGAGAGAGAGAGAGAGAGCAGTTCTTTCCTCCGGAAAATATTTTTCTATGATTTTTTACAAAGCTTTTGTTTCCTATTTTTTGTTGGGGGGAATTTTGTATCACCATTCCTGCCTGGAAGGAGAGTTTGAGAAGAACAATGTTTTTTTTCTGTTTTGGGACTCTGTATCCATCACCTGGGGCCTTTTTTCCAACCCCCTGGAAAGAGAGGATTTCCCTGGTGCCTGCCATCTAAAGGACACTCATTTGGAGGAGAAGGCCTAAGATAAAAAGGACCCTTGGATTTTGTGAAGATCAATTGGAAACTCTGCTGATTGTTTTTGATGACTTTTGGTTACAACTTTGATGACTTTTGGTTACAACTTTGGTTGCAACTGAATCACCCACTACAACTCCAACTCCATGGTCCGACCACTACCTCATTCAAGCCAAGCTTCAACATCAATCGAACACAGCAAAAACAGACTCCTGCTTCATTGAATACACCAAACCTTGCTCCAGTGAAGACCTAGCAGAGCTACTCCCGGAAGCACTAAAAACAATCAACCTACATGATGCCAACTCAGCTACAAACTCCTGGATCTCCATCAACACTGACATAGCCAACACATTATGCCCCACAATAAAAAAGGAAATCAGACCATCTACTAAACAAAATGCTCCTTGGTACACCCCCGAACTGAAAACATCCAAACGAACGCTGAGACAAACCGAAAAACAATGGAGACGAACACCTACACCAAACCTGAAAGACAAATATAGAACACTTCTACACAAATATACAGCTGACCTCAACATAGCAAAGCGCAATTTCTACACATCCAGAATTCATGAATACCAATTCAACCCGAGGACCCTCTTCTCATACGTCAAAGAACTCACCAACCCAATCCAGAATGACACAACGCCAAACTCCAACAACATCTCCAGTGACAAACTAGCTCAATTCTTCAAGGACAAAGTCGACAACATCATTGCCAAGATTCCCCAATCCCACAACGACTCAACAAACATCCCTCCACCCATCCACATTTGGACCCAATTCACTCCTGTTGCATCTACAGAAATTGAACCCTTCATCAAAAAAACCAAACCAGCATCCCACCCTGTAGACTCCATCCCCATCAAAACACTAAAACTCATTAAAGAGATTATTGCCAAACCTATAACCCAAATCATCAACCTATCCCTCGAACAAGGAATCTTCCCAGACAAACTCAAAAACGCCATCATCAAACCAATCATCAAAAAACCGCAACTCGACAAATCTGATCCTGCAAACTACAGACCAGTCTCCAACCTCCCATTCCTAGCAAAAATCATCGAGAAAACTGTCAACAATCAACTCACAGACCACCTCGACGCCCACAATTTTCTCCATCCAACACAGCACGGCTTCAGAAAATTCTACAGCACAGAAACTCTCCTCCTCTCCCTCACCGACACCATCCTCAGAGGCCGAGACAGTGGCAAGACATTCCTACTGATCCTCCTCGATATATCAGCCGCATTTGACACCATCAACCACAGAATTCTCCTCACCAGACTTAAAGAGATCGGTCTGCAAGACACTACACTCAACTGGTTCAAATCATACCTCTCTAACAGATCCTTCATTGTCAAGACAAACTCTTCTGAATCCTCCCAAGTACCCCTCACCCATGGCGTCCCCCAAGGTTCTTCACTATCCTCGACCCTCTTCAACATCTACCTCCTCCCACTATGCAAATACCTCTCTGATGCCAACCTCACCTACTTCGTTTATGCAGACGACATTCAAATTCTACTCCCCATCACCAAATCCATTGAACTCACCATGGAAAGATGGAACAAACTCAGTTCAAATTTATCTCAACTGCTATCACAACTATCACTCTGCCTCAACCAAGCCAAAACAGAAATCATTCACATCCAGGACGACCGTCCCTCTTCCCCCCTCGAGAGCACCCCCTCAAACAACCCAGGAAGCGCAAACAACACTGGGATGCCAAACTTATCAAGAACCTCACTCACACCATCCACAAAAAACCTAGGAGTAACCATCGACAGCCAACTCAACTTTAAACGACACATCTCCAATATAATCAAAGATGGATTTTTCAAACTTCAAACACTTAAAAAACTCAAACCTCTCCTCCAACCGCATGATTTCCGAACAGTACTGCAATCAATTATTTTCTCAAAACTCGACTACTGCAACTCCCTCCTCCTTGGACTTCCTGAAATCCACATCAAGCCCCTCTAAATACTACAAAACGCCGCTGCCAGAATTATCACCAATCTCAGAAAATCCTCCCACATCACACCTACTCTCAAAGACCTCCACTGGCTGCCCATCACACAAAGAATCCAGTATAAAACCCTCACCCTTCTTCACAAAAAAATAAACAACAACAGAATGGTCTGGCTAAACAACACCATCCAACCATATATCACACAAAGAAATCTCAGATCCTCCAACTCAGGTCTCCTCTCCATCCCAACTCTAAAAAATGCTCACCTCAATACAACACGCAAACGAGCCATTACAATAGCTGGCCCTACCCTGTGGAACTCCCTCCCCCCTCAGCTCAGAAACGAACCCTCACCGCAAGTCTTTAAAAAACAGCTCAAAACATGGCTGTTCTTGAAAGCATTCCCTCCTGAACCCCAACATCCCAAAATAAACGCTCTTGAAAGCCTTACCGCATAACTTCTACCCTGCATGAACTCATAACCCCTCCTCCCCCTATCTATCCTCCCTTTTTCCCTGTCCCCCACCCTACTCGCAACCAAGTCATATTGTACATATTGTATATAGGCTATATTGCCACTTCTATATACCCACATTTTAATATTTAATTTTAATTTTATCCATATGTTACAATGTTCCTTATATTGTTTAATCAACTGTTATCTTGTTACAATGTAAAAATAGGGCAGTTCCGGCTCTATTCAACCTGTTATCTGGAAACCGATGTGATATCTCGATCGAATGTCGGTATACAAAAGAAATAAATAATAATAATAATAATAATAATAATACAGTAAATTTTAATGCTGGAACACACTACAAGAGTGACCAGTGTTTTATTGAGTGCTGAAGGTGATCCTAAATTCAGGTCATCCAACCATGAGTACAGTAATGGGAGAAGGAGAGTAAGAAACATGCCCTCCTGTATGCCTTGGGGTTAAAGGTTAAATTATCTCCCCCCCACGGCTGAATGACCCCAGCCTCCTGGGCTACTGAACTAAAAAGGGAGAGTCGTAGCCCAGCCCCCTGTATTCTGGGCCCTAACCAAAAAGGAGTTTACAAATGGATCACATTTCAACTTACTCTTCATCAATACATCACACAAACAATTCTACACCAGTGAATTTTAGCTCCTAATTTAAGATTTTAGTACTGCATTCGTTCTTACCACAGCAACTGCAGGAGTCAGCCACACACTTCTGAACAAGCAGATAACAAGACAATCTCAGCATAAAGGATAAGAGACCCCCAAAACACACACAAGTGAATCTAGCTTTATTGAAGCACACGCTATGATCACTTATTTTGATGAATAATTTTCACAGGTCCATATTTAAAAGCAGTTAGCAGTTATCCGGCTAATTGAAGATTTGGGCACTTGTCTAGCTAAATTCTAGCTGGCTAATAAGTTTTTTTTTTAAATTGTTTATTTTGCAATGTTTTAACAATTACATTTCAAGAAATAACATACTTGAAGTTGTAAATATGTGAAAATATCATAGGATAATAATACAGGCAAATACTAAAGATGATTGAAATCTTCACAATTCCCAGTCCTCTATATGGAGGCTCCAATACACGTCTTGAGGAAAAAAAAAATCTCTTATCAAGAAGTAATTAGGAAAGTAGCATAGAAGGATTCTACCATTATTGAATGACCAACTCAGGCCAATGCGCCCTGTTTAGGCATAGGAGAAGAAGAGGAAACCATAGTAGCCTTACTACTTATAACAGAAACCAGTTGAGGAGGTTGGAAAAAAATATAAGGCACATTCAAGTATTTGACTATACATTTACATGGGAACTTTAAAATAAATAAAGCCCCCATTTCTAAGGCTTTTGGCCTGAATAGCAAAACGTGCTGTCTCCTCTTCTGTGTTTGGCGTGCTAGATCGGGGTAAATGCATACTTTCAAATTAAGAAAAAGCTCTGTTCTATGGCGGGAAAATAACCTCAAGATCCAGTCTCTGTCAGACTCCAGAAGAAATGAAACAATCAGAGTAGACGGTTTTACCAAGTCGTTCTGAGAGGTTTCCAATACAGCAGAAAGATCCAGCGTTGATTTCTCAACCGGAGATATGATTTGTAGCACTTCTTCATTTACTTTACCCTTCCTAAAAGGTGGGATATGGTACACCTTGGATATTAGCGGAAAAAAGTTTGTTCTGCCAATTTCAGAATCTCAGATGGATATTTTTTCCACATTTCTTTTGGAGCCACTAACGGGTCTTTAGGAATGTTCATTTTTTCCCCTCACTTGATTTTCCATATATTCTAGCCTTGTTGCAAGCCATTTATTCTCCTTAATAATGTTGTGTTGCATTTCAATATTTGTGTCCATATCTTTCCTCAGCATTTCCACTTTCTTCTTGTTAGAAAAAATCTGTTTCCAATGTTCTCATAAGACCCAGCCAAATTTGCTAAATAGCTGAAAACCAGTTTAATCTGATTTGAGATACTGTTATTCAACACTTGTATCGCACCCCATATTGTTTCCAACGTAAACTCAACTGGTCTTACCAGCTGCAGTGTGCTTGCTTCGGGTAAAAGTAACTCCTCCGTTTCCCCATGGCTTAAAGCGGCGAATGCTTCGAAGCTCCCAGCGTCCACTTTGGAGGCTAGGTTAGATAATCCCGTTCCCCATACAGGGGTTCCAAATTTCCCCGCCTCCAACAAAGATGTTTCAACCTGAGCTATTTCCAGCACTAGGGTCTCTGCCGGATTTGCGGGAGGGAGTCGCTCCTCAGGGGATAATGAAGTTGAAAGCTCTGGGAGGAGGCTGGGTACTTCCTCTTCCTGGCCTTCCTCCAGCGAGCATAGCCCCGAGCTTAATCCTCCTCGGCGCACATGGGCATCCATCGGGCCTATAATTCCATTCGCAGGAAGGGCAGAGCATTGTTCATGTTCTCTAGCCCTTCTCTTCCTTCCCGAGTGCGGCATAATGAGTTTTTAAGAAAATGCCCTTAGAGCCGCTTCATATGCGTCGTGCTAGGTTGGCCATCTTGGAGCCTAGCGGGCTAATAAGTTAACCAGCTAGAATTTAGCCAGATAAGTTACAAGCATTCCAGGGATGTAACTGGGAGGAGTTGAGTTAGCTGGCTATATTATCAAACAGAGTTAGTCAAATAACTTAGCCGGCCAAATATGGTTGAGCAAACAGATGACCTAGTTAGTCAACAATAGTTACTAGGGATGTTCATTCATTTAAAATGAAAGTGCAAAATGCAATACATACGGCTCTCTGGATCTGCTGCTGTCCTTCAGTTCCTTTCCCTTTGTAGGAGGGCTTTGCCTGGCTTGGATTTACAGTTTCACTAGGCACATTGCTTGTTTGGAATTCAATGATTCAGGCCCTCCGCAGTCTCAGCTTTTAGTGATTTTAGCTCCGCAAAGCTCATAGCCAGCCGTTCGCTATTACCCTGGATGGGTCACCTTCTCTCAGACAAAAGGTCAAGACCCAGGCAAGACCATGGAAAAAGAATGTGTGCACACTCTTCCATCCTGTCTGGCCTTTTTTTTCGTCTGTTGTCTGACAACTGGGTATCCAAGGGTCTAACTCCCTTTGTTAGTCAGGGTGAGAATATGTTTGCTTCCTAGGACAGGTTTTCAGTACATTTATCTCATAAATCCTTCTCTCATTTGGCATTCTCCAATGTAAGACATTTCCAATCATAGTTCTGTTGATTTGAAGTGATATTTCACTGCAAGTTACCAGCAGTAGTCCAGGGGGCTGTGATATGCAAATCCCCTGCCAAGTATCTGACTCATCTATTCAATGGTCATTTAAGCACCTTCACAGTAAGGGGTCTGGCAACCTTTTTAATCTTATTCTGGGTTTCCTGGGTTGGTGGCTCATGTTATGTAGCTGCATTGTCCTTTTTTTTTTCCTCTGCTGCAGTTCCCTTAAATGCTAGCATGCTCTTTAACCTCTGTCTCCCTTGGAAGGGGGGGGAGGTCATACATTTAGCCCTCATTCAGGGGTATATGGATTTACCAGAGACACCCTTAGCACTCGGGGCCTTGAAAGGTAGTTTCCCCTCAACCAACAAAGGACTCACACCTTGGGGAGAAAAGAGACAGTGTCTACAGCTAGCCAGGGTCCCTGTCACAAAGAGATAATAAATTCTTTTATGGCCTCACCTGTGCAGGACAGACAAATCGGGGTGGGGTTATACATGTATATGCTAATTTTACATGCATCATTGTTTTGAAAATTCACCCTACTATTTTTCTTTGCAGGCATGCCTGGATTAACCTTCCTGGATAGTGCGTCATAGTCCTTCTCCAACCTATATTCAAATTCTGCCTAAAGATACACCTGTTACTCCCTACCCATTACCTTCTCAGGGTCCATCTTCAGAGGCTTTTAGCCAAATAACTCAGAAGTTATCCGGCAAAATGCTGACTTATGAATATTTAGCTGGATATCTCATTATCCAGATAAAATTTAGCTGGCTAAAGTAGTGGCATTCCGAGGCATTTCTTGGAGGAGTTAAGTTATCTGGATAAGTGGTACAGCTGCACTACTGAACATCCCCCCAAACTTTGCAATCTGGCCAGTGACTGAACATTACCCCTTTAATTTTAACTATTTTCTGAGTAAACAAAGCTTTCAGAAACTCTTATATATCTTAACTATGTGTTGTGAGTAGATTGTAAGCTATGTAGAACAGTGCTGTCTCTTTAGATATATCTGTATAGTGCTGCATACATCTTCTAGTGCAGATAAGTGATTAATAGTAGAATTAGCAGTAGTAGTATAAATTGAAAGTAGTTGTACCAATTCAAAGTGCAGTGGTCTGAGTTGGATATTATATTTGGTATTTAGTAGTATTTTAAGTTAGATATGTTTGAGAATTTTTTTATATTGACTTATTGTACTGTTCTGTACTTTGTATTGTATGTATTTATTGCTGATTCTAGTTATGTATTAATGCTAGCTAGTTTTGTTAATGCTGTAAATGATTTTTTCTGATTTTACTGTACACCGCTTTAATACTTTTTGAGATTTTCTATAGGTCAATATTAAGACTAACTACTTCTTTGAAATGCAAGTACCTTGGCAACACTACACTAGCAGAGCCTGACCTCATCAGATCATGAAAGCTGAGTAGGACTAGGCCTGGTTAACATCAAGATGGGAGACCACCAATAAAGGCTAGATGCTGCAGAAGACACTGACAGATCTATGCAGCATTCTGCCAAGAAAATGGTGCTCAAAGCCTGTTAGAATGAGGATATGCAGTAGCAGACTCAGAATATTTTAAGAATTCTGAGATTAGTGTGAGTGGTAAATGCATTCCCATCTGGCCAAACCGCAGATGATTATGGAGACCAAAATTTCAGTCAACATTCTCTTCCCTGTTCCCTGGGTCATCCAGGGAACAGGGATACCAATGCATATTCAAATCCAGGGAACAGGGATACCAATGCATATTCAAATCTGTTTACAAAATCCTAATGAGGAAATGCCTGGATGAGCACAAGGTATTTATGATTTAATAAATTGACAGGAAAACAATTATCTTGGGCTCCCAACATTGATGTGATGCTGTTAGGAAGTAATTGTGTGTGTGCGCCCGTGCTGCTCCTGCCATTGGTAGACAGGGATCTATCCAGAGATACATTACAGAAACTCCCTTTAATGGCCTCTGACAATGATACAGTCAAGAAGCAAGAAAGCGATTTCCTTTACAAAAGGAAAATAAATGGAACATTTGTTCCCAACTCTAATTTGCTAAGTTCTAATTTACTTTGTGGGAATTACTATTGGCCCTTGCCAGCTGGCTTGCAACTGCACTGTGTCTAGTCTCTCTCATAATGCAATAAATAGTCTGTGCAGATATACATAATACTGTATAACTGAATGTCATACTATAAAACAGCAGGCCTGTGCTTTGGTTATATATGCTATCTGCCACTCTGTATGCTCTTTAAAAATATCTGACATTGAGATCGCAATAGAAGCTGTGAGCCCCTCAGGTGGGCCCATTGATTTCACTGCCCAACATTTTTTAATGTAATACTAGGGGGGTGTGCATTCGTTTCGAAACATGGATAGCGTAACAAAACGAACTGAAACAGAAACCCCTAAAATAAAATGTTTCATTGCAGTTTTAGTATAGGAAGGGTAATTTACAACAGCGCGTGTAGGTCAGCACAAACACACAAAAGAGAACATGCACAAAGTTATGCAGAAACCGCAGTTTATAAAGGACAGCGTATCTATGCCCCAAAAGTATGTGTGTATGTTTCAATGCACATGGTTATAATGCAGGGAACTGCATACATTCTCTACATATTTTACAAAGTATGTGTATATATTATATGTGTGCAATAATTGTAAACTGTGCATGCAATTACCACATTTTGGGGCCGATGCAATACAGTGCACTTAGCTGAGTACCCTGTTTAACACTGAGTTGGATATGGGTTGTGTAGGCATGTCCACAGCTCCTTATGCTATAAGTGGATTAGTGCCTCCACAAAACGCATCCAACACGCCGCAAAACTAATAGCATTCATCACATTCAAATGCATGTTCATGAGACTATTAATTAGTAACCCCAATTGAAAAAAAAAAGCACACATTTTTGCGCTCAGAAATTACATCTGCACAGAGCAGGCATTAATTTCTGAGTGCCCCCAAAAAGTTGTACAGAAAAGCAGAAAATACTGTTTTTCTGTACATCCTACAACTTAATATTATGGAGGAACGAAAGATTAAAAAAAAAAAAGACAATTTTTAAAAAGTGCCAGTGGCCAGGTTCGGGAAACGGACACTAAGTTAACCAGCATCCGTTTTTCGAACCCGTGGCTGTTTGCCAATTAGGAAAATGGACGTCGATAAATTCAGCATCCATTTTCTTAACCGGCGGACAGCCGTCTCCTGGACACCGACCATCAAGGAGGCGCTAGGGGTGTGCAGTCAACCCTAGCGCCTCCCTGACAGCACAACCCCTAATTTAAATATTGCATGGCGCCCCCAGGAGAGGTGCCTGGGGGTGCTTTCAGCGCATTTTGTTTTGCACTGGCCTCTTGCATGCGCAATAGTGCAAGAGTTTAACCTGACCGCATTAGATTATTGCAATTCTTTATACGCAGAGCTGCCAAGTACATGATAGGGTCTCTTTGACTGTTACAAAATGCAGGCGCTCACTTAATTACCTCCTCCTGCCTTCTTGGGGAACATAGCTCTCCTGCACTTTGCCAGTACAGGAGCCAGTTTAAGCTAATGACCCTTACACACGAAGCCCTGTACTCTGTGGGTCCAGCTTCCCTGGCTAACAGACTGGTGATGTAGGTCCCTCTAGGGTCCCTAAGGCCCGCAGAGAAAGGTTGGCGCATCGTTCCTACTGCTGAAACCTGTCACCTCCAGACCATCTGCACTTGGGCCTTTAACGTCTGTAGTCCCGCTCTATGGCTTCAGCTACCCATGGAGTTAAATTAATGCACCTCGCCATCAACATATCCAACACAGCAGCTGTACCTCATCTCCTTGTATATAATTTAGTCTCTGCTAAACTACCTTTATTTCCTCTGATCCCAGTTCAATAGTCCTTGTTAATTGTAACTGCTTTCTTCGACATGTTATTTCTGTTTTGATGTATTTATAGAAACATAGAAACATAGAAATGACGGCAGAAGAAGACCAAATGGCCCATCCAGTCTGCCCAGCAAGCCTCACACATTTTTTCTCTCATTCTTATCTGTTACTCTTAGCTCCTTGTTCTATTCCCCTTCCACCCCCACCATTAATGTAGAGAGCAGTGATGGAGCTGCATGCAAGTGAAATATCTAGCTTGCACCCCTGTTTATTTGTAAACCAGCATGATGTGATCGTTTCATGAATGCCGGTATATAAAAACCTTAAATAAATAAATTAAATAAAATAAATAAAAATAAATAAATCATACTGATTACAAATTCTTCAGAAAACGCCTTTCCTTGATGCTTTCCCGCGTCCTACATTTCCTTTTGTCTATTGTGTTGATGTGTTTATAACATGATGTCGTATTACCTGTTTGTCTTATTGTTCACCGCTTAGCATAGTTTTTCTGCTATAGGCGGTATAGAAAAAACCTATAAATAAATAAATACTTAGCTGATGAAAAATGCTTACATATGCGTATACTTTTAAACACCGGTTCCCCAGCACCTCCGCCAGTTCGCCTGCACACTCCAGCGCTTTATTCTGAACCCCTGCCACCTAACTCAGCCCTCACATACAAAAATGGCAAAGAAAAGATAAGTGCGATTTCAGTTCTGCAGCTGTAAAACCTTTGTGCAAGCTCGGTAATTATATGCGCATACTCCACTTATAGACAAATACGATCCTGTCTGTGAACTTCTGAACCGAGCCTCGACCCAGAACATCCCAAACTTATTTCTTTTCCTCCCCTTTAACATTTTCACGTGGCACTGCCGGTATGGTGCATAATGCTTGCCTTTCTAAAAATACCACTTATACGTGTAACTTCCAGACTTATCTGCTGAAACCTTTTGAAAATTAACACCTTTAGTGCGCACTATTTACAAATAGTGCGCACTGAAAGGTGAATCTTAAAAGCCTAGCCATGCCGATACCGGGGGATGCGCGCAGAAGTGGGGCCGGCGGGCACCGCTACGCACGTGCCGTCGTACGCACACAAGTCGAAAGTTCAGAGGAAGGGGCGGGGCGCGGGCGTGTCAGGGGGGAAGGCCAAGAGATGGGCGCGTGAATACGTACGTGTACAGGCCCACGTCGAGATCCCCTGCCGCGTAATTTTACCACGCTACGGAGGGCTAGCCAGTGGGGTTTTAAGGGTTGGGGCTAACAGGGCGAAAGGGAGGCTAATAAATTAGAGGAGTTTTGAAGTGCTGTCCCTAAACTGGTCCATCTGGAAACGAACTGGGAAAACGTGGTCTGGCGTCGGCACACGTCCCTTGTAAAATTCCCCCACCGACGCGGGAGAGGCGGCGTTCGCGCACACGTGAACGCGTCCATATAAAGTCGGGCGCACACGTACAGCCGGCCACCCTTTTTCACAACATGCATGCACACTTGTGCGTAGGTTATAAAATGGCCGCATCTCCCGGCCGCGAGCCCAGCCTAGGCGCGCGTACACGGGCGCCCGCGTGGTGGCTGTTTAAAAGTTGCCGTCTAAATGCTGGCTCCATGCATCCTTCTTCCCTCCCAGCCTTCCCAGAAAATTAGAGCCCCGGGGGAGGAGGAGGAGGAGGAGGGACCCTGCCCCCTTTCCCAGTCTTCATCAGTAATGGACATTTCACTGCAGCTGCTCCGCACCCCCTCGATTGGGCTCTGTAAAAGTTTGAATTAAAAAAAAAGAAGCCAGCCAGCAGAATCTTCCTCCCTCTGCAGCCTGCAGGGCTTTGAAACAACAAATACAAGGGGGGTCCTCCAAGTTCCTCCCCTCCCTCTAAACATCATTTAAGTTGGTGTGGGGGGGGGGGGGCGGAATACCCCAGCCAACACAGGTGAGGCAGAGAGCGAGGGGGAGAAGCTTGTAGGGTTTTATTTTTCTTCAAAGGATGGCAGGCCGGCTTCTTTCTCCTTTTTAGGGGGGCCCGCACTGAGGGATTCTTTATTTTCGAAGATTGGGCTGGAAGGAGGGAGGGAGAAAGGGGGCATCGCGCCAGCTTGGGGTTGAGGGTGGGAGGAGTAAGGGCGGTGGTGAGGAGAGAGCCCGGAGGCCCAATATGTTTTAAGAATTTGTGGCGAGGGGGGGGGGCTCCCTGGCCAGATAGGCCTGCAACGTTTAGAAAATCTTGTGGAGTACTTGGGATGGGATGGGGGGGGGGGGGGGGGATTCGACTGCGTGCCTGCCATTCTTTTGCGTGATTTAGCAAAGTGAGGGGGTTGGAGGATGAGGCCTGCAGGCCCATAAAGACTTTTTATTTGTTTGTTTTTTTCTCCACTTGACTGGCTATAGGTTAAATATAGCTGGTCAAGGCAAAAGTTACCTGGATCCACGGACCTGGATGATTTTAAACCTAATCGGTTCTCTTCAGGCATAGCCAGGGAGGGCTGCGAGTTATCCAGGTAACATCACTCAGGTGACTTTAGGAGAAGTGTATTCAGCAGGGGACGGGTCCCGCTGAAGATCCACCACAAGCTATCTCCGGCTAACTTTCTCTGGCTAACGTCTTTGCTCGCAGCTCTCATGAATGTTGGCCTCCTCGCTATCCTGTGCCAGGCAGGCCCTGCTGCCAGCTGATTCTATCTCTGCAGCCTAACCTGGTGTGTGGATGTTTCCCTAACGTTCAGCCTCCTAGGACCCCTTGCGCCGGGCGCCGAGCAGACCTGGCTGACCCAGCGCCTGCCTTTCTGCTAGGGGAGGTCCCAAAAAAACTCAAAGGCAGGCGATCTAAAAATACCGTCAGGATTGCAAAAAAGATTAGATGCTGCGGTCTTTTTCAAAAACTTTATTGAGACGTCTCCACCTCAAAAACTTTATTGAGACGTCTCCACCTCAATAAAATTTTTGAAAAAGACCTAATTTTTTTTGCATTTCTGCTAGGGGAGCCTGAGCCCGCATGAAGCAGAGGTATCATCAACAGACACAAAAAAACCCCAAAAAACCAATTTGTCTCCGTCCAGCTTCAGCTGTTGTTCAGTCACATCCTGGCTTGGCATCGCTCCCCATTGCTACTTGAGAACATTTGCTTTTGATTACAGGAAAATTAAAATCTTTTCACAAATGGTTGATTGAAGCCTGTGAGCTGGAGAAGCTTCTGAGAACCATCAAAGGACAACGTTTCTGTGTCCAAAGGGCAGCATGAAAAGAAAAAAAACCCCATTCTATTTTAAGCAGAAAAAACTAACATCAATAGTTTATAATTACACTGTTTCCTTCATATTATTAGTTGCCCATACACAGCAAAATAGGTTCTGTAAGAGTTTAAGGCCAGATAAATATAAATATATTCTTTTTTTGTTCTCATTCTAGTACTTCTGCTTTTTTACAAACATTACTGACACTAAGCTTTTCTCAAATGACTTATGGTTTCCAGGTCGCTGTTTGTACTCTTCCATTAGCTACAGTGGAAAATATTAAAATGTTTTTCTTGAAGTTTTCTTTACAGGCACTGTTTAATTTCAGGGATTTCTCTGCGTTGAGAATGGGAGGACTGGCTATCGGGTTAATTGCCAGTTCAAAGTAGAAGGACGGAAGCCCTAAAAGAGGGCCTAGTCACTAGTTGAGCCTTTGGAGAAATTCTAGAGGGGGATGGGGCTTGGCCTCTACGTTTGAGGTTGAGTGAAGTGCACTGTTGCAGAGGCTTAAGAACATAGGAACATGCCATACCAGGTCAGACCAAGGGTCCATCAAGCCCAGCATCCTGTTTCCAACAGTGGCCAATCCAGGCCATAAGAATCTGGCAAGTACCCAAACACTAAGTCAACTTAATAGCTTATCATATAGGTCTGTATATTTTTGCAAGTGCTGCTTGAGAAAGAGCCACTAGGGGGAGTGTTTGGTTTCAAACGTAGAAGTAAAAGCAACTGAAAAGCTGCTAACGAATGGGTGGCATGTTTTATTGTATTATCCAAGAGTACAAGATGGAGAAAAGCCAGGCCTCACAAATAATATGTACTACACAGAAGTGAGGCAGGATCTAAACAAAGAACAAGTATGATCAGCAACTGACAATCGTACAGGTAAATTTATTTGAGAAGGCAATCCATGTTCGAGAAATTTCTTGAATCTACGTGTCTCACATGGACTGCCTTCTCAAATAAATTTACCTATACGATTCTCAGTTGCTGATTATACTACCTAACAAGCAACACACAAGGTTAAAGTAACAACAGGGATAGGATGTAGAAACAGTGAAATATAACAATCAGTCACAAGGTGGCATCAACTTGTAACATCTCCCCGCATATTTATGGGTGACATGTAAGTCATAAAGCTAAAAGAATTAGGCAGATCAGCGGGTTTTTAAGGGTCAGGGCTGATAGGCGGGAAGGAAGCCTATTAAACCAAGAGGGTTTGGAAGACCTATTCCCTAACCGGACGAACGGGGAAAATTGGCAGTGATGTTGGTGTGCATCCCTTTTTAAATTTCCCCATTTACGTGGTAGACGTGGAATTTATGCGCACATGCGAGTGCCAACTTAAAATTCAGCGCACACATGCACATGTTATAAAATAGCCTGGCCACGTGCAAGTGTGTGCTGAATTTTAAGTTGGCACTCGCATGTGCGCATAAATTCCACAATAATAAAAGAAGGATACTTCAAACTTCAAGTCCTCAAGAAGATCAAACCCCTTCTACTCTACCAAGATTATCGGTCAGTACTCCAAATCCTCATATTCTCCAAACTCGACTATTGTAACTCCATACTCCTTGGGCTCCCAACCTCCTCCCTCAAGCCCCTTCAACTACTGCAAAATGTGGCAGCCAGATCCATCACAAATAGCAAACGATCTTCACACATCACCCCCATATTAAAAGACCCCCACTGGCTCCTGATAACCCACAAAATTCAATACAAAGCCCTTACCCTCATGCACAAATCAATCCACAGCAAAACGACAGACTGGCTAAAAGACAGCCTTATCCCACACACCTCCCAAAGAAACCTGCGATCCAAAAACACCGGACTACTTACCATTCCACCAATAAACAGGCCCATCTCACCTCAACTCGAGAACGTGCAATCTCAATAGCAGGTCCCATGCTGTGGAACAAACTACCATCAAATCTCAGAACAGAACCCTCATCACAGATCTTCAAGAAATCACTTAAAACCTAGCTATTCCAAAAAGCCTACACAACTAACAATCATCCCACCAATTCAGATACAACTCATTACCACACTTAACCCCACAAAGCATAACACTCTTTGAGAATACCCAATCTGCTACAATCAAGCTCACTTCATAATGTTGTAGCACTAAATGCAATGATGTACTGTTAAGATAATTCCTTAAAAATCACACTATTATATTAAGATAATTCATTAAATGTCATGCTATACAGTTAAGATAATCTATGAAACTTCATGTTATACTGTTCAGACAACTAGTTAAAATCATGTTATACTGTTAAGATAAGTCATTACCCTGTTCTACAATGTTTCAATGTAAAAGGATAAGATGACCTGTTGTCAAACTATCCCTCAAGTTACCATGTAAACTGATGTGATACTCGTTTCGAATGTCGGTATATAAAAACCAACAAATATTTATTTATTTATTTATTTATTTAATTTAAACATTTTTATATACCGGCATTCGTTGTGGACATCATGTCGGTTTACAGTAAACAGGTTAAGTTTGGAAAATTACATTGTAACAGGGAAGTCAACCCGTAGCCGAGGGCCTACAGGTCCCCACCGTCAGCAGGCGGAGTGGGCTAAAGCTGGAGGCCACTGGAGCTTTACCTATACCAGCACACATTCCCATCAGTTTGAGCCTTCGGGTGCCGGGACCGGCAGGACTTAGGCAGGCCTCAAGGTTAAGTACAGATAGTAGATGGTTCAGCCCAGAGACAGCAGCCAGCAGGTGGTGTGGTCCTATCCCAGACAGGATGTGGAACGGGAACTCAAACACCAAGGAGCAAGGAGGGACTGAAGGTGCCTGAGCAAAGGAAGGCCGAAGCCTTAATAGTTCGTATCCAGAAGATAGGGACAGAGGCATCACTGACAAGCTTGAATGGAAGCTGGTAGCACTTGTAAGGTGTAGCAGGCAACGTGGAACTCTGGAGTCAAGAAAGTCTGAGGTGAAGTCATTCATAGCAATGGTCAAGGCACGGAAAAGGCAGGCATGGTCAGACGTAGCAATGGTCAAGGCACGGAGAAGGCAGGCATGGTCAGAGATAGCAATGGTCAAGGCACGAAGAAGGCAGGCATGGTCAGGCATAGCAATGATCAGGCTTGGAGAAAGAAGGCAAGGTCAGGCGTAGCAGTGGTCAGGCTTGGAGAAGGCAGGCAAGGTCAGATGTAGCAGTGGTCAGGCTTGGAGAAGGCAGGCAAGGTCAGGCATAGCAGTGGTCAGGCTTGGAGAAAGCAGGCAAGGTCAGGCGTAGCAGTGGTCAGGCTTGGAGAAGGCAGGCAAGGTCAGGCGTAACAGTGGTCAGAACCAGGAAGTCAATCAGCACACAGATGAGACGAATAAGTAACAGGATCCAGGAACTTGGAGAAACAGGAACACAAGGCAAAGCTCACGGAGTAGCAACGAGTTCAAGGAAACCAGGAACAGGAGACCAAAGAAACCTGTTGCAAAGGCAACCCTTCAATGCCATGCCTGAGCTTTTAAGCGCTGAAGGAACTGATGTCAGCATCTGGGTCCGCGGCCAGGTTCCTACTGCGGGCCCTTTAAAGGTTTCACCAGTGCTCGTGCGCGCGCCTAGGGAGGGGTGCAGCAGTGCTGGTGGCTTCTCTCCATGAACCCTGTGGAAAGGCCCGACGGATGGAGGCATCCTGGCTGGAGGTCCCGGGAAGCAGAGCAGGGCCAGAGGTGCCGGCGGGAGTCCGAGGTCGGGACTGGTGGCCCACTGCCGCCAGCAATGAAGAGCTGGAGCCTGAAGCTTGCATAGAGAGGTGAGAGGGTTGGACTGTGGGGCTGCCGCAGGCGGCGAGCGAAACAATAGGGAGACTCAGAAAGATTACATTATGCGATACCTCTCTTAAATTTTACTTTTATCCCACATAAATTGCGTTAATTGAGAAGGAGAATAGAAAAGGTAAGAATTCTCTTTATATTTAATATAACATTTGAAGGGGAATTTTAACAAAAAATAATCCACATTTTGTAAAACCTGTGGCCTAAGCAACAGGAATTGCTTCCTTTTCTTGTGTGTCATCCTGGACACGTCAGGAAAAACCCTAACCTGCATATTCATAAAATATTTTAACCGATGTTTAAAAAAGAGTTTCAAAACCCATTCTTTATCAGGTTCCAGTGCAAAAGTAAATATCATAGTTGCAGATATAGCTTGCACTGAATCCGAGGTGTCCAAGAATTCAATGATATTCAACCCGGGTATAGCTGTAGCCTGTTTCTACCCCAGGATCTTCTGCAAGTTCTGGGATCTTACTCGTTTCTATCACGTCCAAATTTTCTCTTTGTGGCTTTTTTCCCAACAGGTATATAGAACGCCCGTACCAATGTGGTATAATTTCTTCTCTTACTTTCAGTACCTCCGTTAAATATTTCTTAAACATATCTTTAGGGGATATGTGTATTATTCTTGGAAAATTCACTAACCGGAGATTCCTTCCTTTGATGGTGTTCTCAATATTTCCATTCTACTTAACAAAATTGCATGATCTTTAGCAAAAGAGTCCTGCAAAGCTTTACTGGAACTTACGACAGTCTTAATCTCAATCATCTGCTGGCTGGATACTTTAGCAGTGTTCTCCAAAATTTTTATACGATTTTTGTGATCCTCTAGCCTTTCTGTTAAAGGATTAAGTTGGTTGATAATCATGTTTCACAAGCCCTCGATTGCTTCCCAAAGTGATTCAAGTGTTACCTGATGCGGTTTTGCAAGGGGAAATCTTAGACTTGGCTTTGAAGGCGTTGAAGAACCGCCAAATGTTTTCAGACTGAGCTCTCCCATGGCTGGGCTGCCAGTCAGCTCATCGTGCTGCAACGGTATGGCATCTATGCTTTCTCCTCCCAGGGGCGAGCTCCCTGCCTAGTGCCTCCGTCCATCTGCAGGTTCGGCAGGCGACTCTACCAGGTTCACATCCGGGTCTCTGAGCATAGCAGGGTTCACCGGCGCCTCCCTCACCATCAGGGACAAAGATATATCTGAGTCCGGTAGGGAACTCTGCTCCTCTTCCATGGTTCCCTGCCTTTGCGACTCCACTCCCGATGTTGAAACCCCTCGAAAGACGTGGGCATCTATTGGGCCGGTTAAAGGTGTCTCCGGAGCAGCCCCAGAGTAATTTTTCTCCCTCGCTTGCCTTTTCCTAGCCGAATGGGACATTTTCAAAGACTAATTTCAGCTGCCCTAAATTTAGCCAGATAAAGTTAACTGCCTAACTTAAGATGGCCAGCAATATTATTCAAATGTGTGGCTGCTATTGATGAACCAGAGCAGAGAGAACGGGATCTTGACTATGAGGGAAACACCCTTTGATCTGGAACTAGAGGTATGAAGACCAGGTCTAAGATAAACAATCCATCCATCCAATTTCTTTGCTTGAAAGGATTAAGTTCACATCTAATAACAATAGCAGGGACAGAATTGCAACAGCATTAAATGAAATAAAACTGTGTGTATTAGGTGCCAAAAATCAACTCCCTGGCCCTCAAAAGAACAAAACTATAAAAGTTATAAAATTAGAACTGGAAATATTTGACTCATGGCTCACCTCCCAGTGTTCAGAAATCTACATGATTATAGCCAGATCTTTCTTGTGTTTTTGAAAAGGTTTGCAATATATTTATATACATCTTTGCTCTATTTTGTTATTCCTAATGTCCTAACTTATTATATTAACTGTAAACTGTGCTTGACGTCTACTAAAGTTACAGCACTTTAAATTAAGCCAAACATTTGACATCATATAAAGTATTTTCAACATTTTTTTCTACTCTGGCCACTGAATATTCCATGAGTTTAATATTACACAAGCTGAGATTCCTGAAAGTTAAATAAGTTTATGTCAGCGAGATTCCAAATGTGAGAGAATGAGTACAAATCTAAACACATACCATTTCAAAGTTTGAGGCCGTGTAAGAATTTGCACAGGATGAAATGATCCCTAATTTCCCTAAGAAAATGACGCTTTTGCACTCTACATAGGGAGGCTGTAGACTCGTTTAAAACTTGTTTTGTACTCCGCCTTGAGGCCACGCGTGGGGAAAAAAAGGAGGAAAAAAACCCAACGTCAACAAAGAAGTAAACAATAAGTAACACTAAGATAAGAATCTCAAGGAGCGTTTGCAATTTTGCCCTTTAGAGGCTTCCATGCAGCCAACTCCGGTGAACATGGTCATGGCCAACAATTTTCTAGCAGCCAGACTGTACAAAAACGTCCAAGGAAATCAGGGGAGACAGAACTGCATTACTAATACGAATGTTCTGTGTTTCAAACATTTTTGTTGCAGATTGTCTACACATAACAGTTTCCAAAGACACCGATGAACATGAGTCATGTTCGAGAAAAAAATACTAACAATGGTTTAGGGAAAACCATGACATAACACATCATAAATCATATAGCAATCCATCACAAATGTTCCCAGGATTAGTGTTATGCTATCATTAGCTTCCAATTGTGTTTTAACTGGATCAACCTTGCAAATGGCCATTTCTTTCCTGCCTTTTTTTTTGTTCCTGATTTTGTGAGAGCTGAAGAAACCCTCATCCTTTTACCATATCTTTTGATCTCTCCAGGCATTTGCTTTTAAACCCACAGGCCAGCTAAGAGTCTAAGTTATCAAGCTATTTTTCCAGAAGCACAGACTGTGAGTAAAACTTTAGGGGTCGTTTTTAAAAGCGGCGCGTGTGCGCGTCCATGTGCGCGTGGTTCCCAGAGCGCGCACGCGGATGCGCCGATTTTATAACATGTGCGTGCCAGCGCGCGCATGTTACAAACTCTGAAGGCCGCTCACATATGCGCGACGGATTTAAAAATCTGTGCACACATGTGCAGGCGGTGCACGCAGGGGGGGAATTTTCACAAATTACGTGTGGTGATGCAATCGGGCCTCCCCCTGTTCCCTTCAAGTGCACTCCAATTAAGGAGCAGACAGGGAGGGAACTTCCCTACCCCATTACCTAACCTTCCTCCCCTCTTCTCCTCTCCTCCCCGCCCCCCTAAACCTAACCTAACTATCCCTTGGTGTGCTTCCCTGGGACAGAATCAAATGACACTGCCCCGGCCAGCCCCTTTGGAAAGGCTCGGCACTTCAACGTGCACCGGGGTTTACGCGCATGGCCGGGGCCATTGTAAAATCTGCGCAGTGCTTGCAAGGCACAGCCACGCACGTAAACTCTGACATTTCCTCTCATAAGCCAATCTAAAATGTATTGGAATGTCCCTAACCTCAGGATAGGGCCAGGCACTACCTAGTGTAATTGAGCTATTATTTATTGCATTGTATATGACGATGATGATGCTGGAGTCTCCTGTCAATTACAATGTATGACCTTTCAGCAATTTCCTTTGACTAAATGTATGTGTCTACTGATGTAACACAGAGCAGTCGTTCACCTGCTAATGAGACCACCAATGACACAAGTGGAACCTGCAATTGCTGAAGTTGCAGAGTTGGCCTTTGTTCCCCCAGCCTCTTCCTGATGTGCTTCTGTTCACTTGGTTTCCAAGTTTTGAAAGGCCAAGTGACAGAGCAGCCTTCATCTAACTCTGTTGAAGGACAGGTTCTTCCAACATGTTCTACCTTGCAGATTTTAAGGATGCACTTGAGGGGGGGGTCTTGAACCTCAAGCATGGTCTTTACTTTGATCTGTGTCCACATTTCAGTTGACTATTATAGAACGCTGATTTGGGAATTCTGATGTACTCCATCCTTATGACATGGTCTGCCCACCATAGCTGAGCTTTCATCATAGCTTCCTCCATACTAGACGTTTGGCGCCTTTCACTGACTTCTCTGTTGGAGATTCTGTTGTGCCTCCTTATATTGCAGATAGATCACAGGAGGTTGCCTGAGGTGTCTGCAGTATAGCTTCCAGGGTTCACATGTGACAAACTGAGGTCATTTTTGTTTTGTTTGTGGTCCCCTGAATTGAATGGAGGGAATCCATGAAAATAACAAAAATTTGAGTTCATGTTCATTTTCATTCCTCATTATAATCTATGAGCAATGTAAAACTGCAGGTACCAGCCAGCATGGCTTGTTCATTTCTGTTAACATAGCAATCATCCAGTGATGGTACAGTTTCCTAGTCTCTCTAGAGACAGGAATGGAAAATGCAGGGAAAAAGATTAAAAGGACCTATCAAGAAAAGGCATTTTTTTTAACCAACCTGCAGCTGGCACCTGTATTAAGTAGTATTGAATTCCTCCCATTGAATAGATTGAGCCTGTGCAAACACCATTTTAGGATCACTTCTGTATTGGATTTCAAAGGGGTAGATTTTATTTTCTGGAGCTCTGTCAGAGTGAAAGAAAAAGTTTAAAACATGGAAAAATAGGAGAGAGAAGTTGGACACAGGAGGGCTTTGTTTTTTGCTTCACTGTTGCAGTGCTTACTGTGTGAGGTAGACAGAGGCACTAGGATTATATCTGTCTGTTCACTGGGGTAGAGTAATGGAGAGAAGAAGTGAAAAGGGTAGATTTTAGTGTCTCTGTCTCACTCCAGTTCACTGCAGTCTAGTCTTGTATTCTGCTTTAGTAGCTACAATTAGCTACTGTGACTACAGTGAACACAAGAGCTATCAGAGCCTGGAGCCATGTCTGGTTTTTCTTCTGAGAGTTTGTGTGTGTGCAAAAGTAGCCAGCAGAACACATATACTGTATATGGGTATGTATGAGATTTTTCTTTGCATACACTGAGGATTACTGAGTGTCTTTCCTTGTCCATAGGCATAGCCAGCCAGCAGATAGTTTGTGCCACTGCTGCGCTGGTAACTTTGCTTGCTAAGCACTACAGTACACTCAGTCTGTTGACTTATTTGTGTGTGAGAGACAGTCAATCAGCATTAGAGGGGTTTTAATGAATATACTACAGTGCATTAATAAATTATATTGTGACATGAAAAACTTCAGTTGCCACTATTTCCAATTCTAGCATAACATTGCAAGGAAAAGGAAGAATAGTAAATGGCAGTGGACTGGGTGTTCCTGCAGAGTCAGTAAAGCCTGCCAGAAGCACATGCACTGGCAGTAATAACAGTGAGTTACTGCCACTAAGATAAAGAGAGATCTTTTTTTTTTTAGCTGCAAAAAAGCCAGGCATGGAAGGATCAAGCCATTAGAAGTTAAAACTGGGAGAGCATGTGCTATCACCACCTACTCCTAGCTCTCTTGCTTTGGAGCAGGGACAAAAAAGCAGCAGAACCATTGGAGACTGGCATAAGCAGGGCAGGGGCAGCAGAAGTGCATCACCAAAAACTAACTTTGTGGTCCACCGTGATTACTGTTTCTCAGGCAATGGAGGTGTCATTTGCAAAACTAATCCCGATCAAGAATCCTTTTCTAGATTCTCTAAATGAGAGGGTATAGAACAGCTAATAAATGAAGAAAAGTTGGAGCTCTAGTCAGTAGCATCTTAACCTCCAGTGAGGAGGCAAATAATACTGATGGGGTTGAGAGCACCCCCAGGAAGAGCAGGCAATGCAATTAGAGAACCTGAGTGATGCCCCTAGCATTTACATTCTGGTCCTCCTTCAACCCCAGGTGTCAGCAGCACCACTCCAAGGATCCAGAGAGGGAGAGGAGATCTCAGCAGACATCCATGGAGTGGAGGTACCACACTTTGCTCAGAGCATTCACTGTAGTAAGGCCATCAGTTGAGAGAAGGTACTGGAGCATATTACAAACACTGGTATGTAGCATCTTATAAAAACACCACCTGCTAGGATTGGCATCAGGTAGTAGGCCAGCACTAGCCTGTGTACCCCATCTGCCACTCAAAGCACATGTAGCAAAACCATAGAAAAGAGGAGGGGTTTTTTTCTCAAGCTGACCCCATGGTTCCTTCCACCACTCAGACAGAAGGTCAGCAGCCCTCAGCCACATATCAGCATCAGCAAGCCAACAGGCATGGACATTGTTAAAAAAAAATCATCTTAGACGTGCAGTCCAGATGTATTCCACATATTAAGAAAGGTGGAAGAAAGGCCAAACAATTGCTGATCTGGTTAAAAGGTGAGGTGAAAGAGGCTATTTTAACCAAAAGATCTTCCTTCAAAAATTGGAAGAAGGATCCATCTGAAGAAAATAGTAAAAAGTTTAAGCATTTTATTGTTCGATTTGTAAACCCTTATGATGGTACTTCCAACTGACGGTATATAAAAACTGTCAAATAAATAAAGTTAATGTAAAACATTGATAAGACAGGTTAAGAGAGAATTTGAAAAGAAGTTGGCCATAGAGGCAAAACTCATAATAAAACTTTTAAAAATATATCCGAAGCAGGAAGCCTGCGAGGGAATCGGTTGGATTGTTACATGATTGAGGAATTAAAGGGGCACTTACAGAAGATAAGGCCATCATGAAAAAGCTAAATGAATTCTTTGATTCGGTGTTTACTGATGAGGATGTTGGGGAGATACCTATTCAACAGTTTTCAAGGGTGATGTTTTGGATGCACTGAATCAAATCACAGTGAACCTGGAAGACAAACTGAAAGGTAGCAAATCACCTGGACCAAATGGTATACAGCCCAGGGTTCTGAAAGATATAAAAAATGAAATTTCAGATTTATTACAACTAATTTGTAACCTATTATTAAAATCATCAATTGTACCCGAAGACTGAAAGGTGGCCAATATAACCCTGATATCTAAAAAGGGCTTCAGAGGTGATCCGGGAAACCATAGACCGGTAAGCCTGACTTCAGTACCATGAGAAATAATGGAAACCATAAAGAACAAAATCATAGAACATATATACAGACATGGTTTAATGGGACACAGTCAGGATGGATTTACCTCTCACATCTAAATTTTTTTGAAGGGGTGAATAGAAGTGGATAAAGGTGAACTGGTAGATATGGTGTATTTGGATTTTCAGAAGACATTTGACAAATTCCCTCATGAGAGGCTACTAAGAAAACTAAAAAGTCATGGGATAGGAGGATTGCAAACTGGTTAAAAGACAGGAAACAGAGAGTAGGATTAAATGGTAAGTTTTCATAGTGGAAAAAGGTAAATAGTGGAGTGCCTCAGGGATCTGTACTTGGACCGGTGCTTTTTAATAGGGATGTGCTTCATTTTCGGCTTACCGCAGGAATTTTCATATTTCCCGTGGTTCGGGCCTTTACAATTCGGGGAGACCCGAATTTCATTCGGGTCACCCCGAATAGTGCGCACTAAACCCAAAAACAAATTTTTCCCGAAATTTCGGGGAAAATTCCTTCGGGTTTCGGGCTCCCTGAACCAGGACGAATTAGGCAATTTCGTTGAAATTTAATGTGGACAAGTGCAAGGTGATGCATATAGGGAAAAATAGCCCTTGCTGTAGTTACACGATGTTAAGTTCCATTTTAGGAATTCCTATCCAGGAATAGGATCTGGGTGTCATAGTTGATATTATATTGAAATCATTGGCTGAGTGTGCTATGGCGGTCAAAAACCAAACTGAATGTCTACAACCCTTTAATTCTGTTGCATTCTCAGTGGTTTCACTTCCTCAGGTCCATGCTATTGGTAATTCAGGGATTGAGGAGAGAGTGGGCCCAGGAGAGACTTCACATATTGGGGCAGATTTTAAAAAAGTACGCCCGCGCGTACTTTTGTTCGTGCAACTGGCGCAAACAAAAGTACGCCGGATTTTAATAGATACGCGCGTAGCCGTGCGTATCTTTTAAAATCCGGGGTCGGTGTGCGCAAGGCTGCGCAAAATCGGCAGTCTGCGTGCGCCGAGCCGCACAGCCTGCCTCCGTTCCCTCCGCCTCCTCCCACCTTCCCCCCACCTTCCCCTCCCTTCCCCTACCTAACCCACCCCCCAGCCCTAACTAATTACCCCCCTACCTTTATTCCAAAAGTTACGCCTGCCCAAGGCAGGCGTAACTTGCGTGCGCCAGGCCGGCTGCCGGTGTGCCATGTTCAGGTTTGGGGGCTGGTCCGGAGGCCGCGGACATGCCCCTGGGCCAGAACCACGCCTGCGGCCCCGCCCCAAAATGCCCCCGATGGTGCCGCCCCCCCCCCCGACACGCCCCTGACATGCCCCCCCCAGGAAAGCCCCGGAACTTACGTGCGTCTCAGGGCTTTGCCTACGCTGGCAGCCTATGCAACATAGGCTCGCGCATGCAGGGGGAGCTTGGGGCAGGTTTTTGGGGGGTATGCGCGTATCTTACCCCTTTGAAAATCTGCCCCATTGGGCCTGTCTTGGAAGAGACAGAGGGAGGTATGCCATCCTCTCCTATCTTGGACAGAGAAGCTAAAACATTTGGGAGTAAGATTTTGTCACCTGTTTCTTCCTTAACTCGACCAATATCTGTGATTTTGTCTCCTGTTGTTTTTTCTGCCCCTCACAGAGGTGCTAATATTCCTTCTGAAAAGATTTCCCTAAATGACCTTGCTTCCTCATTCCAACGGGAAGAGGATATTCCTGAGGGATGCGTGGCTAAACTCTGTACTTTTTTGGCTGACACGTCTGCTCTACCCGAGCATCACCAATCATTACTGGATAGCCACACTTCCCTGTTAAGTTCCCTCTTTAATCAGGTTTCTGAACGTCAGTTTCTTCAGAATGTGTTAAAGATAATTCTTCTTTCCATGTGTGGCTGGAGATATTTGAACATTCTATTAGATAATATAGGCATTTGCGCTTTGTAAATTTTCCAAAATGTTTATTTGTTTCTCCATTTGAAACGGTTAAGAGATATTTCTCTGAAACTTTAAAAAATGTTACCCCAGAACATGCCTCTGATTCATAAAGTATATCACATTTCCTTTCAGAAATGTACCGCTGCATCTCCATTAAAGTCTCCAGTTCTTGAATTGGGGGCTTCTTTCTTTCTTAAATTTCCCTGTAAATGCATTTTAATTTATCTGGGGAATAAATTTGTCTTCTATGAACCTGCTCAATTAAAAATATTTCTGGAGGATAAGACAAGGTCAGAGCAAGATAATAAATTAATTTTGGAAGGATGTATCCATCATATTATTGAGTTTACTTACTAATCAGATACCAGCAGTCTCCTCAATTATGGATTATTATTCCTTCATGCAATTTATTGTTATTTTTGTCTTTTTTATTTGGTGTATTGTATTCATAATTACCTGTCACGGTTAACACTTTTCAAGTACTACAAAGTTTTTTTTGGTCTGTATTATTTAAAAAATAATAATAAAATAAAAAACCAAACAGAATATTGGGAATTATTAGGAAGGGAATGGTAAATAAAACGGAAAATGTCATAATGCCTCTATATCGCTCCATGGTGAGACCGCACCTTGAATACTGTGTACAATTCTGGTCACCGCATCTCAAAAAAGATATAATTGCGATGGAGAAGGTACAGAGAAGGGCGACCAAAATGATAAAGGGAATGGAACAGCTCCCCTATGAGGAAAGACTAAAGAGGTTAGGACTTTTCAGCTTGGAGAAGAGACGGCTGAGGGGGGATATGATAGAGGTGTTTAAAATCATGAGAGGTCTAGAACGGGTAGATGTGAATCGATTATTTACTCTTTCGGATAGTAGAAAGACTAGGGGGCACTCCATGAAGTTAGCATGGGGCACATTTAAAACTAATCGGAGAAAGTTCTTTTTCACTCAGCGGACAATTAAACTCTGGAATTTGTTGCCAGGGGATGTGGTTAGTGCAGTTAGTGTAGCTGTGTTTAAAAAAGGATTGCATAAGTTCTTGGAGGAAAAGTTCATAAACTGCTGTTAATCAATAGGGAATAGCCACTGCTTGTTGCCGGCATTAGTAGCATGGGATCTATTTAATGTTTGGGTACTTGTCAAGTACTTGTGACTTGGACTGGCCACTGCTTGAGACAGGATACTGGGCTTGATGGATCCTTGGTCTGTCCCAGTAATGCATATCTTATGTTCTTATGTTTTTGGGGTGCGTGTACCTCAATGTACATGCGCCATTCCCAACCTTTTAAAATTCCCATAGCTCCTGCGTGGCCCACTTACACGCGTATGTGGCTGTTTTTGTGCGTGCAAGGCTATTAAAATCTACCTTTTAGCTTTTTGTTCTTTGCAACTTTATTTGCCTTGAGAAAGGAATCACTGTAGTGTCAGGAAATACAGTATCTTGAAATTAATCTAGGCACTATGAAAGCAGCATTTAGCAAAGCGAAAATGTGGCACGCTTTTTAACAACAGAATGTGTGTGTTATTATACCTGTGTGCTGTCTGACTATGCCTGTGACCTTTTTGCACTCTCTGCACTGGTGTTGTATGTGTGTGTGGGTGGGTGGGTGTGTTTGTGAGCGGGTAAGAGTACAGATTATTGTGAAAACAAAAACCCTTTTCTCCTGGCATTTATAATAACTTGCATGAGTGTATCCAATTCCATCTTGTCACAGGGAATGGATCAAGAGGTAGATGTTCCAGTACCCACAATAATAGTAAAGGACGAGGAAAAGCTTTGCCTCCTTCTAGAAAGGAACCTAGAACAAGCACCTCTAGTTGTGGTAGTACTACTAGTACAGTGAAGACCAGGACACCACTGCCCAGGCTAAAGAGAGTTTTTTTTTAAGCAGTGGAAACCAAAAAACACAGGCAGGGCCGAGCAAGAAGAAGCTGAAGCTGGAAGAGCATGTACCACCTGCTTCCACTGTTGCTTGTGCTCCTATGGCGAAGGGGAAGGAGAGGAGGAGGCAAAATCAGTAAGGAAGGGCATTCACAGTGGAGTGGTAAGGGGAATAGGAGCAAAGTAGCCAAAAGCAACACAGTGCTCCTCCCTGATATCTGCTTAGTATTGACTCCGTGAGAGATTCAGATTAATCATGTCATGGATTATCAGAATAGGGAGGATATTGAACGCCTAGTAACAGAGGAAATCTAGTTGCTAGCATCTTAACCTCCAGTGAACAGCTACAGGAGGCAGAAAATGATACTGCCAGGGCTCAAAGCACCTCCCAGGTAAAGCAGGAAGTGGCATGAGAGATGCCCCTGATACTTACATGCTGGTCTACCCTCAATCCCAGCCCCAACACCAGCAGCAGCAGCAGCAGCAGCACCCCCCAAAGATCTAGCACGAGAGAGAAGAGGTCCCCAAAAGAGATCTGAGGTGTAGAGGCGTTTCAGAGATGGCCTGGGTTTTGAAGACTCCCTTCACTATTCACTAGAGGAAAGGGACATCTTACATGTAGTGGCAGCAATATTTATATGCTAGCCACACTGTGATCCACAGGGGATAGGGAGTATCACCCACCAGTCTGCACCTTTAATTCAGTGGAAGGATAAGTTGTTGGTTAGGGTGCAGGAATGAGTGTACCAGAGGCAGAGGGATAGTGGGATACAGTAAAGGAAAGAATGAGCATCTGATATTGTAGCAACCTGTCAGCTATCGCTTCCTTCTCCAGCTTTATCCATCTTCCTCTCCCTCCTCCCCGGGCCAGGACAGAGCATTCTCTCTCGACACAGGCCATAGCTACAGTGATGATGTTAGGATTACCAGTGCTATGAGAAGTTTAGATAATTGCTGTGGTCACAGACTAGTCAGAAACTAGATGTTCCTCCAAATACTGCCACAAAAACAACATTATAGCAAAAAGAAACTTCAAAGGAATTAAACTTTCCTAAGCTTAGATATCTAAGAACTCAGAAGGAGTTACAACATTCTGGCTGCTCAGCTTCTGAGCTTCCACTTCACAGGTACAGACTGTGAAGCAGCATTGAGCCAATTTTGTTATGCAACCTGCTCTGCAAGTGCAGATGTTCTTGTCTTCGTTAAAAAAGAAATATCAGGACCGATTTGATGAAAAAAAAACAAAGAAATAGCTCAAGTTCTAGATAAGATGCACATACCTCATAGTGTGTATGCACATTGCTGAGAATTCCTCAGTAAAGTAATTTTCAGTAGAATGATGGAGCTATTAATAGGGAGCATTTTCTGAAATCACAGTGCAGATTCAAATCTCCTCGAGGTAGGTAGATCCAGGTGAAGTGCCTTGAGCGATATTAAAATTTACATTTGGCCTTTACATACCTGACTAAGGCCCTTGATATGATCAACTGCAATGGCCTGTTGAAAATCCTTCAGAAATCTGGCTGTCCACAGAAGTTGGTTTCCTTCAAGTAGATCCATTCTTGAAGGGATGCAGCACAAGATGCAGGAATCTGGTGAAGCCTCTGATTCCTTCTTAGTCTCAAATGATATAAAAGAAGGCTGTGTGCACTGGCACCAACACTCTTCTTCCATCATCTTGTCAGGGCATGGATCAGGGTGTGTACATCCCATTACAATCAGGTGGAGGTTTGTTCAGCCTGAGCCATCTCCAGGCTTGCTCTAAGGTGGTGGAATCAGTGGTTAGGGACATGTCATTTGCAGATGACTGTGCATTAGTAACTCACTCACTGAGGACATCCAAGTTATCATTAGGGTTGCCAACTGGCTCCAGATTTTCAGGACAGGCTGATCCGGTCCTTCGTTTACTCCAATGCATGCAGGGACTTAGGGTCTTGCTTTTCTAAAGGATTGCGGTAGAGAAGTCAGAATTACAAGTTACAGCATGCAATGGAGTAAATCTGTCCTGAAAATCTGGAGCCACATGACAACTCTAGTTATCGTAGACCCATTCACTCAGGCAGCTAGATGCAGTTCTGGTTGCTCTATCTTAAAAAATACATAATGGAACTAGAAGAGGTGCTGAAGAGGGCAAAAAAAAAAAAAAAAAAGCTAAAGAGAATTGAATTGCTCTCCCGTGATTAGAGACTATGCAAGTTAGGGCTCTTCAGCTTGGAAAAAACTTTAAGCTTTTACCTACCTTTTGGCTTGTTTTGGTTTTTTTTTTAACAAACACACACACACTAAAGAATATACCCCAATAATTTACCTCTCCCCAAATTTTTTTTTAAGTTCTAAAATTTCCCAAAGCAATACATACCAATCCTCTTCAATCACCAGCAAGATGATGCTCTCCTCTCAGTGCCCCCACTGGATTGTGTTGAGTAAAAAAATTATTTTCTCTTATTAGATTTAAATGTATCATCTAGTAATTTCACTGTGTGTCCCCCTAGTCTTTGTATTATTTGAAAGAGTAAAGATCCAATTAACGTTTACTTGTTCCATTCCACTTATGATTTTATAGATCTCTATCATATCCCCCTCAGCCGATTCTTCTCCAAACTGAAGAGTCCTAACCTCTTTAGTCTTTCTCATAGAATCGTTCCATCCCCTTTGTCATCTTTGTCGCCCTTCTCTGTACCTTTCCTAATTCTGCTCTATCTTTTTTTAAGATGTGGTGACCAGTACTGCACATAATACTCAAGTTGACTCACAGTCTGGATAGCAAAATTTACTGGATAAACTTATCCGGCTAACTTTCGAGGTATATTCAACTGTGCATCCACACTATTAAATATAGCTGGCAATCTTAAAGTTTAGGCGAGCTTTACGGCATGATTAGACTTATCCAGATAAGTTATCTTCTTAATTTTGAATATTGGATAACTTATCCAGCTAACGTAACTCCTCCCCAAAATGTCCCCACTTTATCTAGCTAAATTTTAGCTAATATTAAGATATCTGGCAAAATTTTAGCTGGATAACTATTTATTTATTTATTTATTTTTAATTTTTATATACCGACATTCTTGCATACAATGCAAATCAGGCCGGTTTACAGTGAAACTGAATAAGCAGGAAATATAATTCCTTAGTCTAATACATTGAACATCTAAAACGAAACAAATGTTAACAAAACAAAAACCTAAACAACTTTAATAAAGGTTAATTAAAAAGAAAAACATAAATAAAATTATTTTAAAAGAAGCACAAAGGTTAGCACGAAGGGGAGCACAAAGGGGAGAGCCCCTTTGTCGCGCCCCTTTGGAGCGCGACGCCCGGCGCGCAACGCCTGATGGACTGGCGTCATTTACCGGCTCTGACGCTAGCGTGGTGACGTCATCGGGGGCGGGTCTCATTCTTCCTGAGGACTCACAATCTTCTTAGTTTCTACCCAAATATTCATTTAACTGTTTTATAATCTGCACATATCTGATAAATATACATAGTTTATAAAATCATAAAATACTGTATTTGATCTCCGTGTGGCCATACATGCACATATATAGGGCTGTATGAAGTTGTTTGAAGGTTATCCTCATTTTCTATACTCTGCCTGTTCAATCAGCTAAGGCACAGCTCACAGCTGTAAAGGTGTAATTGTGTAACACTGCACAGACTGATTTATAACATAGTGTACAAGCTCATACTCAGCCACCACACAGCTCTGCTAGTTAGCCGCTTATACTTTACCAGCTAACTAATGCTGCATATTCACCAGCTAACTTAAGGATAGCCCTTTGGCCTGACCAGAGTTAGCCAAATGAATCAGCTGGCGAACTCTGATATTGAGTTAGCCATTTAATTTATCTGGCCAACTCGACTCCTCCCCGATCCTCCCATTCCACGGCCCTGTTTTAGCTAACTAAGGGGGTCATTTATCAAAGGCTTATCGCAGGCGATACGGCCGCATCGCCTGCGATAAGCCTCTATTGCATGCGAAAAGGTCCTTTTCACGTGCGATAGCATGTAAATTAGATTGGGGGCGGGGAGGGGCGAAGTTGTGGTGGGGAGGGGGCGGAGTCGGCGGTGTCTTTGGCTGCCGGCAATAATGTTACTAACATTATCGTCGGCAGTAGCGTGCCAAATAGCACCACCTTTCACGGTGGTGCTGTTCGGTGCGAAAGCCGGCAGCCGGCGCACCACGGCCACCGAAATCGTACCATGGTGCGAAGGCTGTGGGCTTTCGCAGGCCCACCCACCCCCCTTTGCACCCCCGCCCCCCTGTTTTCGCAGGATTCATCATTCTGCGAAGGATGATGAACCAGGCCTAAAACGTTACCTGGCTAAGCTGCTTATCCAGCCAAGTGGTACCCGCTGAACCTAGCCAGATAGTGAGCAGTGCCACTTAGCTGGCTAAGAGATGCTTTACCAGCTAAGTGCCATTCTGAATATTGGGCTCACAGTTAATAAAATAGAGTACATCTCTGGTCCATAAGTATGCATACATGTCTGTAATGTAATGTAATGTAATGTCTGTAATGTAATGTCTGTAACCTCACTCCACCATCCATCTCAGAAGAAAATGTACCTCCGATCTTCTCAGTGAACACCTTTCCAAGGAACTCCCTAATCTAGACACCTCCAACCCCAACTCAGCCCTTCTATCCTGGCGCAATATCACGGAGTCTATAGCCAACAAACTTTGCCCCAAAGAGACGAAAACCATCAATAGGACCCAAAAAAGGAAGCAACCTTGGTACTCACTGGAACTTAAACGAATGAAGCAAGACCTCCGACACAAGGAAGGCTCTTGGAGGAAGTCCCCCAACTCTACAACTTTGTCCGATTACAAACGAATCATGCATCTCTATAGGATCTCTCTTCTACAAGCAAAAAAAGACTATTACGCCAGCAGAATCCATGATATTCAGTATGACGCTAGGGCCCTGTTTTCATATGTATCTCAACTCACTAAACCCTCGGCCCCTACCATTCCTGACGATCAGGCTGAATCCAAAGCCAATGAACTCGCACTCTTCTTTCAGGATAAAATTGCAAACACGCTAGCGCTTCTCCCTACCAACCCAACACCACCAGCTCTAAACTTCACCACCACATGCTCCCCCAGAGCTACCCTATATTCCTTCGAGCCCACCACCCCTCTGGAGATAGAATCAACACTCAAGAAGCTGTAACCATCCAGCCACCCGATGGACCACATCCCAACGAAACTTCTGCTCCTTATCCCAGACACCATCTCCAGATCTCTGGCCGACATCATTAACTGCTCCCTAGCCCAAGGAGTATACCTGGATGACCTTAAAACAGCTTCTATTAAACCTCTCTTGAAGAAACCCAACCTGGACACTAATGAGCTCTCCAACTTCCGACCCATATCCAACCTCCCGCTGCTAGCAAAACTCACCGAGAAGGTGGTGAACACACAGCTTTCGGACTACCTGGAGGAACACAAAATCCTATACCCCTCCCAGTATGGCTTCCGCAAGTCTTCCAGTACCGAAACCCTCCTAATCTCGCTAACAGACCACATCCTCATGGGCCTGGATAAAGGGATTTCATTCCTGCTAGTTCTCTTAGACATCTCCGTGGCGTTTGACACCGTGAACCATAGCATCCTCCTCAATCGTCTCTCAGACATTGGATTATCTGGATACGCCTTCCAATGGTTCAACTCATTCCTCAATAATAGAAGCTCCAAGATCACTATCAATAACAAAGAATCTCCTAACTTCAAATCTACTCTAGGTGTTCCCCAAGTCTCCTCTCTATCCCCCACCCTCTTCAATATCTACCTACTGCCTCTTTGCCAGCTCCTCACAAACCTTAACCTAATCCACTACTTATATGCTGACGACGTTCAGATCCTGATCCCAATAAAAGAATCCCTTCCAAAAACACTCTCCTTCTGGGAGAACTGCCTTAAGTCCATCAACCAGTTACTCACCAGCCTGAACCTGGTACTCAATGCAGCCAAAACAGAAATCCTTCTCATCTCCACCGACCTTTCTACCAGCCATGATCAGACAACCTCTATTCCTCAGACCACTCAAGTTAGAGATTTAGGAGTCACCATTGATAACCATTTGAACCTAAAAAAATCTATCAACAATATTACGAAGGATTGTTTCTTCAAGCTCCAAGTCATGAAAAGACTCAAACCCCTCCTCCATCTCCAGGACTTCAGAACTGTCCTTCAGTCAACAATATTCTCCAAAACTGACTACTGTAACACTCTCCTCTTAGGACTCCCGATCTCTGCCACTAGACCACTACAGATGCTCCAGAACTCAGCAGCCAGGATATTAACCAACACCAACCGGAGAACTCATATCACTCCTATACTTAGAAACCTTCACTGGCTACCTATTAAATACAGAATTTTGCACAAAGCACTCACCATTATCCACAAATCCATACACAACCAATTACCTTTAGACCTTCAGTTCCCACTCAAACTATACACATCTGCAAGACCCATTAGAGCGGCACACAAAGGAACCCTTCAAGTTCCCCCAACTAAATCCTCTCGTCTAATCTCCACGAAAGAACGGGCATTCTCCACAGCTGGCCCCATCATCTGGAACAACCTGCCGACTGATCTAAGACTGGAACCCTGCCTGTTTACCTTCTGAAAAAAACTCAAGACTTAGCTTCCTGTTATATGGTTTTGTTCAGTTACCCCTAAGTTCGATGTAAACCGGCCTCATATGAAGCTTGTCATGAAGTTCGGTATAGAAAAATGTTAAATAAATAAATAAAATAAATAATGCAGGGCTTTAATAGAGGTTTGGCCAGGTTACTGAAGGAAAAGTCCATACACCCCACAGAAACCTGAGATCAGCAAACAAAGCACTGCTAACTATTCCCTCAGTTAAGATGGCCAGACTAACTCAAGTAAGGGATAGGGCCCTATCCCTAGCAGGACCCCCCAATATGGAACAATATGCCGTTAGAAATCAGACTGCAAAGAAACATCAAAACCTTCAGAAAAAGTTTAAAAACCTGGCTATTTAAGCAAGCATACCACAAAGAGAATTGAGAGGAGAACCCAAGGAAATGTCGGTTGCGGTCAGTCAAACTCCCACGCACACACACCTTTTTCTTAAGGCGTGTGTTTCTCATTTTTATTCTCTAATTCTCTTTTATCTTTAAGCAAGAAAGAACTAGTCAAGTAATACTTTATCTTATAGCTGAGACAGAGAAAACTGGACATGACTTATAACACCCACCAAATAATATTTGTTATGAAACTATGTTACAGCATTTTGATGGCACCTGTTTATTTGTTAGAACTCTAGACAGACACTCTATACAACCTATAGTTATGTGCCTATTGTGAACCGTTGTGAAGGCACCCGCTTAACGACGGTATAGAAAAGATTTTAAATAAATAAATAAAATAAAATAAAACATTATTCATCAGGTATATTAAAGAAAGTTAATCGCTCTCCCTGGGAATGAGTAACAGGAAATAGATCTGCCTGCTACTTGTGACCCAGACCACCACTGTCAAAGCCATAACATTGGACTTGATAGACCTTAGTGAGACCAAGCTTAGTATTTCTTTTGTTCTTAAATATCTGCCATATTCTCTGTTCCTCTGACTCCAGATGAGAAACTTAACGAGCAGTAATCCCAATTGCCAAAGCTTCATCATCTACGGCTACTGCCCATTCTCCCATCTTTCATAAGCATTCATAATTCAGTTGCCTTAAATACATACAAATTCAAATATCAAAAGTAAAAGTTAAGTTTTTCATTCATTCATCTCATGCCTGGATTGATAAAGAAGGGATGAGCATTCTGAGGTTTTTCAGGGCTTGCATTAGAAAATTCAAATATTAGCAGGGAAAGGAAGTTTAGTTTGCAGGGACATTGTTTGCAAAAGAAAACCTGTAGAATCCATTAGTTTACATAAAAGCTAGAAATCCGAAGAGCTGATGCCTATCAGATGAAGGCTAGAAATATTTGCTTTTAGTAGTGTAATTCCTGTTATTAAAAGATTAGGTAGGGATCCATCAACAGTAGTTAAATAAAACCCCTTTCAATTAGCAGCCTTTTGTATCCCATCATTAGAAGAGTAGAAACTTGCAAATATAATTTGCCTGAACAAAATGAAACACTTGAGAAACATACGCAAATGAAGCTGCACGGTAACTTATGTTTCATCTTAATCCTGCATGAAAATTGCAGTGAAAAAAAAAATGTTATTAAATATATCTGAGATCATTGCAGGAGGCAGTGAAGATAGGTGAATGGTGTTAGCTTCATCATTACTCAAAAGTCAACTGGGATTTCATTATTTCTCCAAGTAATTTGAAGTCTTTGCAAATCTTTTTCTTTTTTTTTTCCTGCCTGGGGAGTTAAGAGTTATTTACATGCAAATTTTGGCATATTGAAACAGTACGCAGTTAGTGGGTGTCATCCTCTTTGCAATGCATGAAATCTAAAGCAGACCAGGCAGAATCCTTACCTGAGAGTCAGTTCCATGTGGGCATTCTGGGGGCGGGAATGAGTTAGCTGGTAATCTTATCCCACTAACTCTGATACTGGGAGTTTGCCAAGCAAGTTTGGTTTTTTTTTCAGCTGAATCTAGCTATCCCTTGGAACAGGTCAAAGGTTATCCAGGAAAACGTTCCTGGATAACTTTAGAACTAACCAACTGAATTCCAAACATGTTTACAATAAAAAATTCTGGCGCCATGGCCTCTATCCCCAAATGGATTCCAAGTGAATCAGCAGTGGGAGGAGTTCTCCAAGGCCCTCCCAGAGGAGAAAAGCAGCAGCAGCAAGAGTGGCAATAATACCACAAGGCTTCAAAAGAGGGTGCCACTAACAGTGACATGAACCTCCATGGGCAGCACGAGAGGGGCAAAATGAAACCATGAGCATCCTAAGGCACGATGAAGGGGAAACAAAGCAGCAAAGGGGAGAGTAAAAAAATAAAAGTGGACAAAGCAGCACAAAGAGTGGCATGAAAACCTCAAAGCACCATGAGACGTGCAAAGCAGCTACCCATAGTGGTAAGAACATCCCGAGGTCTGGGGTATGTCACGAAGGCAAAGTAGCAGAAAGGTCCCCGTTGTAAAGCCTGCAGAGTGGCAGCAAGTTTGAGTGTCAGAAATATGCCCAAGGAGTAGCATAAGTAATAAAGCAGCAAGCCTGAGTTGCAGCAAGACCCCTAAAGCGTAACCTAAGGAATATAGCAGCAAAGAAGAGTGTCAGCAAGACCGCCAGTAGCATAGGGGATACAACAGCAAGGGAGAGTGGTGGCAAAACTCCCAAGGTGTAGCATCTGGGGCATGGGCGGCAGGAAGGCAGAGTGGTGGCAAAACCCCTAAGGTGTAGAATAAGTGGTACAGCAGGAAGGGAGAGTGGCATCAAGACCCCCAAGATGTAGGGGGGGTGGCAGCAAAGACCTCAAGGAGTAGCATAAGTGGTATAGCAGAAAGGAAGATTGGCATTAAAATCTCTAAGATCTGGGCTTTGGAAGGAACGTTGAGTGGTATCAAGAGACCCTCAAGGTGTATCATCAAGAGCAGGACAGCTTCACCTTGATTGGTCCTTTGTCTTACTTACCCTCCTCTCCTGCCTTGGTTCTGTCCTGGCTACTACCTCAATCAGGAATTTCTTGGTTAATATACTTACCAGTCTCACAGCGACACTTTTCAATAGGCTATAGACTTGAATGGGAAGCATAAACGAATGAAACCAAAATGTTTGCTTAATTTGTAGGAACACACCGTTTGTTTCGAGGGTATGCAAATAAAACAAAATGCTCTCATTCATTGCATTTTTATCTATATGTTTCAAACCTATGTCTTATCCCTTTTATTCCTAGGGGATGCTTCAATTTACCCTTGGATTTATCTATTGGATAGGAAATATGCAGCTAGGATTAGGCAAATGAGGTTCTGGGTTGTCATGCACTTCATACTAAAAAAAAAAAAAGGAATTTGCTGACCCTTGATGTTTATTTCATCCTTCAGATTGTGAAAAGATTTCCTCTCCTTCTCCTCTTCCCCACACACACCACCAGTCTTATTCTAGAATTAATATTTTCACAAGAACATAAGAAATTGCCAAGCTGGGTCAGACCAAGGCTCCATTAAGCCCAGCATCCTGTTTCCAACAGAGGCCAAAACCAGGCCACAAGAACCTGGCAATTACCCAAACACTAAGTAGATCCCATGCTACTGATGACAATAATAGCAGTGGCTATTCTCTAAGGGCCTGATTTTAAATCACCAATGCACGCCGGGCCAATTTTTAAAGGCCCAGCCATGCACATAAATCCCCGGGACGTGTGTAATTCTTGGGGTCAGTGAAAGGGGCGGTCCAGGGGGCGGGGTGGGGCTAGAGGCACCCGGCACAGCGGCCATTTGCTGGGTGCCGGCGCGCGCAATTTGCTCCTGCTTATAAGCAGGCGCAAAAGGTAAGTTAACGATATGGGGGGGGGGGGATTTAGGATAGGGAAAGGGAAGGAGGTCAGGCTAGGTGGACTGGGAGGCAACTGGGGAAGGCCCCAATGCATCACCATGTGTAAATGCAAATATCTTCCCACCCTTGTGCACACTCCTGCTCGCCTGATTATATATCGGTGCACGCATGTGCGCACAAGTGCCGACTCGTGCGTGCAGAGGGGGAAATTTTCTTAGAAACACACGCCGACCCGACTTGGCATTGCCCCAGTTCCCTCCCAGTCTTCTCCAATAAAGGAGTGGACTGGGAGGTAACTTCCTAACCCCCTAGCTAACCTGCCTCCCTTTTCCCCTATCCTCCCCGACCCCTAGAACCTACCTAACTATCCTTATTTTTTTTTTCTTGTTCCACTTACCTGCTCTATGGAGCAGCAGTAAGTTGAGTGGGCTGGCTGGCTGCTGGCATGCGCATCAGTGGGACAGCGCCTAATGGTGATGTCCCAGCCCCGCCCATGCCACGCCCATGCCCCACCAAACCCCACCCTCAGCCCTCCCCCGGCCTGCCCCTTTTTTCTAGCCCGGCTCTTCCGCATGTGCTGGGAGCTGCTTTGAAAATGCACGTGGTGCATGCACAGTCCAGCCTCGCATGTATCTCCCGGTATTGGCATGCGCTGGTGTTTTAAAATTAACCATAAATGTTTAGTACCCCCAGTTATAGCCACCAATATAGAAAAAATACAGTAGTATCTGATCAGGCCACTGTTACAGTGGATATTGCCATTTCAGATCCTCTATGTCAGAAGCCATTTTAGAGGTTTAATCCTGGGCTTGCTTCTAGGAGATACTTTGGTTATTTTTTATATAATTCTTCTTCTGAATCTCCAATACATATCTGTAAGGTTGCACTGTGAAATTATACGTCTGGGAAGAAGAAGGACAAATCTAGGGATCTGGAGGGGAAGTAAATTAAGATTAAAGATTTTGAAGTGTTCTTACAAGCTCAGAAGTTACAATGCGGAAATATAACTAGGGACCAATATTTTCAGTTTTTATTTTATTTTACCCAGGAAATTTTCAGTGTTTATTATAACAAAAATGGGAGAAATCTGTGGAAAAATATCCTGTCATTTTCCTAGGTAAATACTGTGTTTTTTTCTTATTTTTATAAACACTGAAAAAATCTAGGGAAAAATAAAATAAAAATGTAAAATGAAGGTCCCTAAATATAACTTTTTATGTACTCAACCAGCTAATATTTTTCAAAAAGCAAGATTTTACATTGAGGATAGCAAGTCAGGATGAACCTTGGTCCAATATTTAAAGAATAAAAACAATAGCGAGAACATTCTATTAAATCCAAAGATGTATCCTGTTTTGTAAAAATTATGATATCCTCTCCGATCTTACAAGTTACTATAATGAGTTATTTACATCTGAGGTTGCACTGTCCCAAGAGATTCTTGATTAATTTCTAGTCAATTGGATCATCCTCTTATTACTAAGACTAGGAATTTCTTCGAGACTGATTTTACTTAAAAAGAGATTCTTGCTTCCATTAATTCTGCATCCCTTAAGAAATCTCCTGAGCAAGATCAGTTCTTGGTAGAGTTCTTCAAAGCTTTTTCTAAAGAGCTAGTTCCTACATTTTCATATAATCATTTCTTTCTTGTTGGAAATGCAGAGGGCTCATAGTAACATGACTGCACTAAAAGACAAAAGCAATCCATCCAGTCTGCCCAGCAATATCTTTTTTATTATTTATTTTATTTCATTCTTAGGGTAATTATTGCTCTGTGCGGTCACCCTAGTCAACCTGGGGTTTTCTTTCCTTCGTCTCCATCATTTAGTTGCACGGAGTCCTCTGTGTTTATTCCCTGCCTTTTTTAATTCCATTAGCGACTTTGTTCTCACTAACTCTTCTGGGAGGGCATTCCAGGCATCCACTGACGTTGGTCCTAACTTGACCCCCTTGAAGCTTCATATTATGACCCCTTGTTCTATAGTTTTCTTTCCATCGTAAAAGGTTTGATTCCTGGGCATTATTAATACCTTTCAGGTATTTAAAAGTCTGAATCATATCACCCCTGTCTTTCCTCTCCTCCAGTGCATAAATATTTAGGTCCTTCAATCTCATCTCATAACTCTTTTGGTGCGGACCTTGCACCATTTTGGTCACCTTTCCATCCTGTCTCTATTCTTTTTGAGATGTGGTTTCCAGAGCTGAATAGAGAACTCCACACGAGGCCTAACCATGACCTGTGTCATTATCCCATCCTTTTTCCTGTTGGGTTATGCCTCTCTCTGTGCAGCCCAGCATCCCTCTGGCCTTAGCTACTGCTGTGTCACACTACTTCACTACTGTCAGATCATCACACACTATCACCGCGAGGTCTCTCACCCAGTCTGTGCACATCAGACATTTGCCCACCATTACGAACAGCACATTTGGATTTATGCACCCAAATGCACAACTCTGCACTTCGTGGCATTGAATCTCAACTCCAAAACCTTCAACCGCTCTAAGAAAACTTCTTAGATCATTTCTCTTTCTCTGCACCTTCAGGTGTGAATACTTTGTTGTAGATCTTAGTGTCACCCACAAAAAGACAAATTTTTCCTGCTAACCCTTCTGCAATATCCCTCCTAGAGAGATTGAACAGAACCGATCCCAGAACTGATTCCTGAGGCACTTCAATTATCACTCTTTCCTTTTCAGTGTAGGTTTCATAAGAACATAAGAACATGCCATACTGGGTCAGACCAAGGGTCCATCAAGCCCAGCATCCTGTCTCCAACAGTGGCCCATCCAGGCCATAAGTACCTGGCAAGTACCCAAAAACTAAGTCTATTCCATGTTACTGTTGCTAGTAATAGCGGTGGTTATTTTCTAAGTCAACTTAATTAATAGCAGGTAGGGATGTGAATCATTTTTGAACGATTAAAATTATCATCAGATAATTTTAAAATTGTCCAAAATCGTTAGAGTGCACGATACAATACAAATGCCCCCGATTTATCGTCAGGGGCATTTGTATTGTATCGTTAAATAGGGCGCGGGAAAACCGGCACACCAAAAAAACCTTAAAACCCACCCCGAGCCTTTAAAACAAATCCCCCACCCTCCCGAACCCCCCCAAAATGTTTTAAATTACCTGGGGTCCAGTGGGGGGGGGGGGGGGGCCCGACGCGATCTCCCTCTCTCTGGCCACAGCTGCTACTGCCGCGTTCCTCCTGGCTCCCCATGCTCCACGTGGTGGCTGGGGACGCAGCTGACCCATGCTCCATCTCCGAGCCTCCTTAGGCGCGCGCGCCATTTGTGCTCCTGGAGTTCCCGCCATTGGCCCTTTAAAGGGAGGAACGTGGCAGTAGCAGCTGGCCACAGCCGCGAGTTCGCCTGGAGTGGAGAGCCAGGCATGACATGACGTAAGTGAGGTCGGCCGCGGCCGATGGTCGTAACAATATATATCAAGTTTATTTTTAACTCCATCCTTCAAAAATTTGCTCAAGACAGTAGAATTCCCAAGCAAAAAGCATCTGCCCAGTTTCCTTTCCTGCTGGTTTTGTACCATTTTTGATAGAAGGCCTATCAGTTAAGTTTCCAGATTTGTGCCAGTACCAGCTTTCCTTTCCTCATGTTTTTCACTCAGCCTCTCAATCCTGTTCCTAACAGTGCCCTCTGCGGTGTCGATGTAACAAACTGTGCTAGGCTTAGCGTCGCTGATTATTTCAGCTTTGGCCCACATGTCTAGTGTGCTAGTTTTACTTCCAATTAGTGCACAAAAAAATGTGTATTAAAGGGCAAGGCTTAGAAGGTCGCTTTAAGATACTCAGGTAGGGTTAAACTTATCCAGGTAGGTTTATGCCTAACACCTATATTCTTATTGCCTGAGGACCATAAAACAGCCAATCAGAAAACTCATCGACATGCACTACCAAACTGCTTCCCATTTTGCATTAAAATATTTCTTTTCTTAGCTGAAGTATAATCCTCTGAGTCCTCATTGTCTTACTGTATCCGTGAGTCTGTCCATACTGGGAGCTTTCATATTTTCCCCCTCCTCTGCTCCAGCTCTTGTGGAGGAGATTTTAGCATTACCAATTGCCTTTTTGACTAATTCTCCAGAATCCTGGTGGCTAACTGCCACTACGAAAAGGGATGAATCAGTGTCACCTCTGGAAGAGCAAAGTAATAATGTTCTGTAGCATCAATCTTGGTAAAAACTGAGAACAAAATGATCTCACCAAAGCAATTTTCTAACACAAAAAAAATCATTGCATTGGAATAGAATGATGTAATCTCAAGCTGACTGCAAGTTACCTTTTAGGCACCACAATAAACCAGCAAAGCCAAGGAAAGCATTATAACAATTCTCCGCTGAGTTATTCTGCGCAGCTGACATCATGGGGGTCAGCTTTTCTAATTCTGCCATTGTACATGTGTCAAATGCTGCCAGTGAGAATGTGAAAGAAAAGAGTCATTTACAGAGGCTTTATTTCCCTTTTATCTTTTGATCATCATCTTCCTTTAACACACAAAACATTTACACTTGCTAAGGAGCTGTGATGGGAATTAAGCAGCTGTTCATCTTGTTTATTATCTACGAGCAAATAGCGGAGAATCGCATGCAGACTTCTGGCTTGTATTAGAAAATCCACTTTTCCAGTGCTTTGCAGATAATGCAAAAAAAAATAAATAATAATTCCTTCCTGCCTTAGATGTTTTATTCTCTTTGCATTCCTGACCTATTTAGACTGAAATGGAAATCTTCACTTTGCCCATCCTAGTTACTTTATGCAGTGTCATCTGTATATATAAGGCTTCGCAGTTTGTTTAGAAGTAGGAAGTGGGAGGAGGAGCCTGAGCAATTCTATGATTAAACCATTGGCCTTTCATTTCTGGGAGACTATTTCGAGTTGAGGAATGCAATTTTTTTTTCTACCCAGGCCATTCGATAATAAGATGTAGTTTACAGTATAACACAAAACCATCAAACTTAACGTGACACAATTGTTAGGCAGTGCACTGCTGAGGAAATGTCAAGCTATTCAAAAACACCATGGGTATTCACTGCTTGTCCTTCATATCGGTGAATGCCACTCAGCATTTTTATTAAGACTCAGCAGCTGCACTGAATTCGAAGTGAATATCCCAAACTGTTCTTACTATTTCAACTGCCTATCCCTATCTGCCCCATGACTTGGGGTAGTCATGGGGCAGAAACAATAATAGTCCATTATGGCCTAGATCCATCAAATTTCTATAAATATAGTGGAGAAAGCACTGGTACTAAAAAAATGAACGTGGTTAGGATAATTTCCTGTGTATTGCTTCGCAGAGGAAATTTTGCATGGTGCATTACGTCAGCACCTAGCATGTTGCATCAGTGCGCCATGCATTGCGTCAGCTCATTGTGCATTTGTGTAGTTTAGACAAACCCCACAGCCCCAGAGTAAACCGATAAGAGGTCTGCTGATGCTTGGGAATACTCAAACCTCCACAGACTGGCTGCCTCCCCTGTACTGGCCTGGCATGTGGATCCGTATAATGCTTGTTTGCTAAGGCTGATAGTTAGTGAACAAGTGCGTTGCTTGGCCTGGCAAGATTAGCATGTCTCTGGAACATGGGAAGAGAAAGCCAGATCCTGGCGCAATGGCATGCAGACGTAACTTCACAAGCCACTTTCATGTCAGCAATGCAGTTACATCCCCCACAGCCCACTTCCGTGGCATTTGCTGCAAACACATAGCCAGAGGTAGAACAGAGAAAAAAGCATCTCTCTTACCTATGAGCCAACCGTCTCCATAAAGGCCATCCTCAAAATTTTCATACAGCCCCGATTGCCTAAGTATAAAGGAATCATGCGTGGCTCCTGGGTACCTGGCCACCACGTTGAGGATGCACATTCGAGCTCTTCTACTCCATCAATGTGCAAGTGGTCACAGACCACTTGCACATTGATGGAGTAGAAGAGCTTTCTGTTGCGGAAGATCTCCTCCCTGTCACGGGGTGGGACGATGGCCACGTGAGTGCAGTCGACAGCTCTCAGAACATTTGGAAAGCTTGCGATGGCATAAAAGCCTCTCTTCAAATCCATCAAGTCCTGCCTGTCCCGAGGAAATGCTCTGTAGCAGGGGTCGGGAACCTTTTTGGCTGAGAGAGCCATGAACGCCACATATTTTAAAATGTAATTCCGTGAGAGCCATACTAACTACAACCCCCTACTCTCCTGACACCACCCCAGACCTGCCAAATTAATTTACTACAACCCCCCATCCTCCTAACCCCCCCCCCCCCAAGACCCTGCCAAAATCCCTGGTGATCCCAGCGGGGGTCCAGGGCTCGCAGACAAATCTTTAATAAAAAAGTAAAAATCTAACAAACACCCCCCCACCCTCCTGATGCCCCCCAAGACCTCCAAAATTAATTTACTACAACCCCCCACCCTTCTGACGCCCCCCAAGACCTCCAAAATTAATTTACTACAACCCCCACCCTCCTGACCCCCCCAAGACCTGCCAAAAGTCCATGGTGGTCCAGCGGGGGTCCGGGAGCGATCTCCTGGACTTGGGCTGTCGGCCGCCAGTAGTCAAAATGGCGCCGACGGCCCTTTGCCCTCACTATGTCACTGGGGTCGACCAATGGCGGCGGTAGCCCCTGTGACATAGTAAGGGCAAAGGGCCGTCGGCTGCCAGTAATCAAAATGGTGTTGACGGCCCGTTGCCCTTACTATGTCACAGGGGCTACCGCTGCCATTGGTCGACCCCAGTGACATAGTGAGGGCAAAGGGCCGTCGGCGCCATTTTGACTACTGGCAGCCGACAGCCCAAGTCCAGGAGATTGCTCCCGGACCCCCGCTGGACTACCAGGGACTTTTGGCAGGTCTTAGGGTGGTCAGGAGGGTGGGGTTGTAGTAAATTAATTTTGGAGGTCTTGGGGGGTGTCAGGAGGGTGAGGGATTTTGTTAGATTTTTACTTTTTATTAAAGATTTGCCTGCGAGCCAGATGCAGCCATCAAAAGAGCCATATCTGGCTCCCGAGCCATAGGTTCCTGACCCCTGCTCTGTAGCGATTCATACAGTCAGTTATGACCTGGTCCACAGAGTGGGAAAGAGTGGTTTGGGACATTTCCCCCCACGACCCTTACTGTCATTTGGAAGGAGACGGTTGCCATGAAATGCAGGGCGGCCAATAGTTTGGTGAGGCCCGGCACAGAGTGGGACCTTTCCTTGAACGGATCCAGATCCCCTCGGATTTCTTCATTTAATTCCAGGATAGCCCCAGAGCCCAGGCAATACCTGCTAACCACATAATCCTCTGGCATGCCCCGTAATGATGCTCATGGAAGAAAGATACGCTCCCTGTATCTCCTCTGCTGTGGCCACCTGCATGCAAGGAGCTGCTGTCGCCCACAATCCTCTCCCTGCAGGGCCAGTGGCTCGGGCTCCGGTGCAGGGACTTCCCTAGGATGGGTTGGAACTTCCCTTGTCTGTTCTTGAGGTAACTTTTGTTCCTCTTGTTGTTGAATGAAGCGACTCTCCCGAAGCACCCAGTATCCCCCCAACAAGTACGCTTGTCACAAACATTATAGGTTTAGGAAGACAGGCCAGGTAAGCACAGGTGTTTTTATTGGCCCAGGAGGGCCTGGTAGGCGTGTCTGATAGAAGGCCTCTTTTTATCGTACGTGATAATAGCCACAAACCGCGATAATGGCTGCTGGAGTTTGATAAATGTTTCCCCCCCCCCCCCCCCCCCCGGTACCGCAAAACAAAGGTGTAGTTATTTCTGATGTTAAATCCCCCGATAGTGTGCATTAAGCAGAATACAGTAGGATACCTTAATTTGCATTAAACTTCCCACATAGATACCAAATTTAAAATGTGCATGCTAGCTTGCGTTGCACTATTTATCACACACCCAATGCACGTTAGACTTCGTTTAATGTGTGTTCAGGCCCTAACACGCTCTGATGAATGGACCAGTATATTTGCTGAAAAGAAGGATGCTTCGTTAGATGATGTTGTCTTACAGGTGCCTGTATCTTCTTATTCTTTAAGCATCTACTATGTTCTATGAATTTTGTATGGATGGGATCTCTTTGTACATCTGATTTAGATCAACAGATAAGGACATTGCAATAAATATACCACATAATTAGGATTTGCAGCATGTATGATGTTTAAATCTTACAATATATTGGAAATTGGATGAACTGGTTAGCGGGCATGGCTTACGCACATAAATCACAAGGAATCAGCCAGGTAGCCCCAAAGGGCCACGTGGTTGGCCTAAATCTAGCTAGCCAGATGTTGAGTCAGCTAGGTTTAGGATAATTTTCAGTTCTAATTTCATGCCTGACAAAATCTGTCCAGCTAAGTTAATCACACGTTGATGCTTTGAAAATCAGCCTTTTTATAAGTTTATTTATTTTATTTATTTATTTATTTAACATTTTCCTATACCGACCTTCAAGGAAGAATACCATATCAGGTCGGTTTACATCGAATAGGGGATAGATAAATATAACATAGTAACAACTCTTTATAATCAGAGGAAGCAAAAAAGTACCAAAGTGAAAAAGTAAAAGTTACATAAAACAGGGACCATGAACTTGGAAGCTGAGTCAGCTGGAAGAAGAAAGGCCCTAAGGGGGTAAATAAATTAATTACAGTGATTCATGTCCGAGTCTGGTCTAGAGCCAGTTAACTTATTAGTGTAGATAACTAGTGAAAGAGGAGCATATTGGGGGAGCGAAGTTCCATTTTCATGAGCGGATTGGTTAACTAGTGAGAGTCTGATGGATCTGGGAAGGCTTGTATGAACAGCCAAGTTTTGACAAGCCTTCCCTGATCCATCAGACTCTCACTAGTTAACCAATCCGCTCATGAAAATGGAACTTCGCTCCCCCAATATGCTCCTCTTTCACTAGTTATCTACACTAATAAGTTAACTGGCTCTAGACCAGACTCGAGCCAGTTAACTTATTAGTGTAGATAACTAGTGAAAGAGGAGCATAAGTGCCATGTGATCTCATCAGCACCAATGAAATATTCTGTTTCAAAGCAAAAGTGCCATCTACTGCAAATGCAGTTAATAATAGAACATATTGCCTCCAAGTGACAGTCAGAGCATTGACTTTGGCTACCATTACCTTTGAAGCTTTTTATTCCTTCTTTATGGATAAATATTTTTTTAAATTCTTGAATGAAAGCAATAATGTAAGTTTATATTTACACTCTTCTAAGAAAAAGTAAATGTAGTTTTGAAAATGTGTATTGCATATTGCTTGCTGCACGGACTATCAAACAGACAATGGGTCATCATAGTTATTAATTTATTTACAAAAAAACATTTTTATTTGGTGTACAACAGTGCAATCTCAAGTAAAACCAACAATATAAAAAATACAACTCACTACAAAATTAAAATAAAAAGGTCAGAAGCAAGTATACATACCAAAAAATATGAAATATTTAATGAGACAGTCATGAGTCATGACACACACTTGAAGATAAGCCTTTTCCATTTACTTAACCTGAAGATATTAGGGATTGATTTTAAAACCTCATGACTTCAGATTTATTCCTAAATGTTAACAAATTGGATTCTTGCCAGATCTCTAGGGAAATACTATTCCACAGTTTTCTGAATCACTGTGGAAAATCCTTTCAGTCTTAGGTGTAACTGGTGAATTATGTGCAAAGGAGGCATTCACGACAGAGAAGTCCGGCTGGACCTGAGGTCCCTTCTTGACCTGTTCCAACATAGCGTACGTTTAACGTGTGGTGGACATTTCCCCGCAGAGCAGTGTTCCTGACCAGCCAGGTTTTCAGGACCACCACGGTGAATATATATGAGATAGAGTGGCATGCATTGCCTCCAATTTGAATATCCTGAAAACCTGACTGGCATGGTGTATCTCAGGGATTGGAGTGAGAGCCCCTACTAATGAGCATGAAAAACAAGGGTGAGAAGCTACAATCTGGCCGAAATAGGTAATCACTCAGTATCACTTATGGAACAGAAGGATAGCATTAGTTTGTCTTGAGCTAATTGACACAATTCTTGTCACAATGTTCTATCTAATCTAAAGTCTTCAATGATCTTAATAAGCAGGCCAGTATACAGAGCACTGAAATAATTGATTTGCAGCCTTCCTCCACCTGGTTCTATCATTTAGGCTGTGGGATTTAATCCAGTACTATTCCAATCAGCGAAAGGCCTTCTTACAACCAGAGGATAGGTTTTCTTCTTAATCTGTGGGCTGGTTCTATGGAGGCAAAAAATCCAAGGTTTGATCCAACTTATTTTACCCAAAAATATCAGTCATGGTTGGCTCAAATAAACTCTCACTAAGGCACATCCATTTTACCCCTAGAATTCCTAGGAAGTATTGATGAGGCTTATGGGTCAGATTCTCAAAAAGAGAACTCCACAAGTAGATGATCAGACCAAATGGATATTTTTAATGTCCAAAATCTGTAATACAACTTGTTGTCTAGCCGGAAGAGAATTAAAAAGTACATCTAAGATGTGGCCCTGCTCATGAGTTGGGGTCAACACTAGCTGCATCAGATCAGTCATGGATAAAGTTGACAAAAGATGCTGAGAACATAAGAAATTGCCATACTGGGTCAGACCAAGGGTCCATCAAGCCCAGCATCCTGTTTTCAACAGTGGCCAGTCCAGGCTACAAGTAGCTGGCAAGAACCCAAACACCAAGAAGATCCCTTGCTACTGATGCAATTAATAGCAGTGGCTATTCCCTAAGTCAACTTGATTAATAGCCATTAATGGACTTCTCCTCCAAGAACTTATCCAAACATTTTTTAAACCCAGCTACACTAAGGGCCAGATTTTAAAAGATTTACGCACGTAGATGGCCTTACGCGTGCCGGGCCTATTTTCAAAGGCCCAGCCACGCACGTAAAGCCCCGGGATGCATGTAAGTCCCGGGGCTTTGGGAAAGGGGTGGGAAGGGGGCGGGTTGGTTTGGGGGGTGGTCCAAGGGGCGGGGCAGGGCTAGAGGCCCCCAGCACAGCAACCATTTGCCGCTGTGCCGGGGGAATCACGTGCCAGCAGGGTGCCGGTGCACGCAACCTGCGCCTGCTCTGAGGCAGGTGCAAGAGGTAAATTAAAAATTTGAGGGGGGCTAGGTTAGGGCTAGGGGGTGGGTAGGTTAGGGGAAGGGGAAGGGAGGTTAGTGTAGGGGGGGTGGGAAGTTCCCTCCTATTCCGCTTCGAAATTGGAGCAGACTGGGAGGGAACTGGGAAAGGCCATGGGCATAAGCGTGCGCAGGAAGCACAGGTATGTGCACTCCCCTGCATGCGCTGACCCCCGATTTTATAACATGCAGGCACCTACACATGCATGTTATAAAATCGGGCATCCATGTGTGCCTGCCGGGTAGCGCGCTCACGTTTGCAAATCTACCCCTAACTGCACTAACCACATCCTCTGGCAACAAATTCCAGAGCTTGATTGTGTGTTGTGTGAAACAGAATTTTCTCCGATTAGTCTTAAATGTGCTACTTGCTAACTTCATGGAATGCTCCCTAGTCCTTCTATTATTCGAAAGTGTAAATAACCGATTCACATCTACTCGTTCTATACCTCTCATGATCTTAAAGACCTCTATCATATCCCACCTCAGCCGTCTCTTCTCCAAGCTGAACAGCCCTAACCTCTTCAGTCTTTCCTCATAGGGGAGCTGTTCCATCCCCTTTATCATTTTGGTTGCCCTTCTCTGTACCTTCTCCATCGCAACTATACCTTTTTTGAGATGTGATGACCAGAATTGTACACAGTATTCAAAGTGTGGTCTCACCATGGAGCCATACAGAGGCATTATGACATTTTCCGTTTTATTCACCATTCCCTTCCTAATAATTCCTAACATTCTGTTTGCAAAAAGGTTATTTATTTTTGCCAGAGGGATAGGTAATTTGCCTTTAGTAGTCCCTGAGTAGGAAGTGAATGCCGGCTTCACTGGTTCAAGGCCTATTACTCTAACCACTAGGCTACAACTCCACTCCAACATAATAATTAGCTACTTCAGTATGAAGATAAAAACCATTAAGGGCGATAAGAAATTTAATAATAAGAATACTGAACGAATCAAAAGATGTATCTGACCAAATTTTTCACCAAATAAAAAGATAAATACAAAAAATATGATTAAACCTCTAATATTGACATAAAATATAAATAGATTATAGAAAATATAAACATGAATAGAACATGATTACAAAAATTAAATTACAATAAAAAAAAGTTTTCATCACATAAAACATGTTATACAGTATGGGCAGATTTTCAAAGCCTACGCACATAAATCCAGGAGGATTTAAGCTCGCCGAGCCTATTTTCAAAAGGCCCGGCGGCGCGTGTAAAGCCCCAGGACGCGCGTATGTCCCAGGGCTCGAAAATAGGGGCGAGGCGGTGGCGTGGCCGGAGCTTCCAGGCACAGCGGCCATTTGCTGCTGTGCCCAGGATCGCGGGCCGGCAATTAGCCGGCACGCGCAACCTACACCCGACCGGAGGCAGGCGCAACTTATAAAATAAAGGTGGGGGGAGATTTAGGTAGGGCTGGGGGGCGGGTTAGATAGGGAAGGGAGGGGAAGATGGGGGGGGGGGGGTGAAGGAAAGTTCCCTCCGAGGCCGCTCCGATTTCGGAGCAGCCTGTAGAGAACGGGGAAAGCCATTGGGGCTCCCCTAGGGCAAGGTGCATAACTGTGCACCCCCTTGTGCGCGCTGACCCCGGATTTTATAACATGCGCGTGGCTGCACGCGCATGTTATAAAACTGGGCGTAGATTTGGGTGCGCCCGGTTGCGCGCACAAATCTACTCCTGCACGAGCTATTAAAATCCGGCCCTCTATGATGAAAAGTCCTTTTGTGTTGTAATATATTTTTGTAATCATTTTCTATTAAAGTTTATATTTCCTACAATAGATTTATATTTTATTTATGTCAATATTAGAGATTTACCGTAATAATATTTTTTCTATGTATATTTTCGTTTGGCAATAAAATATGCAAACCACAGGCTTTGAGCAAGGAGCAAAAGGAGCAATTTCTGTACTTCATCTAAATTACTCTTGTTTAAGCCTGGGGGGACAATAGAAAAAACTAATGAAATGAAGTGTGAGGTCAACCTTAATAGTGAAAGACATAGCTAGGTGGGGGAGGTTCAATGCACAGTTCTATTAAAGGTAAATTCATCTATTGCCCCACCTCCACACTTATCTTGCCTATCTTCTACTATTACTATTAAACATTTCTGTAGCACTATTCGATGTACACAGTGCTGTACAAACAACACAAAGGGGTAGATTTTAAAAGGTTGCGCGCGGGCGTACATGTGCGTGACTACCCGGCGCGCGCACATGTACGCCCCATTTTATAACATGCATGCTCAGGCGCACGTATGTTATAAAATCCGGGGTCGGCGCGCGCAAGGGGGTGCACAATTGTGCACTTTGCACGCGCCGAGCCCGCTCCGAGCCACGCTGCCTTCCCCCGTTCCCTACCTACCCCACCCTCCCTTCCCTTCCCCTACGTCCCCCGCCCTTTCCCCCCTACCTTTTTCTTTTTCTTTTTTTTGTCACAAAACTTACTTTGGCCCTGGGGCCGAAGCAAGTTGCGCGCGCCGGCCAACTGGCTGGCGCGTGATCCCCAGCACAGCGGCCAATATGGCCGCTGTGCCGGAAGTCTGACCCCGCTCCTGCCCCACCCCCGGCCCGCCCTCTCCCCCGCCCCTTTTTGTAAGCCGAGGGACTTACACGCGTCCCGGAGCTTTACGCGCTTCGCTGGGCCCTTTTAAAATAGGCCCGGCACACTTAACCTTTTGAAAATCCGACCCAAAGAGCTTACAATCAAATCAAGACAAACACACAAGTCAAGAGACTTGGGGAGTTTCATATAGAAAGACAATTGTTAAAATTAGTTAGTTAATGAGGCTGAAGGTGGACACTCAGGCTTAAGATTTAAAAGCAGCTTCAAAACAGTGGATCAAGGGATTTAAACAAGGTAAGAGAGGGAGCGTGACACACCAGCTCAGGAAGTCTATTCCAAGGACATGGTGCAGCCAAGTGGAAAGCATGCAGCCAGGAATTGGTGGTAGAAGCGGCATAGATAGGAGTAACTTGTCTGATATGCGGAGTGCACGAGAATGGGTGTAGGGAGAGATAAGAGAGGAGAGGTAATGAAGAGCTGCAGCATGAAGGCAGTTGTTGGCGAGTATGAGAAGCTTGAACTGTATGCGGAAATGGATAGGGAGCCAATGCACTGACATATTTGGGACAATGCAACAGCTTGTGTACCTGCCAACCAAGCCAATGCAGTGGGACCTATTTGGGACAATGCAATAGATTGTGTATCGGCCAGCCAAGTCTCTAATGAATAACAAGTCTGAATTTTTCCTTACGTTAAATTATGTATTGAAAGTAATTTATTTTGAATTGATCTGGTAGTAAATAAAAACACAGACAGTGCAAGATTCTGCCCCTTTAAAGATTGAGTTGGTATCACCATTCATCAAATTTTGCCTCTTGTACCTATCATGAGATCTCATCTGTTTCTACAATTAATATTATTAGTATTATATCTGCCCATACCTGTGATATATTTAATCTCTATTGACCCACCAACCCTGATACTCTTATCCCAACACATAATTTACAAAAATTAAGGTCTCCCAAAGAGGTTCCACAGGGGGGCAGTTCCCTTTGGCTCACCAAGGTGGTGAGCTGCCTAATGGTAGCTGTAGTGAAAAATGGTCTGCTTCAGTGTCTGCTCAGGTTGATCGAGACGCCAAGTGAAATGACACCTTTGCTTTGGTCCTGGCCTTCCATATTTCCGAACATAGTCTCCCACATGGCTATTCAGCTTTTTAAACTATTGATTGCTCCTGCTAACTGATGCCCTGGGATCCAAAGTATTGACCCATCTGTATCTTTATGTATATATTCTTGAAACTGAAAAAGAATGCGTCAGACTCAATTTAAAAGAAGTGAAATGAGGGCTAGATATTTTTGAGTTATAACAGGAAACTCTCTTCCCTTGGATTCCAAAAGTGATCTATAGAAGAACAGGGAAAGCCAGAAGATCAATCTACCTTAAAAGATTCCCTAAATGAACCCGGGAAGCCCACCTTCAGACCATCTAGGATCTTGCTGATTCACAAAGATTTCTTTTTCTCCCTTAGGTTAAAACCCCCAGTAGGAAACAGGAAGAAAGAAGACATGTAGAATCAATGGTGTGACCATGTGGGCAATATTTGGCCACTGTTTGCAGAATCATGTGACCCATGGGATAAAAATAAGGGTAAAAATGTAAAATATATTAAAAAGGATGGGGAGTTAAGAAAAATACATAAATAAATTCCAATTACCTGAATGCAGAGAAGACTCAAGGATAATGTTTTTTGGGTTTTTTTTTTTTTTTCCCCCTGTGGCTGGTGTAACTGGATGGTGTGGTAAAGTTGTGGTGGCTTATAATGGGGAAGAGGGCTGGGAAGCCTGTTTGAGGGCTGTTGTGGCCTGTATTCGTTAAGGTGGAGGAATAGCCTAGTGGTTAGAGCAGTGGACTATGAACCAAGCGACCAGGGTTTGAGTCCTGGTGTTGCTCCTTGTGACCTTGGGCAAGTCACTTTACCCTCTATTGCCTCAGGTACAAAAACTTAGATTGTAAGCCCTCTGGGCATAAAGAAGTACCTGCATATAAACTGGTGTGATATCTTGAGTGAGATTGAATGTTGGTGTATATATAAAAAAAAAAAAAAGATAGCAATGGGCTGCAAGGACAGATAAGCAGCATCCATGCATTTTTGGGATTGTGTTTCACCTCCTCCTGCAACCCTAACGTGGGCAATATACTGGCAATGTAGCCCAAATTGGGCTAACAGCGCAACTTGCGATTACAGCCTTTTGCATAGCTGATATCGCAATTTGTGATACACATGCTTATTAGCATAAGGTACACCCCTTTTTGGTATCGTATGCGATACCAATGCGATATTGGAAAATGAGGCCCATAGAGTGCCTTAGTTTTAGCATCAGGGACACTAGGAAAGCCCCTGGTGCTTAAAGGAAGTTAAGCCATGTTCCCGTGCTGGGCAGTGATATCATGCAGCAGAACCATGGCTGGAATAAAAAGTGCAAAATAAGGCAAAATAAGTAAAAATATATTAAATAAAGACTAATTCCAGGTGGGGAAGCATTAAAGAGACTCCCTGTAAAATTGTATTACTCCAAACTGACATCAGTGATTTTGGCATTAAAAAATTTTAAACAACCTAAAATACTAACAAATTAGCTAAAATAAATATTGAGAATATGTGAGGGGTCCCAATAAACCTTTAATCTGGTGTCAAAACGATTTTGGAAAGGGATAATTGAGTTTAAATTAGAAGTGTTTTCAGCAAAAGGAAAAAGGGCTAAAAAATCCTCAAAATAAATAAATTGAAGGAACATCAGAACAGTCTGTAAATGACTAAAATAGCTTTCCTTTATCTTAAAAGTTAAGAGGAGTGTAATTTTGCCATCAAATAAAATCCTTTCATTTTTGTCACTAAAATGAGGAAATAATTGGGTTGAAAACATCTAAAAACTTCATAGAACTTCTATAAATTATAAAATTAATTTCTGAAAAAAAAAGTAAAATGTAAATTTTGTGCACTTTTACCGCCAGTACAGTTACGTTTTCAGATCCAGTATGGGTTTTTAATATTTCTGGCCTTAGTTTGAGCAGTGCTTGGCAGGATTAAAAATCAAGCCATTTCTATGGTAACATAGCCATCTCATGAGGGTTGACAAGTAAAAGGCAGGCGTTGGGACACATTATAACCATGGGTTTCTTAATTTATTTGAAACCTATAAAGCATTTTTAAATATTTCAAAAATTATAAAAAAAATCTCTCCCTAAGTTGTTGTAAAAAGGAAGAGGGAAGCTAACGTAGTCATTTCATCATGAAAGCCATTTCTTTTTTTCAATTGTATCTTTATCACATTTTTTATTATTGTTATATAAATCAAAAATAAAGAAAAAAGGTCAAATATAACCACATAAATCCACAGCAATCAAACAAAAGGTAAATTATCTGTGAAAGTCATTTCAATTCATTTGCAGAACTATTTCTTCTCATGACATCAGCGAGAGGAAGGATTTACAGTCAAGAATACCTCATCCTACAGTTAAGAACATAAGAACATAAGAAATTGCCATGCTGGGTCAGATCAAGGGTCCATCAAGCCCAGTATCCTGTTTCCAACAGAGGCCAAACCAGGCCACAAGAACCTGGCAATTATCCAAACACTAACAATAGTTATCCAAACACTAATCCAAACACTAACAATAGTTACTACTGCTCAGGGCAGGAACTTTTGACAGCTATTCTTTAAGAGAAGCTGTTAAAGTGCCAAAAATGTACTGTAAAGACACTGAGGGAAGTTATTAAGCACACTGTTGCGTGAATGTGGTACGTGAGTGCTAAATAAACTTGATAATCCTATATTTGTTAAGGGCTGTGCAGGTAAGAGACAGAATAGAATTAGGTAAAAGTAAATATTGGCTGAGACCACAGAAATATACATGACCTTTGATAGGAAAGATGCGAAAGAATAATCAGTTCTGAAAGACTGAAACATATCACTTGGGAGTATAATAATACCACTCTGATATAGAAAGGCCTGGATTCACCATTCTATCGCAGAATGGTGAATCCAGAGAAAACGGGGGGTGGGGGGGGCGGGCCTGTGAAAGTCGGCAGCCTTCGAACCACCGCGGTGTTTTCGCTGCCAGCTTTTGCACTCAATAGCGCCACCATGAAAGATGGTGCTATTGGGCACACTACTGGCAGCGACAAGGTGTCGTACCTTTTCGCTGTCAGCGAAGTTGTCGCAGAGTCTGCCCCGACATCGCCCCGACTCCTCCCCTTCCGGTGCGGACTCTGCCCTGACTCCGCCACGATTTAGGGACTTTTCGCATGCTAGCCCTTTAGAAAATGACCCCCTTGGTGAGCTAAAATTATTCCCTGAATAAAGTTTTCATTTCTCTATAATTGAGAAATAAAACTTTTGGAAAATCTACATTAAATTTTCCAGTTCCATAATACCTGTTCAGAGAAAGAGAAAAAGGAGAGATAAACGACCCTATTATTAAAGTCATTGAGAAATCCCAGTATATCACTGAGGAATTTAAAACTCAGTATCAGAGTTTTAAAAGGGGTTTCAGTATGTTGTAAAATCTTATATAATGGTGAAGTAGAGTGGGAAGTATTTTTATTTAAACAGTGGTGACATTGCTGTGTTAAAGTCTTTAATAATCTTATGAGACAAAGTGGTTACATTAAAGATGCTTGGATTGACAGGTTTCAAGATTTCAAAGGTTCAGTGCTTGCTTAACACTGTGACCTACAGTTATACATCTATTGCAAATATAGAGTCTATGCACAGAAGACTCCAGCTGCAATACCTGATAGCGACAACCTTAACAATAGACGAGAGAAAGGTAATGAGTGTCTGTAACAACATCAACATTTCATCAAATAACTTCCCTCTTTTCCATCTTGAATGCCAGGAAAACTGTTATTTTATTTTGGAACCCTAGTTAGTATCATGTACAATAAGTCATCTAGAAAACATCTAGGGTACTTTCTAGTTTTCCCTTACCAGAAGATTTTATTTCATTAGTATAGTCAGGTTCCCTTTTTTTAATTTAATTAAAAGTACAGGTTATTGAAAGCCAGAAGTCATTCCATCAAGAAGAGATTCTGAGAAAGCTGGAAGATCTACAGTTGCCTCTCAGCTACTCAAGCTGCATAGGCTAACAACACTTTTTATCATCAAACCACAGATATGGTGAGACGACAAATCATCACACACATCAACAGAAGCCACTGCTATGGTTTTGAGGTGTTTGAGTGGATTCTTGGGTACAATGGAGGTGACCACGCCCACGGGGAGCAGCCCTGTGAGGAACCACAGTAGTAGGCTAGACTCGAGGCACGTAAACACAGAGGGGCGGATTTTAAAACGAGCGCGAACAGCCTACTTTTGTTTGCGCTCCAGGCGCAAACAAAAGTACGCTGGATTTTAGTAGATACGCGCGGAGCCGCGCGTATCCACTAAAATCCTGGATCGGCGCGCGCAAGGCTATGAATTTTGTATAGCCGGCGCGCGCCGAGCCGCGCAGCCTACCCCGTTCCCTCCAAGGCCGCTCCGAAATCGGAGCGGCCTCGGAGGGAACTTTCCTTTGCCATCCCCTCACCTTCCCCTCCCTTCCCCTACCTAACCCACCCGCCCGGCCCTGTCTAAACCCCCCCCTTACCTTTGTCGGGGGATTTACGCCTCCCTCCGGGAGGCGTAAATCCCCGCGCGCCAGCGGGCCTCCTGCGCGCCGGGCCGCGACCTGGGGGCGGGTACAGAGGGCGCGGCCACGCCCCCGGACCACCCCAGACCGTAGCCACGCCCCCGTACCCGCCCCAAAACGCTGCCGACACGCCCCCGAAACGCCGCGACGACCGGGCCCGCCCCCGACACGCCCCCGACACGCCCCCCTCGGAGAACCCCGGGACTTACGCGAGCAGGGCTCTGAAAATCCGCCCCAGAGATTTGTCTTTTATTATACAGCTGAGATATACCACCAGAGGTGGCAGTAGCGAGGTGATCCAGAAGTAGCAGTCCAGGGGCCCTTGGCAGAGGAGACCCATCTCACAGAAATAGTATAGGGAGATCCAGATGCAGGTTCCCAGTGCAGCAGAGCTGCAGATGAGACAGACTGACAATGTTAGATTACTCACTAAGTTGGTAGCTGTATAGGTGGAGATCCCAGCAGGCAGAAGTAATTGTATACAGACATCGAGCAAAGGAGAGCAGGCCCTCGAGGAGCGAGTACCTGATCCCAGATAGGCAACTGAAAGAAAGCAAAGGGCCCCCGAGGAGCGGGTACCCAAGTTAGAGAAATACCTCGAAGGGCAGAGAGAGCTTCCAGCGGCAGCAAGGAAGCAGCAGAGTAGCTCAGACCGGAGGTTTTCCATCCATTCATGATCCTTGCTAACTCGATAGCTAGCAAACGAAGGGCAGGCTAAATACCCGGATGGCGTGACGTCACTTGATGGGGACGCCCCCGAGGTTCCCGCCATGACGTGGATAAAGATGTGAGTGGCATGTGCGTGTGCACCCTAGGAGGCCCTCAGGAGAAACATGGCATGAGGCTTTGCCATTGCCGTTCCAGGGACGCCGGAGAGAGCGGCATGCAGATGCGGTGGTAGCCATCTTCCCGAGGCTAGCGGGGAGAGCAGAGAGAAAGTTGAGGCACAAAGGTCGAAGCCGTCTGACACCGACAGACGCAACAGTACCCCCCTTCATAGGGCCCCCTCCAGACCTCCTACCTGGTCTTGGTTTTTGAGGATGCGATCTGTGGTATTGCTGAAGCATCTCTTTATCCATGATATTAGCCAAAGGTTCCCAAGAGTTTTCCCATGACAGGAGATATTCCCAAACTCTCCCTCTCTTTCTCACATCAAGGATGGCATCAACCTTTGACTCGATGTCTTCTTCTGCATCAATAGGTGTAGGTTCAGGTGTCTTGGTGTAAAACTCGCTAAGGACTAGCGGTTTCAGTAGCGAGACATGGAACGCATTATGAATCTTCATCGCTGGTGGAAGTTTCAGACTGTACATGAGAGTACCCAGTCATTGGAGGATGGGATAGGGTCTGACAAAGCGTGGAGCAAAATGAGCTGATGGTAGCTTGAGTCTTAGATGTTTAGTAGACAGCCAGACTTTGTCACCAGGCTGGAATTCAGGAGCTTTGCTGTGGTGAGCATCATAGCCTTTCTTTGATCTTTGTCCTGCTTTTTGGAGCATCTCTTTAGTCTTATTCCACAGTAGTTGGATATCTTTGGCAGTAGATTGAGTTGCCGGGGATGACACTGAAAGAGGAAGTGGTAAGGGTGGTAAAGGTAGTTGTCCGTAAACCACTTCAAATGGTGTAGATCCAGTTGATGTTGCTGGATGAGAGAAGATGGCGAATTCAGCCCAGGATAACAGTTCATCCCAGTCATTTTGACGTAAACCAACATAGGCTCGAAGGAACTGCTTGAGTGTTCTATTCATTCTCTCAGTTAGGCCATTCGACTGAGGATGGTATGCAGAGGTGAAGTCGAGAGAGATGTCAAACTTCTTACACAAAGCTTTCCAGAACTTTGCTGTTAGTGGAACAGTTAGTGAAGAGTAATTCTTGATGAATGTTCTGTAGTAGTTGGTAAATCCCAAAAATCATCTAAGAGCTTTTAGACCAGTAGGTTGTGGCCATTTTTGAATGCTCTCAAGCTTCAGTGGGTCCATCTGGAAGCCTTTGTTTGAAACAATGTACCCTAAGAAAGGCATAGATTCCTTGTGGAATTCACATTTAGACAACTTGGTGTACAAGTGGTTCTCGTGAAGTCTTAACAGCACTCTTTTGACATCTTCCAGGTGGGTATTCAGGTCCTGGGAAAATATCAAGATGTCGTCTAAGTACACAATGACACATTTGTAGAGTAGATCATGCAGCATGTCGTTCATCATGTTTTGGAAGACAGCCGGGGCGTTGCACAGGCCGAAGGGTATCACCAGGTATTCAAAGTGCCCATCCTGGATATTCCATTCATCGCCAGAGCGGATGTGAACTAGGTTATAGGCTCCTTTAAGATCAAGCTTGGAGAATATCTTGGCTCCCTATAGTCTATCGAATAGCTCCGAGATGAGTGGTAAGGGATAGCGGACTTTCACAGTGATCTCGTTTAGACCTCTGTAGTCAATGCATGGAAGTAATGTTCCATCTTTCTTCCCCACGAAGAAGAATCCTGCGCCGGCAGGAGACTTGGAGGGTCTTATGAAGCCTTTCTGAAGATTCTCCTGTATGTACTCTGACATAGCTTTATTCTCTACTACGGAGAGAGGATAGACCCTTCCTTTGGGTGGTTCAGTGTTAGGCTTAAAATTGATGGCACAGTCGTAGGATCTGTGTGGAGGTAGTACGTCTGCGGCTTCTTTGGAAAATACATCTTGAAAAGATGCATATTGAGGCGGCAACCCAGGCATCAATGGAGTAGTTGGCATGCAGGGTATTGGAGAGACCTCCATCAGATATTTACCATGGCAATCTGGGCCCCAACGTGAAAGCTCCAGAGTGGCCCAGTTGAATTGAGGCATATGCTTCTGCAGCCATGGCAGCCCCAGTACTAAAGGGTGCATGGCCTTCTCTAGCACAAAGAAGGAAATAGTCTCTGTATGAAGAGCACCGGTACGTAAGTTCACTGGTTCAGTGAGCAAGGTTACTTCACCCGGTAAGGGCTCCCCATGAATAGAAGATAGAAGTAGTGGCGACGTCATGGGAGTGGTGGGGATCCACAAGTGTTCTACTAGACGCTTCAAAATAAAATTTCCTCCTGACCCAGAGTCCACTAAGGCAAGGGTCTGGTATTCTAGAGGTCCGCAGATTAAGGATACAGGAAGAGAGAGTGGAGGAGAGCGTGCAATTAGACCTAAGAAGAGTTCTCCCACAGGACTTAGATCTGCCAGTTTCCCGGACATAGAGGGCATGTTTGTACAGCATGACCAGCTTGTCCACAATACATGCACAGTCCCAATCTCTTTCGTGTTCTTCTCTCTTTTGAGGTTAAGTGACTGTGGCCTAATTGCATTGGGTTTTTTTCGCCAGCAACTGGAACAGAGGGAGTAGGCCTGGGTGTGGACTTAACTCAAGTTTCTCCCTGAAGTGGTCTTCTGGGAGTCTTGGTCTCTTGAATCTTTTCACGAAGTCGGTGATCAATCCTTGTTGCCAACTTCATTAGTTCTGCCAAGGTCTCAGGCATCTCACAAGCCACAAGCTTGTCTTTCAACCTGGAGTTCAGTCCTTCAAAGAAGAGGGTCTTCAGACATTTAGGGTCCCAATGTAATTCTGATGCCAATGTCTTGAATTCTATGGCGAAGTCTGGTAAAGGCTTATTACCTTGCTTCAAATGAACTAACTTAGATCCTGCAGCCGTGTACCGGGCAGGGGCATCGAATACTGATCTGAACAGCTCAAGGAACACGGCAAGATCGTGCAAGATAGAGTCATCGTGCTCCCACAGCAGAGAGGCCCAAGCCAACTCTCTTCCATCCAGATAAACAAGATATAGGTGATCTTGGCATAGACTGTAGGAAAATAATTAGGTTGCATAGAAAAGTGCATGCAACATTGATTGATAAATCCTCTATATTTCCAAACTTCCCCTGAGAAGCATGTTAGAGCAGATAGAGGTACAATTGTCTTGACCGTCACTTCTTTACCTGTGGTGGTTGGTGTATTCATCTGTGTGTGCAACTGGTTAAAGGCAGTAGTCAAGTTATCCAGTGAGTTCTATTGTTCAGAGATTTGCTGGGCCAGGCCTGTAATGGCCTGCAATGCGGTGAGCTGAGCTGAATCCATGGCATTACCAATCTGTTATGGTTTTGAGGTGTTTGAGTGGATTCTTGGGTACTGTGGAGGTGACCACGCCCACGAGGAGGAGCCCTGTGAGGAACCACAGTAGTAGGCTAAAATCAAGACATGCAAACACAGAGATTTGTCTTTTATTATACAGCTGAGATATACCACCAGAGGTGGCAGTAATGAGGTGATCCAGAGGTAGCAGACCAGGGGCCCCTCGGCAGAGGAGACCCATCTCACAGAGATAGTATAGGGAGATATGGATGCAGGTTCCCAGTGCAGCAGAGCTGTAGATGAGACAGACTGAGAATGTTAGATTACTCACTAAGTTGGTAGCTGTATAGGTGGAGATCCCAGCAGGCAGAAGTAATTGTATACAGACATCGAGCAAAGGAGAGCAGGCCCTCGAGGAGCGAGTACCTGATCCCAGATAGGCACCTGAAAGAAAGCAAAGGGCCCATGAGGAGCGGGTACCCAAGTTAGAGAAATACCCCGAAGGGCAGAGAGAGCTTCTAGAGGCAGCAAGGAAGCAGCAGAACAGCTGAGACTGGAGGCTTTCCATCCATTCACGATCCTTGCTAATTTGATAGCTAGCAAATGAAGGGCAGGCTAAACAACTGGATAGCGTGACGTCACTCGAGGGGGACGCCCCCGAGGTTCCCGCCTTGACATGGATGGCGTGTGCACGCGCACCCTAGGAGGCCCTCAGGAGAAACATGGCGTGAGGCTTTGCCATTGCCGTTCCGGGGACGCCGGGGAGAGCGGCATGCAGACGCGGGGAGAGCACTAGCGGGGAGAGCAGAGAGAAAGGTAGGGCACAAAGGTCGAAGCCGTCTGACACCAACGGACGCAACAGCCACTTGTTAGAAGACTCCAGATAAGTGTACACACTAACACCACCACCAATGGTAGAGTCTAGCTAAACCAAAAATTCAGCTACATCTACAGAGTAGACTGAAAGAGAAAGAAAGGAGAGGAAAGAACACTCACTAATAGAAAAGATAGACATGGAGACAATACACATATATGGGGAAAAGAGAAAGGAAAAAAATCAGACAGCAACAAAGGAAATAAAGACTGATAGAAAGGGAGGAATATAAAGACAAAGCACGTTTCACCTCTTATAATCATTTTTTAGTATAATTCAATATCATCTGTTTCTTGTAACAACATCTGGAAAAAAGAATACACAAAGCCTCAGATTGGGGTAGATTTTATAACATGCACGCGTGGCCTACATGTGCAGCATGCGCAAATGTGTGCCTGATTTTATAACATGCACACGCATGTTATAAAATCTGGGGTCAACGCATGCAAGGGGGTGCACAATTGTAAGCCTTGCACGCGCCAAGCCGCACTGCTTTCCTCCGTTCCCTTCCCCCTATTCTGACCTTCCCACCCCTTCCCCTAACCTTTCCCCCCCCCAGCCCTACTCTAAACCCCCCCCCCCCCCAAATGTTTTATCCTACCTTTTGCGCTTGCCTCCAGACAGGCGCAAGTTGCAAGTGCCGGCAGAAAGTTGGTGGGCTATGGTCCCGCGTCCCTGGGCTCTACACGAGCCACCGGGCCTTCTTAAAATAGGCCCAGCATGTGTAAGCTTTTGAAAATCCGGCCCATTATGTTTAACAACCATCAGTATTAACATCACAATTATTGATCTCAGAAGAAAAGAACTGTTATTATGCTTATCTGACATTGTTATCCTAAACTGATACAGAACAGGTTCTGTCTCCTCCCAAAGAAACTAGCAAGATGAGAAAAGAACTCTTAAAGAACTCTTAATGGTTTAATACTTAGTATGAATATTTATTATTTTCTCATATGCAAATCTCTGTTACAAGGTTACAACTGCTAAATATTCAATAAGAATTTCTACACTTAGAACGGAAAAATATTGAAATCATCCAAACTCCAATAATCCTCAAAGACAACTAGACATCTGCATTCATTTATAATGAATTAGGCAATTTCAATGAAATGGACAGCTGGCGCCATCTTGTGCTCCTACCATGTGACAGGGGCTGACCAATGGCACCGGTAACCCCTGTGACATTGTAAGGGCAAGGCTATCGGCGCCATTTTGAATACTGGCAACCGATGGCCCGAGTGCAGGAGATCGCTCTGGACCCCCGCTGGACCACCAGGGACTTTTGGCAAGTTTTGGGAGGTCAGGAGTCCCCCCTAAGACTTGCCTGGTGGTCCAATGGGGGTCCGGAGAGCTCTCCTGCACGCGTGCCGTCGGCTGCCAGTATTCAAAATGGCGCCGATAGCCTTGCCCTTATGATGTCACAAGGGCTACCGGTGCCATTGGTCAGCCCCTGTCACATGGTAGGAGCATGTGACAGGGGCTGACCAATCGTACCTGTAGCCCCTGTGACATCGTAAGGGCAAGGCTATTGGCAAGATTTTGAGTCATAGCAGGCCCGACAGCCAGACGGCATGGAGGGAGAGATCGCTCGTGGGACCCCGCTGGACCACCAGGGACTTTTAGTAAGTCTTGGGGAGGGATCGGGATGGTGGGGGGGTTATAAGAAAGTAAATGTGAAGGGTTGGTGTGTTTTTTTTTTCTGATTCGTGGGTTTTTTTCTGATTCGTGGTTTGTTTGATTTTTATTTGTTTTTCCGGTTTCGGGTTCGGGTTCCAGTTTTGTTTTTGGTGAAAAACGATCCATGGGAAAACGAGTTTTCCCACGAAGTGCCCGAACCGAAACCCACCCGAGCCAGAAAAATGAAGCTCATCTCTAAAGACAACCAGAAAATTGAACTAGCAGAAAAAGTACGAAACCTTGGAATAATAATGGACCCAGAAATCAATGTAAAACAGCACATATCGCTAAAAGTAAAAGAAGGCTATGCAAAACTCATGGTACTTAGAAAACTAAAACCACTACTAACACTAACTGATTTCAGAACAGTACTTCAAGCACTAGTGTTCTCCAGCACGGACTACTGTAATGCCCTTTTACTAGGACTTCCGAATTCAACATTAAGGCCACTTCAAATACTTCAAAACACAGCAGCTAGAATACTAACTGGAAAAAGCAGGAGGGACCATATAACCGAAACCCTGGCAGAATTACATTGACTACCTATTGAACATAGAATTAAATACAAAGCCCTATGTACCATACATAAACTAATACATGATGAAAAATTGGACTGGCTAAACACAGCACTATGAGTGCACGTCCCACACAGAAACCTTCGATTGGAAATAAAGCATTCTTGACCAGTCCCTCAGTAAAAACAGCGAGACTAACTCAAGTGAGAGAAAGGGCCTTATCTTTAGCAGGCCTCACACTTTGGAACACAATGCCCCTAGAGATCAGGTTGCAAAGAGATCTCGAAACCTTTAAGAAAAGTTTAAAAACATGGCTTTCTAAACAAGCATTTTATAAAGAGACTGGAGAATAAAAATATACAGGAATAGGGAGAAGAACACCAGCACACAGCACTATTTTAAGAATGTGCATTTTAATAATCTATGAACTCTACCTCACAATAAACGTAACTGTAAACACTATAAATATGATTTTTACCCATGAACCGTACCTTACAGGTACACTTGGTCATAACCTACTTCACTAAACAATTGATTGTCTAACGATTTATTGTAACTGAACCTTTTGTGGCACCTGTTAAAATGTACTATAGTACGCATCCACCTACATTAATTTATGTGCCTACATGTAAAGCGTTGCGATGGTATATAACTTAGCGACGGTATAGAAAAGAATTTAAATAAATAAATTTAAAAAAAAGATTTGGAATTCTTTTACGCAATCGTTGTGATTTTATCTGGTTTCATTTTTTTTTTTTTGGATTCTGCCTTCCCTCCTTATCCTTGGGAGACTGTCTGGGTGTGCTACAGAACTCTTTTCTGACACCCCTTCTTGTCCTTAATATTTAGTGACTCCTCTGATAACATCAGAAATCTCATTGTTTATAGCCATGGTAGCGAGAGGGTCACTTCATACAAGAAGGGCAGACTGCACCAGACTGCGAGTGCACATGGGAACTTAGAGCTAGTGCCGGGACTAGATGGAGCAGAGCAGTATAAAGCTTGCTTGGTTAAAAGTCTTATAGAAAAGAGAGACTCTTAGGGAAGCAGCTTATTCTGTTGGAGCCTATGTGTGTTTTGTATATATATTTTCTTTCCTGCTATTTGTCTGATGCATCATGGTAGCTAGACATAAAGCCACACCTAAACGCATCTCTGCATTTCTCTTACCTGTTTTTAAAAGAGACAGCTCACCTCGACTGGCAAAATCCTGACACCAGCAGACCTTCAGCCAATCACATGACCTCAGCCTGCAAACTTTCTGGAGGATTTGCTTGTGAAGCGCATCTGAATTCCAGTTTGGATGACAAATGCTACACAAATCCAATTTAGCATCATTATCACTGGTGAACTTCTATGCCTTAGTTCACTGATCTCTGAACGTTAATACTACTAGTGATACTACTAGAGGGAAGACAGATTATCTTCACTGGCATGAAGAAGCCACCTGGAAATGTAACTGAAAGAGCATCATTAGCAGAAACTGCCAAGAATGGTCATTTAATCATCTCTGTCATCCTGTGATCTTCAGAGCAGCATAGATTGCCAGTGCTAGACTTAAGGGTGAGCAGGCCTTAGCAGACACTGACGCAGCTGATGGTGACAAGAAGCAGCGCCACATCCTTTTCTGCTGGAGAGTGGACACCATCCAGCCCAGTCTACCATCTGGATCAAGATAAGCCTGTGCACCATATGCAAGGAATTCATTTTTCCCCACTCCCATGGAAAGGGAAAGCATTTATTTCTGAAGTATTTCACAGTGAAACATTTCCTGATAACAGCAATTTATAGTTCCTTGTAATGATTGGAACAGGAAAGATCACCATCCCTATTAAGCCTCTCTGACAGGGCTACTTTGAAAACAAATAGCTTGCCACTGCTCCGAAACGGGGGCTAAGTTTACAGTTTTCATTGGCTGGGTGCACTCCGACCCAGCAAGGTGTAGCTTGCGGGACTGCAAGTGAATACAATTAAATTGAAGTAAACTCCAGTGATCCCTGCATGAGAGTTCCCCTGCTGCTGTGACAAGCCAGGGGGTAGAGCTGGTGCTGGAGCCGGGGGTCCTGCTCCCACCACCACCACCATCATCACAAAAATGGCTGCCTTGGACAGATAATTATAGGCCAGAAGAAGAAGAGAAGAAGGAAAGTGTAGTCTGCCAGGCAGAGCCAGTTGATAATTCCTGTATTGTCTCTTCATTTTTTTTATGCAAATATGGATTTTCTGTGCTTTTCCAATGCCCTCTTCTACTCTTAGGATCAGAGATTTATGGCTTCCCGTTTCTGGCACCAATCAGATCCATGAGCCCCCTTGCCCCAGTATTAGTGCTGACTCAACTCCATGCTTTATGGGATGTGAGCCCAGCCCCAGAGCTGGCATTACCTCTAAGCAAACTAGGCATTAGCCTAGCGCTCCAAAATTGGGGACAAAGGGTAGCAAAAAATGTTCCATCATTTGGGTCCCAGCCAGCAAAAGATAACAAGGAGCCATTGGGAGGAGAATGGTGATGGGCAGCAATCCCCAGGCCTTGCTAGATGAACAGAGAGAGAGAGAGAGAGAGAGAGAGAGAGTGATGTCACTGAGCGGAGGAGCCTGGTTAGCAAGATCCCCAGAACCTGTCCAGCCAAGAACTGAAGGAACTAGATGTGAGGAGTGGAGGGAGCCTATGCTGCAGCTCCCCAATGCTCGCTCTCCTCCTCAGTGCCAGCACCATGAGCATGCACAAAACACTGCGAGATCAGCGGAGTGCCACTGTCAGACCAGGAGTTGGATGAACTTGCACTGCCGGAACTGAGGAGAAGGAAAAATGATGGGGAGTCATGGCAAGGTTCCCACCATCTGATTATTTCTTTATTCACTTACTTATTTAAAATCGCTTGTATCCTGCACCCTCCAAAGTTCGGGGCGGGTAACATAAAAGCATTCATATAGTTCATAACAAATTGGTGCATAGATATTTAAACAATGACAATTTATAATAATATCAATAAAATGTTTAAATGCTAACTATACAACATTGTCGTGGTACATGTGGGCACTAACGACATAGGAAAATGTGGGAGAGAGGTTCTGGAAGCCAAATTTAGGATTTTAGGTAGGAAGCTGAAATCCAGACCCTCCAGGGTGGCATTCTCTGAAATGCTTCCTGTTGCATGCACAGGTCCCCAGAGGCAGGCAGAGCTCCAGAGTTTCAATGCGTGGATGAGAAGATGGTACAGGGAAGAGGGATTCAGCTTTGTAAGGAACTGGGGAAACCTTTGGGGAAAGGGGAGACTATTCCGAAAGGATGGGCTCCACCTTAACCAGAGTGGAACCAGGCTGCTGGCACTAACTTTCAAAAAGGAGATAGAGCAGCTTTTAAACTAGAACAAGGGGGAAAGCCGACAGTCACTCAGCAGTGCATGGTTCAGAGAAATGTATCCTTGAAGGATACTAATGAAACAGGAGAGTTAGGGCATCCCAATAGAGAGGTTCCATTAAAAGCAGACATAGTCCATGTGCCTATATGTAAAAAATCACTGAAGCTAATGATTTCCGAATTATCCCTAACTGAAAAGCAGGTTAATACAAACAAAAAACACACTTTGAAATGTCTGTAAGCCAATGCCAGAAGTCTAAGATGGGAGAGTTAGAGTGTATAGCAGCAAATGATGAGATTGACTTAATTGGCATCACAGAGACTTGGTGGAAGGAGGATAACCAATGGGACAGTGCTATATCAGGGTACACATTATATTGCAATGATAGGGAAGATCAATTTGATGGGGATGTGGTACTTTATGTCTGGGAGGGTATAGAGTCCAAAGGATAAAGATCATACAAGAGACTAAATGCTCAGTAGAATCTATATGGGTAGAAATCCCATGTGTGTTGGGTAAGAGTATAGATATAGGAGTATACTACCATCCACCTGGACAAAATGGTAAGACAGATAATGAAATGCTAAGAGAAATCAGGGAAGCTAACCAATTTGGCAGTGCAATAATAATGGGAGATTTCAATTACCCCAATATTGACTGGGTAAATAAATATAACATCAGGACATGCTAGAGACATAAAGTTCCTGGATGTAATAAATGACTGCTTCATGGAGCAATTGGTTCAGGAATCAACAAGAGAGGGAGCTATTTTAGATTTAATTCTTAGTAGAACGCAGGATTTGGTGAGAGAGGTAACGGTGGTGGGGCCACTTGGCAACAGTGATCATAACATGATCAAATTTAAACTAATAACTGGAAGGGGAACAATAAGTAAATCTGCAGCTCTAACACTAAACTTTCAAAAGGGAAACTTTGATAAATTGAGGAAAATAGTTAGAAAAAAAACTGAAAGGTGCAGCTGCAAAGGTTAAAAGTGTTCAACAGGCATGGACATTGTTTAAAAATACAATCCTAGAGGTGCAGTCCATATGTATTCCACGCATTAAGAAAGGTGGAAGGAAGGCAAACGATTACCATCATGGTTAAAAGGTGAGGTGAAAGAGGCTATTTTAGCCAAAAAAAAATCCTTCAAAAATTAGAAGGATCCATCTGAAGAAAATAGGATAAAACATAAGCATTGTCAAGTTAAGTGGAAAACATTGATAAGACAGGCGAAGAGAGAATTTGAAATGAATTTGGCCATAGAGGCAAAAACTCATAATAAAAACTTTTAAAAATATATCCGAAGCAAGGAACCTGTGAGGGAGTCAGTTGGACCATTAGATGACCGAGGGATTAAAGGGGCTCTTAGGGAAGATAAGGCCACTGCAGAAAGACTAAATTAATTCTTTGCTTCTGTATTTACTAATGAGGATGTTGGGGAGATACCAGTTCCAGAGATGGTTTTCAGGGGTGATGAGTCAGATGAACTGAACGAAATCACTGTGAACCTGGAAGATGTAGAAGGCCAGATTGACAAACTAAAGAGTATCAAATCACCTGGACCGGATTGTATGCATCCTAGGGTACTGAAGAACTAAAAAATGAAATTTCTCATGTATTAGTTAAAATTTGTAAACTGTCATTAAAATCATCCATTGTACCTGAAGACTGTAACCCCAAGACTGTAACCCCAATATTTAAAAAAGGCTCCAGGAGCGATCCGGGTATCTATAGACCAGTGAGCCTGACTTCAGTGCCGGGAAAAATAGTGCAAATTGTTCTCAAGATCAAAGTCGTAGAGCATATAGAAAGACATGGTTTAATGGAACACAGTCAACATGGATTTACCCAAGGGAAGTCTTGCCTAACAAATCTGCTTCATTTTTTTGAAGGGGTTAATAAACATGTGGATAAAGGTGAACTGGTAGATGAAGTGTATTTGGATTTTCAGAAGGCATTTGACAAAGTCCCTCATGAGAGGCTTCTAAGAAAACTAAAAAGTCATGGGATAGGAGGCGATGTCCTTTCGTGGATTACAAACTGGTTAAAAGACAGGAAACAGAGAGTAGGATTTAATGGTCAATTTTCTCAGTGGAAAAGGGTAAACAGTGAAGTGCCTCAGGGATCTGTACTTGGACCGGTGCTTTTCAATATATATATAAATGATCTGGAAAGGAATACGACGAGTGAGGTTATCAAATTTGCGGATGATACAAAATTATTCAGAATAGTTAAATCACAAGCGGATTGCGATACATTACAGGAGGACCTTGCAAGATTGTAAGATTGGGCATCCAAATGGCAGATGAAATGTAATGTGGACAAGTGCAAGGTGTTGCATATAGGGAAAAATAATCCTTGCTGTAGTTACACGATGTCAGGTTCCATATTAGGAGCTATCACCCAGGAAAAAGATCTAGGCATCATAGTGGATAATACTTTAAAATCGTCGACTCAGTGTGCTGCAGCAGTCAAAAAAGTAAACAATGTTAGGAATTATTAGGAAGGGAATAGTTAATAAAACGGAAAATATCGTAATGCCTCTATATCTCTCCATGGTGAGACCGCACCTTGAATACTGTGTACAATTCTGGTCGCCGCATCTCAAAAAAGATATAGTTGCAATGGAGAAGGTACAGAGAAGGGCAACCAAAATGATAAAGGGGATAGAACAGCTCCCCTATGAGGAAAGGTTGAAGAGGTTTGGGCTGTTCAGCTTGGAGAAGAGACAGCTGAGGGGGGATATGATAGAGGTCTTTAAGATCATGAGAGGTCTTGAACGAGTAGATGTGAATTGGTTATTTACACTTTCGAATAATAGAAGGACTAGGGGGCATTCCATGAAGTTAGCAAGTAGCACATTTAAGACTAATCGGAGAAAATTATTTTTCACTCAACACACAATAAAGCTCTGGAATTTGTTGCCAGGGGATGTGGTTAGTGCAGTTAGTGTAGCTGGGTTCAAAAAAGGTTTGGATAAGTTCTTGGAGGAGAAGTCCATTAACAGTTATTATCAAGTTTACTTAGGGAATAGCCACTGCTATTAATTGCATCAGTAGCATGGGATCTTCTTAATGTTTGGGTAATTGCCAGGTTCTTGTGGCCTGGTTTGTTCTCTGTTGGAAACAGGATGCAGGGCTTGATGGACCCTTGGTCTGACCCAGCATGGCAATTTCTTATATTCTTATGTACACACTTGCAGAGATGAAGTATATTAGTTGACTGACTGCCGGTGTCGGGTGGCATTAAATCTTTAAATGCTTGAATGAACAAATGAGTTTTTAAGGCTTTCCTGAATTCCTTTGTGCTATTAAGGTTACGAAGATGAAGTGGTAGAGATTTCCAAAATATAGGACCAGCAATTGAAAAAGCACGTTACCTAGTGCAGTCGAGACGAGCCTGGCGCACTGAAGGAATATCAAGTAGGTGTTGTTATGAATGTTGATAGCTAGTTTGTATTGAATTCTCCATGTCACAGGTAGCCAAAGGAGTGAAAACTGGACTGGTGTAATATGGTCGCGTATGTTGGAACCGGTCAGTAAACACGCTGCTGCATTTTGGGTGATCTGCAGTGCATGAAAGATGTTTTGTGGTAGGCCAATGAAAAGTGAATTGCAATAGTCTATTGATGGAAAGATAAAGGATTGGAGAACAGTTGCGAAATTATTTTGATCTAAATATGGTTTAATATGTCTTAACATTTTTAATTTCAAAAATGAAGCTTTTGTAATATGTGAAATGTGTGGTTTCATTGTTAGAGATGAATCAAATATGACGCCAAGATTCCATACCTTTTTAGATACCTGAAAAGTTTGATTATTATAGGAAAAATGATCTGGAAACTCATATTTAATACAGCAGCCTAAAATAATAATTTCAGGGGTTTTTTTTAAAGATTTACTGCTATCCCATTGTGTGACAACCAGCTTTTTTATACAGGAGAGGCAGAGTTGAGCAAAGTCAACGGTAGCAGTCCAAGACTTTTTTAAAGGGAAAAAGATCTGAATATCGTTGCATAAATTTTATTCAGAAGGCCGAGGGTTGAGAGCAAGGTACAAAGGGGGAGCTATGTAAATGTTAGAAAGGGCAGCTGATAGGGCAGAGTCTTGGGGTACATCAGTAGCAATGGGGGGGGGGGGGGCATGAAGAGGAGGAGGAGCTGGAGGCTAAGTGAACTTGGTAGAAACAGTCAGAGAACTAGAAGGAAACCCAAGAGAGGACCAGCCCAGCTATTCCAGCATCAGTCCAACGAGTTATCAGAATATTGTGGTTTATTGTGTTGAAAGCAGAACTTATATCTAATAAGATTAAATTGTAACACACAACAGTGGTACTGAGCTGGGCAGAGGATGGGGAGAGGGGAAATGAGATAATGGACAGGGGGGGGGAGAGAGAGAGAGAAGGAGTACGCTGCTGGGCAGGGGCATAGAGAAAGGGGGAGATTGGGAGAGGGGGATGCTGGGCCGGAGCTGCAGCCGCTGTTGCCAGTAGGAGGGGGGCGTGCATCCGGCTGAAGTATTTTTTCACTCTGCATGCTACCACGCTGTAGAATCTGCTGCCCGAGGACTTGATCAAGGCGCCTAGCATGGTAGGGATTCAAGGAGGTTTGGACAATTTCCTGGATGAATCGTCCATAAAATATATATTAATTAGTCAGTTTGAATAAAGAATGCTGTAGATATCCCTGGGCATGGGCAACAAAAGAAAAGGATCTTCTTTTTCGAATCTGCCAGGTGCTTGTGACCTCAGACTGGCCACTGTCAGAGACACGATGCTAGGCTCCATGGACCTTAGTCTGACTCAGCACGGGGCACCCAGAACCTTTTCTCTGGCTCTGCCCAGTCTTAGTTTATTATTTGGCATCCCGGTGCTGTCCAGTCCTTATTTTCCTGCAGATGGGAGTTATAAAAAAAAGGACTGGACTGGTTTCTCATGATGGCATGGAGACAGGTTAGCAACTTTGAAAATCTGCAGTATCTTTTCTAGCCCTTCTTGTTGTAGGAACCTCTGTGCTGGGGATGCCTTTAGCTTGCCCGTGAAGATTCTCTTTTTCTCTTCTACTCTCAGTCCCTTCCTGGAGTTATTCTAGGGCAGATCAAAACATAATTCTCAGCTTCTAATTGGTCCAGACTGTGCGTGGTAGCGCCTGATTGGCTGAAATTGTCTAACCTCTCAGCTTTTATTTCCTTCTGGCCTGGTAGCTTAATAAGTTCCCCCGTGGCATGTTGAGTCACAGGAATCATGGTAAGTGAGCTGAATCATGGAGGCCTCAACACCTTGGCTGTACTCACTCGCTAACAGCATGGGACTTCAAGTGAGCCGTAAGTCGAGGGAATTCCACTTTCATTTCAGTTTATTCTCAGTGTGCAAAGGGAAGGTTTTATACCATGCAAATTCATATCCAGTCAGGTAGATTTTATCAGCATATTCTGTTTTAATCTCCTTGACGAATGAGGCAGTACATGTGCGAGCCTCTAGTGAATTAAAGCTGCACCCCAGGGAATGATTTAAATTATCTGTATGCAACCTGAATTTTTCTAGGGGGACGGGAAATCAAGGCATTAAAAAAATAAGACAAACAAGCTGTCGAGGAGAAAAAAAAAATCCCTTGCTAATCAGGTCTTCAAAGTTTGAAAGTGGATTGTGAAAGACAACAAACAGAAAAAAAAAGGACCTCTTTGGTAAGTTCAAATTAATTTTGAAAAACAGCATCTGTTCATTCGTGAGGAAAATGATTACTCGCAGGGAGTCAGGCTTCAGTTGTTTGCAGTTTTGACTGTAGCAAGAACATTTTATCAACTAGAATCGCACTCAATAATATAAAACTACTTTTGGGTGGATGAATTGGCTCACCGCAGCCGAAGCTCCAGCACTTGCAGCTCTCTATTCATTCACCACACCCAAACACTTCTATAGCGCTACTTGATGTACGCAGCACTGTACAAATGCACACGAGAGGGAGTCCATGCTCTGGAGAGCTTAAAGCCGATCAAAAGAGACTTTGGAAATTTCTTTTTTTTTTTTAAGAACGTGGTTAAAACCAATAGGGCTGGGAGCCAGAGAAATAAGGGTTAAGATTTAAAAGCAGGTCCTGAATATGGCCAGAGAGAGAGCACGCGATACCCTCGTCCGGGTACTCCATTCCGGGCACACGGTGGAGTCGGGAGCCGGCGTGGAGGAAAAGAGCATGGGGGGGGTCGAGCGACTTGCCCGATGAGCGAATTTGCAAAGGAAAGGTGTAGGGAGAGACAGAGAGAGAGGGAGGAACCGCTGAGTGAAGTCTCTTGCAGGTGAGCATGAGAATCCTGCACTGTACGTAGGAACGGACGGGGAAGCCAGTGAAGCCGAACAGCTGCCTCCACCTCCTCGCACACGCACAACCCGTGTAACGCAGCTGATTTTGGGGAAGCACGTTTTGGGGTTACTGCATTCTTTCTCGTGCTGGGAGCGGCGTAGATTAATGTTAAGCTCAGAGAACATGAATGGGTGAAATTCTTAAAACCAAAATTTCACTTTGCTGCAAATCACCATTAATAATTGCCCACATACAATGCGCAAATTCCATTTAGTAGGCGGCATTTTGATGTAGTGTGCAGTATAAACCAACACCAAACAAGTCCTGTTGCCACCAGGTGTGCAAACTGTGCAATTGCACAGGGCAGCACACTCAGTGGGGTGGCACCGGGAGCAGGGAGAGGACTGCGTTGCCATTGGTGGAGCCGATCCCACCGGCGGTGGAAGAGGTGGAGGCCCATGGTACCGCCGGTGGGATTGGGTCCATCGGTGGCAGAAGAAGCAGGAGGCCCATGGTGCCGCCGGTGGACCCCATCCCACCAGTGGCGGAAGAAGTGGAGGCCCGTGCTGCTGCTGCTGGTGGGATCAGGTCCATTGGTGGCAGAAGAGGCAGGGGGGCCTGTGGTGCCACCGGCGGAGCCGAACCCCACCAGCAGCAGAGGAAGCAGGAGGCCACAGCAGAACGGGATGCTCTTCCGGCAATGCACAAGATGAGAATACAGGAAGTGCTAGCTCCACAGGTGTCGAATAACCGCAGGGCCAGCACATGTAGAGGAGCTGCAGAATCACTGCTCTCTGCCCAACAAAGAAGGTTCAGGCTGGTAACAGCAGCGGAGGAGGATTGACCTGTGGACCCTGACGGCCTGGTCTGTGTGTGTGGGTGTGTGAATGGGAGCCTGCCTGGGAGGAAAGTTTGTATCACTGAAGGGAGCTGGGTGATTTTTGGTGGGCCTGGGATGGGGGGGAGGGGGGTGGAAGCACAGTAATTGTTCTCACAGGGCAGCAAAAACTACAGCACTGGCCCTGAAAACAAATTAAACAAATGCACATCCCTAGTGATAAGACAAAGAAACGAAAAACCTTCACACACGCAAGCAAAGTAAAATGTGTTTAATTGTTAGACATCAGGTGCTGGCCCTTAAATCAACCGATATATAACATTCCAAACAGAATGGTTTTTAAACTGAATGCAGACTAAATACAACTTTTCTCTGTGAGTATTTATAGGTGAAAACAAACTATGCAAACGCCCCTTCTCCCTCTCAAAGTACTGGATTTGTTACTTACGGTGGTCTTGAATTTTCTTCAAATTCCAATTCATGAAGCACTAGAGATGTGAATCGTGTCCTCGATCGTCTTAACGATCGATTTCGGCTGGGAGGGGGAGGGAATCGTATTGTTGCCGTTTGGGGGGGTAAAATATCGTGAAAAATCGTGAAAAATCGTAAAAAATCGAAAAAACGTAAAATCGCAAAACCGGCACATTAAAACCCCCTAAAACGATTCACATCCCGGAACCCTCGCTGAACGACCTCCTGCAGTCGATCTCCTGCCGGCGCCATTTTCCGTACGAAAACGATTCGCGGCGGGAAATCGCTCCCTGACCCCCGCTGGACCTCCAGGAACTTTTGGCCAGCTTGGGGGGGGCCTCCTGACCCCCACAAGACTTGCCAAAAGTCCAGCGGGGGTCCGGAAGGACCTCCTGCCGTCCAATTGTGTTCGTCTATGGCCGCCGCCATTTTTCGGCGCCATTTTGGAAAATGGCGCCGGCCGAAGACAACAAGATTCAGTAGCAGGAGCCCGTTCCGGACCGCTGCCGTTCCGGACCGCCGCTGGACCCGCAGGTTATTTAAGTCATTTGGGGGGGGTTCGGGAGGGTGGGGGATTTAATTTAAAGGGTTGGGGGTGGGTTTTAGGGGGTTTTAGTGTGCCGGCTCACGATTCTAACGATTTATAATGATAAATCGTTAGAATCTCTATTGTATTGTGTTCCATAACGGTTTAAGACGATATTAAAATTATCGGACGATAATTTTAATCGTCCTAAAACGATTCACATCCCTATGAAGCACTAGCCCTCCTCTCCGAAGCACTGATGGCTCCGTCTAGGGTGTCAGATGTTAAACTTCTGAGCTTCCTGGTTAGGCCACAGGTCTGAAGCTTGCCTGGCTCTCGCTCCTAATGGGTTTCAACAGGAGTAAAGTAAACCCCACATTATAAAACCCCACTTCAATAGCACAATTCTGACTCACTGTCAATCTCATAGGCTCTCGCTTTACATTGCTTAAGCTAACTTTTAACAATATAAAAACTTATTTTCTAGCCAAACGTATCCCACATGAGTTCTGTAAACCTCTGAGGTTCCTGGTAAGCCGCAGGCCTGCAGCTTACCTGGCACCTGTTCTCAGGTCTGCTGCCTCTACCTTCAGGATCTGAAAGTAATCCCAACCCTTAGTGAACTATAAGCAGATGCCTTCTTCAGTTTTGCTTGCACTGAGCATGTGTGCAATGCCTTTCAATATGGCTTCCACCATGGCCACAATTTATTATTGAATATGTACTGTACCCCTCTCTGTTAGTTCCTGTTAAGGGGAGCTTCACCAATGCTGAAAAAGTTAATGAGGCTTAACTTAGTAGTCCTGAAGCTTCCATCTATGGCATTCTCTAATCTTATAAAATAACCATCCCTATCCAACTCAACTGTGATTTTCTTTTAACTAATTTTGTTATTGACAGACTAACAGGCCACTCTCTTTCTACAGTAACTGATAACATGTTAGCATAATTTGTTCTCACTTTGGTTACTAATTCATGGAAGAACTTCTCCCTGTTCCTTATTTACTATTAATCAGACTCATTATTGACTTCCATATGTTCAAACTATGACGTCATGGACCTTGTGACTTTGGACAAGTTGCTTCTCCCTCCAATGCCTTGGATACAAACTTAGGGGTTCGTTTGCTCAGTTGCCTTAGGCATTCACCATATGGTAAATGGCCTAATGCAGCACTAATGCCAATACTGCTGGTATGGTGATGAGCTGCTTTACATGCAAAATAGCTCATTACTAGGCAATTTCATGTAAAAAAAAAATAACGTGGCTGGCTTGCAAAATGACAAGTTGTGTTATTTCCCGGAAAGTTAGTTACAACTGTTCCCAAAAGCATCGGGATGCTAATGCGCATCCAAATGCTCCACAGACCATGCTCTAAAGAGGCTGACTGGCCTGAAGTTACCCCCTCCTCAAGTGTCCCAAAAATCCCAGGGGTCTTTGGAGACCCGCTGACCCTATCTCCCACCACCCCTTGAAGCAGCCACCGTCAGAAAAATAAAATTTTATACTTACAAAAAGTGGCACAGGCCCCATCCAAATCCTCAAACCCCTTCCCTTGTTAAAAAAAAACCAAAACATTCTGCCCTTTCTGGAGCCCCAGCTTGGTAAAATTGCTCTGGTACTCTAGTGGGGACCAAGGGCATACTCTAGACCAATGTTTCTCAACCCAGTCCTTGGGAAACACTTAACCAGTCAGGTTTTCAGGAGATCCACAATGAATATGCATGAGGTAGTTTTGCATGTACTGCCTCCATTGTATGCAAATCCATATTATGCATATTCATTGTGGATCTCTTGAAAACCTGACTGGTTAGGTATGTCCCAAGGACTGAGTTGAAAAACTCTGCCCAAGGCTCTGGACTTGTTGCAGCCATTTTCCAAAATGGTGCCTGGCAGCTGATATCTTGCCTTTGCCCCATTACGTAAGGGGAGAATACCGCAGCTTAGTAAATGACCCCCTTAGACTGTAAACCCTTTAGGGGCAGAGCAATAGCTACTGCACATGAATGTACAACTTGAAAATTTGTGAGCTAAATCCAAAAATGAAAAATTGTTTTAAAATTCTTCTAATGACTTGAAAGGTGAAGTAGTCTGAAATGTCTGTATAGAGAAAAGAGTGTAATGATAGCTCTCAGTAAAGAGCAACGTTTGAGCATACTTCTTGGCTTAGTTGTAATGCTGCATGCTGTAGCTTAGTAGAGTTGGGTTTGAGTCTGCCGTCTGACAGAGCCAGCAGGACCCGAGCATGTCACCGGGCCCATGTGCTTGAGCCCGGGAAGGGAGGGAAGACGGCTGCTGCTGAGGGAGGTGTATGCTCACCCTTTCCAGCAACTGGCCAGCTCATGGCAGCTTCAACTCTCCAACTCTCATCCCAAAACTAAAGAGCACACTAAACAGTGAACTGGATAAGGAAGCACCTCCTAGATCCCAATAAGAAAATCTCCCGAAGTGAAGTAATTCCACACCTTGTCCCTTGTACTAACATGAGTGATCCCAGTCATTCCAGGACACGGTCCCCAGTTCAGATTCAGATGCCTGTATTTTAAATCTAGTCCTTTAGGGTGTGATCAGGTTACTAGGAAAGGAAAGTAATAGCGATGCCACAAATATCCCTAGAAATTGTTACCCTGTAACTCAGAACACTTGTAAGTCACAACTCATTGGGACACATTAAGAATTGTATGCCAAGCTTTATTCATCAGAATATATATATATATATATCCTTAGCACAAGCATGTGAACCCAATTCTGTATTTATATGAGGAAAGAAAATAAAAACCCAAAGGAATTAAAATCCCAGCATGATTCTATCTCACTCGAAGTGGACTGTGGCTATCTCTAGTGGAAAATCTCCAGTGGCAATGTGGAAGTCTCACAATGCAGATTCCAATGTTTGGCAGGGTCTCTTCCTCTTTCTCTTTCCTGGTCTCCGCTCAGGAAACGTTGTAATCTTCTTGGTTGCAGTTCAGATACTGGTGAAACTCATGAGCCAGTTGCAAAGAGACTCCTTTCATTGATGCGTGTGCTATTTCTCTGTTCACATCAGAGCAAGTTTGCCAACTGACGTAACGTACGACATCAGACTGTGGTCACTTTGCTTCAGGCTGTGGTCACTTTGCTTCAGACGCCATTTTACCAGGAGGTACATCCCGGCAATGCCCCCAACAAGGTTATCTTTATAGTTCAGCAATTTGTCACCTGCTTCTGAAATGTCACCTATGCACAAGTGGCTTGTTTCAGTCTACTGTAAATATTGTGCTTTCTCATTGTCTGGAAAGTTATTCTTGCTAATTGGCCGGAGGAGTACGTTGGTATAACTTGGACCTTGCCAAGCTGCGACTTTCCAATCTTTGACATTTCCATGGTTCAATCTGTCTGAACTCCCTATCACCATACATACGCTGCCTTTTACTTCTACCCACTCACGACATCTTGCTTGCCGCAAGGTCTAACTACTTTCCTGCACAGGAAGCAGAAAGCCTTTGTCATTTGTCCCAGAAGAGCAGTGAAGAAAGAAAATAAAAATCTCTAACTCTGACTTTTGAATCTTAAAAGCTATTAGGATAATTGACGACTAGAACTAATCCCGCTACTTTGGTGGCTCCTGATGTCCCCAATACGGCGCTGAGGTTAGGTATAGTCTCTGAGGAAATTTCCCTATGTCCCCTCAGGTCCAATAAAGATAAATGAGTCACCCGGACATACCATCTAAGGTGGGGGAATTAAAAATAAATGAAAATGCAGGAAAAAATCAATTCTGTGGATACAATTAATGAGAACAGTGGAAACAGTGAAAATAGTAGTGAGCAGATCGTCGGTGATTTCTAGTTACATGCCTACTATTCTACCTTGTTAAAAAAATCCCCAAAGCTCATATTGGTATTGATCCTTAAGGAATTGTGCCATGTGGCACCGATAATTGTCTCTGTCTAAAGGACTGTGTCCTCTGCTGCCCCCTGGAGCCTGGTATTGCCACCCCATGTCGACCTACTAGTCGATGGGGATTCTCTTAAAATGTGATATGTGTGTACCCAATTTGGAAGCAGTCTCCGGTTTCTGAAAGTAAAAATAATATTCTACCCCCTTGATTTTCAGTGGGGAGGAGAAAGCAGAGACATATTAAACTGTATGAATTGCCTCCATTCTTTTCATTCTGGAGGGGTTTGGATGTAAAACGAGCTCTGCCTGTACGCTGTAAATGGGTGGATTACAGAACTATTATTGCATTATTACTTCCTTTTATTAGATGAAATATAGACAAAGAGAGGAGGTTTCCAGCAGTCGACCAGTAATCGGGTGACAGGATATTGGCACCGCTTTAGTTTATAAACACTACAGGCACCTGCTGCCTGCATTCAGACCACATTCTCCCTAGCTTTGGCAAGCACGATGAATGGAAGGGAACACGGCTGTGAAACAAACATTGGAAGACAGCAGATCCTTCACCTCTATTGACAAATGGGTGGCACAGTATATGCAAACAATATCTTATCTTATAGACCAGAAAGATTTCTCTTGTCATCACTCAGTCTCGTTTATTCTCACAGACCAAACAGTTACTGCCTGGTGACTAATCTTTCTGCTGAGATACTGGTAGGACAGACCAGCTTTGGCAATATTTATTTGAACAGTAAATGATTCTTCCTGTGTATTATCAGGAATGGCAAACACTTTGAATCAATACAGGTGGAACTGGACAAGTTAATTCAGTGCACTGTATTTTGGCTCTGATAACCACATAACAGAAGTAGTGCATGTGGATATGAATGTTCATATTGCATTATTGTTTTTTGCGCACAGTTTATTAATAATACTGTCAGGGAGTTTCTGTTAGGGATGTGCATCCATTTGAAACAAATGGGTAATACAGAACAAATGAGTCAATTTTTGTTCCGTTTGTCGGACCCCCCCGAAACAAATGCAGGGGTCCCACAAATATAAACAAAAATGTTTGTCTCATTTGTTTACATTTCCCATTCAAGTCTACGGTACAGTTAAGTCTATGACTGTCTACTGCTGAGCAAATAAACAACTGGTAACTATAGCAACCAACTATTGCCTGTGTGACTTCGCAGCCTTGACAGGCCTGAGGCAGAAAACAAAGGGTGAGGAGACCAGATAGAGGAAAAATCAGAGTGCAGCATCTTCTGAACTAGCCAATAGCTACTATCTGGATCACGTGATGCTGACCTACTTCCACTTTAAGGTCTGAGCATGTGTAAGAAGGCCTTTATTTCCTCTCTAGCAGTTGTTAGGGAAGGGCCTATGTTCGGAAGCTATCTCAAAGTTAAAAAAAACAAAACCAAAAACATTTGTATTTGACACTGTTAAAGGGCTGTTTCTCATCTCTGCTGCAGTGTGGTCTCACTCATTGAGCCAGAAAAACAAAGGCAGTGGCACAGCTGCTTTTTCTTTCTTCACTGGGGGAGGATCAGGGTAGGAATATGGAGATTGAAACAGTGCTAGTGATTTTTTTTTTTCTCTGTTTTGTCTGAGTGTCTGAGGTGGGGCAGCAGTGGAGGTATTAGCATACTGACAGACTGAAGAGAAGGAGAGTCTTATCTGGCTGACATAAATTTTGGTTCTGTTTAACAGGTTTTCCTGTGTGATTTAGAAAAGGAATCAATTAGCACTGCGTGCGCACAGCACACATATACACGGTATATGTGTCTGCGTATGTGTGAGTAGGTAACCGTCTGGGAGGTCGACTGGACCTAGTGTCCGGTCGGCCAAGGTAATATGGGCCCAGGCATGCTCGGGAAGCAGGCCCGGGTCCACGGCAGTTGGTGAGGGGAGGGGGGGGGGCTAGGCTGGGGGGTCAATCAGGGCAGGAAGGACAGCAAGGGGTCAAGGGGGGGTATAGGGGGCGATGCAAGTAGGAGGAGTGACTAGGCTCCGGGCTAGATGGCTCGGGATTGGGCACTCCCAGGGGAGCTGCTGTGGTGCTGGCTGGCCATGATAGGCCAGTTAGCATGAGGTCAGCAGTAGGTAGGAGGGGCTTAGGGATAGCGTGATGCTGGCTCAGTACTTTGTGGTGTCTGTCTCGGGAGCCGGCTGGTCGCTTCTCTCCCACCCACACTTCTTCTTTTGTGGTTGTTGTACTGGGGGTTCGTTTGTCGCAGTGGGGGGGGGAGGGGGAGTTGTTGTTGCGGATGGCTCGAGCCGCTACAGCTTATATTTGTTATCTATTAAGATTGATTCCTGCTACAATTTGGTAATGGTTGACAACTGGGGCAGTTGTCGGGTATGGGCTCCTTGATGGGAGGCCTGGCTCCTTGCTGGTTAGTGGCGGGGGTCCACTGGGTTGGCTCCTTGCTGGGAGGTGGCGGGGGTCTGAACACGGTGTAAGGCCTGGAAGGATGAGCCATGTGGCTGGTGCTGACCGTCTTGCTGGGGGAGCAGCGAATGGTTAGGAGATTTTGTTGCTTGAAAATTGTAATGTTATTTGCGGGGATCAGGCCTCCCTAGTGTTTATTAAAGCTGCGGCCCTGTTAACCCAAACTGTTGTCTGTTGTATTATTGGAAATATAAAAGGGCGGATGTGAGCGAGTGATGTCCTGGCTGCCCATATTACTCCACACACACAGCAGAACGGTACTGTCAGTGGGTGTACAGTTACAAAATCAACAAAAAAAAAAAATCTCCTAGCCTAGCAGTAGCAGTGAAAAAAAAGGGATTCCTGTTCCTAAATTTAATAGAGACTTCTTTATCCACAGAATGGCAGGAATGGAAGGGCGTTCAAGGCAGAAGCAATTGAAATTTGGGAAATATGTGCCACCACCGTCTGTTCCTTTCTCACTTATTTTGGAGCAGATGGAAAAGGTTGGAGAGCTATGCAAGGCTGACATTAATAAGGCAGGAGCATAGACTGGGCAGCAGAAGATCAGCAGCCAAAACCAGCAGCATGCTTCTCTACATTGGTTACTGCTCCTGAGGAAATAGAAGAGGTATTTTCAGCAACTGTTTCTGAGAAAGAATCTTGTCTGGAATTCTCTGAATCAGAAACTGAAGAGCTAATACCTGAAGAAAATTTGGGAGAATTAGTCAGTAATGACAGCAACCTCCAGTGCAGGTAGAGAGTGTGAGTTATGCCCCTGGCATTCTTCTATATGGTCCATCTTCAATTTCAGCTTCAGTATCATCACCGGCCCCCAAATGTTTAGCGATGAGATCACAGAAGACATTCCTGATCTGGAGGCGCTTTAAAGTGAGTGAGGACTTGCATTCTGCTCAGTGTATTCCCTGTGCTAAGGATATTAGTCTAGGGAAGGAAATGGGGCATTTGACAAATGTTGGGGTATGCAATATCACCTGCAGAAGCACCAGGGGAGGGTGGCAGTAGCAGATTGGGAACCTATTCTACCATTTCACGCAAAAGCCAGAGGAAAGGGGGTTGAAAGGGGCAATTCTTTTCCCTAGACTTCTCCCGTAGTCCCTTCCAGCAGGCAGGTGGCAGGCCAGCAGCCCCTCTGCCATGAGTTCACAGTGGAAACTCATTACCGAGAAAATGGGGTGGAGTTTCATATCAGTGTCCCAGCATCCAAAGTAGTAACCAGGAACATTGGGGAAATCTTTGCACTTAGATAACCAGGCCCTGCGGGGAGTGGAGAATTTGAGATTTAAGCACTAGCTGCAAGTATTAGCCCCTGTGAATGAGTGTTCCTGAAAGCCCTCCTTAACCAATGCTGGGTCAGGCATCTAGCTGGATCCACCTTAGAAACTAGAGAAACAGATAGCTCTGTGGTTGGGTCCCCTGAGAGCAGGCATAGGTGCGCAGACCCAGAGAGGAACAGAGAGGCCTTGGGTTTCCAGGAGAATGCAGCTCCTGTAAGATTGCTGTCCTGAAAGTGACTGCTGTACTTATGTTTATGCTGCTGGAGGTAAGCACTTCGGATGCTGTTACTACTTTGTGTTATAAATAAACAATTCGTTAAGAAAGAAGGCTGGAATCATCCTCCTTCGTGTCTCCAGCCTAAGTTTGCTTGGCAATGTCACAGCCCCCAGTTACAAAATTCCTTCTAGGACTACGTTTAGTAGACAGGTTTCCCACGCCCTGTACAACCAGTGCTGTAGCGGCATCCAGGTGCAACAACCTAGGACATAGGGGAGTAGAGTGCGTGTCGCCGGCGATATCTGGATCAGGGTGAATGCTATGCATGCTTACCTCTCCCTGATTTCAACTATACAAAACTATCCCATATTGAATAAGGAGTGGGAAAGCTCAAAGAGACTCTCAGTGCATTCAGGTAGCTACATATCGGAGTAGCACCGTTCATTAACAGCTCATGGAGACCAATGATTATAAGCTCTAACAAGAAAAGCTTGAGCCATTATAAGCTTTACATCAGCCCAACCATGGGCACTGATTATGCGGTCTCTTTGAGCTTTCCCACTCCTTATTCAATACGGGATCGTTTTGTATAGTTGAAATCATTATTTTCCTGGCTTTAGTGGATTCTTTCATTTGTGGTATTGATACGATAAATACCTCTCCCTGACGGCACACTGGTGGGATCTGGCCGAGGCAAGGCCAGATAGCAGCTCTGGTGGGGGACTACGCTTTTCTTGTGACAAACAGTGGTACAAATATGACAAGAGCAGTGGAAGGAGGCTCTGGGGGTATCCGTTGCGTTGCACAATTGCTGCACCTGGCAGTGAGGGATGCCCTGGGGCTGAATCCCAAGGACCATGGGAATCTGTTCCGGAAGGACCCGATAGAGAAGCGCAGGAAAGTAGCAGGGCATTTTCATCGCAGCATGAAGCAGGAAGAACTCAGGATGCCTCATAAGTGTTTGATTAAAGATGTTGGCACCTGCAGGAACTCTGAGCAAATAATATAAAAAAAATGTAATGCCTGCCAATTATTCAACAGTCTGCAGTATTCTTCCAAACTCCTCTGTTCCCAGACACGGGACCATCTTTCGCCATGGCTTCACTGAGAGGAACAATAGTATGGAAAAAAATAAACTGACAAAAAATGTTTAAATAAAAGTCAAAAGATGTTTAAACAAAATAGTTAAACAAATAGTTAAACAACAGACCGAAAAGGAAGGCTACAGCAGAAAAGAAAATGTTTGGTACACATACCATCTGCAGTTATTAAACAGAAGGAATCGTCTGCAAAATATATATACATATAATAAACAGATTAAAATAAACAGATTGAAATGTATGTGTAAATCAAAGGTACTATAGGTTGGGCAACAACAGGGTTCTCACTGATAGCACTGAGGCCACATAGATTAAAAGACAAAGGGATACTTGTTATAGGACACACTCATGAATATTCCTAACACTGATGAGTGAAGTCATTAAAACTGTTTTTCGGCATAAATATGAAGAAATTGCAATTCCAGATAATGAAGGCACAAACCACTGCTGAAATCGAGTCAGTGTTACCGACACAGTACATATGGGATTTGGAACAGTATCTAAAAGAAGCAGAGATCAGGCAAACAACCGGGAGAGTAAGTTTAAAATTAAACCATACTAAAGGGATCAAAGTAACATTACCTTTTCAGGCATTTAAAGAAGTTTTTACCACGGCTTAGAAGCGCGGATATGTGAGTTGCCAAACTAATATACTGACAGGATCAAAAACGCGTGCAAAAGATGCTGACCGTGCGGTGACGGTATAGAGGCGGGGCAATGACTTTGAAGAGAAGTGATCGCGCAGGCAGAGCTAGTAACAAACAGACCATTCAATATCCTTGTTTAAATCTGTGGGTGCTACGGAGTTAAATGTAAAGATCCAACACTGCTCCCGATAAGTTAGAAATTTAGAGAAGTCACCGCCACATGGGAATGGAAGTGGCACTTGCAAGGCAAAAAATCCTTATGTCACGTAAAGAATGATGAGTGTCCAACCAGTGGGCTGCTAAAGGGGCTTCCACCTTAGCAGTTCTGATACATGAGCAATGTTCAAAAATTCGGGTTTTCAACCTGCTTATGCTTTTGCCTATGTACAGAAGCTTGCATGCACACCGGATAACATAGATGACCCCTGCTGTGTTGCAAGTGGACGTGTGATTCAAAGAGTAAGTATGTCCTGTAATTGGATGTGTGAATGAAGATAGGGTTAAGGACACTGGACAAGCTCTGCAGAAGCCACATAGGGCATGTTCTATAGGAATGGCATGTAAAGAAACGGGCTTCATAAAGGAGTGCAGTAGAATATCCCATACGTTTTTTCCCCTTTTAAAAGCGAATCTAGGTCAGTTTGTAAAAATTGAAATGGGAACAAGTGTTTGCCAGCCCAGTACTTATTGATGATTGATCAAACTTTTCTGATGAGGCCAGAAACAGGTAAAGCACAAGTCATTGTATTATCGGAGTGTTGCGATCCCCCTCCCGGAGGCTGCTGCGAAGCCAGGGCCTCTCCTGTACACCATCCGGGACTTGCTCCAGGGCCTGGGAGGCCTAGCTGTTCCTGTGGCCTGCCTGTGGCTTGCATGCCTCTGTGTTTGGACTTCCTGGTTTCCAGCCACGCCCGTTTCCCTAGGGGCTGGCCCGCAGCTCTCCACCTTATTTATAGGACCAGTGAGGGGCGGTCCTGGCAAGCTCCTCCTAGGGAGTTGCCTTCTACCTCCAGTATATAAGGACTTCCTTGTCATTTGCAACTGGCCTTCGGATTGAGCATTACAGTCGCCTGTAACCTTGCTGATCCAGGTCCTCCATGTATTGATGGTTCCTTGTCCTGTCTCAGTCCGGATGTCCGTGCCTTGATGTGTTACCTGATGTCTGATCCAGTTCCTGCTTTTCCTTGATGTCCTCGTCTGGCTCCTGAGCCTTCTGTCCTGTTGGGCTCTGGAGTGGCCAACAGGAGGGATTCGTCCCCCGGGCTCTTGAGCTTCCCTGCCTGCCAGCCGAAGGGGCTTCGGATGTCAGTATCCCAGCATCGGAGTTCCTGTTCACCTGGATCTTCCGCTTTGTCTTCCCTGCACCCTCCTTTCCTCAGCGTGGTCCGCGACCAGCCTTCCTGGGCTGTGTAGGGTAGGGATGTGAATCGTTTTCCATATCGTCTTAACGATAGAAATCGTGTGGCAGGGCAAGAAAATCGTCTTAGGCACGATTTTTTAGTTAAAAAATCGTTAAAAATCGTTTTTTTCCGATTAGTGCGCACTAACTCGAGTTAGTGCGCACTAACGGGAGTTAGTGCGCACTAACTGGGAGTTAGTGCGCACTAACTGAAAATGATACAATTTGACACTTTTCAGGTCAGTTAAGGTCAGTTTAGGAATGAATATGTATTCCTATTCGCTGCCCTCTTATTTATTCATGTTACCAAGTTTCCTACTGACAGTATATGGGGGATGGGAAATGGAAACAGTTGGTAGCTTGACAAAACAAGTAATGTGATCAGTCAATGTGACTAGAACTTGTGCCCTAACCCTGATACCAGGGGTATTGTGATCTTCCTGCACACAGTGCCCTATCCCTATTAATACCAGGAGTGTTGTGATCTTCTTGCACACATCCCGATATCAGGGATAGGGCACTGCATGCAGGAAGATCACAACACTCCTGGTATTAATAGGGATAGGGCACTGCATGCAGGAAGATCACAACACCCCTGGTATCAGGGATAGGGCACTGTGTGCAGGAAGATCACAATACCCCGGAGGAGTGAGGGTCAGGCAGCTCCCCCCTGTCTGTGAAGCCAGCCTCTCACTAGTAATGCAGGGAGGGAGCTGTCTCAGACTTCACCATCCCCCCCCCCCCCCCCTTACCCACACACCATTCACTAGCTGGGACATGGGGGAAGTCAGGAGTGAGGGTCAGGCAGCTCCCCCCTGTCTGTGAAGCCAGCCTCTCACTAGTAATGCAGGGAGGGAGCTGTCTCAGACTTCACCATCCGCCCCCCCCCCCCTCACCCACACACCATTCACTAGCTGGGACATGGGGGAAGTCAGGAGTGAGGGACAGGCAGCTCCCCCCTGTCTGTGAAGCCAGCCTCTCACTAGTAATGCAGGGAGGGAGCTGTCTCAGACTTCACCATCCTCCCCCCCCCCTCACCCACACACCATTCACTAGCTGGGACATGGGGGAAGTCAGGAGTGAGGGTCAGGCAGCTCCCCCCTGTCTGTGAAGCCAGCCTCTCACTAGTAATGCAGGGAGGGAGCTGTCTCAGACTTCACCATCCTCCCCCCCCCCCCCCCTCACCCACACACCATTCACTAGCTGGGACATGGGGGAAGTCAGGAGTGAGGGTCAGGCAGCTCCCCCCTGTCTGTGAAGCCAGCCTCTCACTAGTAATGCAGGGAGGGAGCTGTCTCAGACTGGTATCAGGGTTAGGGCACTGTGTGCAGGAAGATCACAACACTCCTGGTATTAATAGGGATAGGGCACTGTAAGAGATGACTGTAGTAGATTGAATAAAGATCTGATGTTTCTGCTCTCCTCACACCAAACAAAAACACACAAGCAGAGAAGCCCTTCTTACAAAGCTGAGCTAGTAAGTTAAGTAGGAGGAAAAGTAAACATACTGGTGCCAGTGTGGCTACTTAAAAAATACACTTACCAACAATCAATTACATATATTTGAACTGTGTACAGTTCCAGCCAGGACCACCTTTCTAAAATGCACAGTGATTGGCAAATTCAACATGCACTAGCATTTCAGGTGCCTGCTAACAAAAATAATAAACAAACAAGTTCTAGTCACGTGAGTGCTGATCATTACATTACTTTTTTTGTCAAGCTTCCAACTGTTTCCATTTCACATCCCCCCAACCATATTGGTAACATCAATAGATAAGAGCACAGCCAGCCAATAGGAATACATACATACATATTCATTCCTAAGTGACCTTTACTGACCTGGGAAGTGTGAACACTTTGTTTCATTTTCTGTTGGTGTTCGTTAGTTTCCAGTTCCATTTCCCATCCCCCCAACCATCACCTCAGTGGTAACCTTGGTAACATCAATAGATAAGAGGGCAGCCAGCCAATAGGAACACATATTCATTCCTAACTGACCTTCAGTGACCTGGAAAGTGTTTATTTGTATCATTTTCAGTTAGTGCGCACTAAATCGAGTTAGTGCGCACTAACGGGGAGTTAGTGCGCACTAACACGATTTAACGATTTTTAACGATAAATCGTTAGAATTTCTATTGTATCGTGTTCTATAACGATTTAAGACGATATAAACATTATCGGACGATAATTTTAATCGTTGAAAAACGATTCACATCCCTAGTGTAGGGCGCGTCTGGGACGGGGTGGTCCGCGACTCAGTCCCACGGGTGGGCTGAGTAGGGCGCCCTGATGGACAGTGCCATGTTTCCTTCCAGCCTTGTCTACGGTGTCTGCACCTGCCTTGTCTATGATGTCTGCTTCAGCCTTTGCCCTGATGTCTCCAACGTCTTGCTTCAGCCTGTCTTGGATGTCTGCTTCAGCCCCCGTCTGACGTCTTTAGTGTAAAGGACTCTGTCTGCCCTCGCCTCTGTCCAGCCTGCTGCCCATTGCCGTTCCCAGCGGCAGGTCCGAAAGGGCCGGGAACAGTCGGAGGACCGTTCATCAGTCAACTTCCCAGTGTTGGCTACCATGGGCGTGCAGGTCCGGCTGAGGGTCGGACTGCCTGCTTCTGTACCCGCCTGGCTCACCATGCCTGCCCAGCTCACCTCCCACGGTGTGGCTGGGGCTCCTCCCTAGCTTTCGCCGTGGCCCAAGGGCTCACCACCAGCTCGAGACGACCGCACCCGCGCGCGCTCGTAACACGGAGTTTGTAGTTGATTGTAAAAAAAAGCCATTTGTGGTGAGCGTATAAGGCAAAGTTTATGTGCCTTTTTAATAAATTACGAGGCTAGCCCCTTGAAAGAAAATGAAAAGCTAAATCTTGAGCTTGTAAAGGAAATTCAGAAGTGGTAGAACAAAGACGTCATAGATGTAAAAATTGTCCAGTTGGGATGTTTTCTCTCAAGTGACGTAGGTGGTCAATAGAGAAATTCAGTAGAGTGCTGCAATCAGTTAGCTTATGATAAATGGACATGAATAGGTGCCCATCCTAAGTTGTAACCATGACATTTAAAAAAGGTAACTGGTGGTGGGAAATAGAGTGTGTGGAACGTAAATTTGCAACATACTGATTGAGCCAATAAAAAAAGACATAAAATTGAATAATGGTGCCAGTCCAAATGAGAAAAATATTGTTGATGAAACACAGCCAGAGAGGTATAAAAAGACTGAAAAACTGTGATGAGTAAATGGTTTTGGATTCAGACTTTGAAACCTAAAATGAGGCTATGTCTGGGGCCATAGTGACACCCATAGCAGCACCATTAATCTGCTCATAAGTGTTTTGAAAAATAAAATTATGTTTTGTTTGTAGGCGCAATGGTGGCAAGGCGAACTGTAAAGTCAGCAGGGATTCGAGTAGGGTGAGGTCGTGAATCAAGATGTGTTTCAATGATGAAAACACCTATTATCAGTAGATCAATGGCGCTGCTATGGGTGCCACTATGGCCACAGACATACCTCTCTGACTCCCTACCTTGAATATAATTTGATGTGATTTGCATCTTTTCTACAACCTTTGTGATGTTTACCTATTGGAACTCAGACAATATGATGCTGTAGAGGTTAGTAGAGCAGCAGATACCCCTTCATGGAAACAGAGATGGGGTGTAATGCCCCCCTGGGGCATCATGATTGTGTAGTAATGAGGCAGCTGATAGAAATCCTGAAGGCCTTCAATGATGCCACAGAATATCTGAATTCCAAAAGCACCACCCTGAGGTCATCCGGAGGAACAGGTACAGGGTTTCTGTAAGTAAGAGGGAATAGAAGAAGCAGAGGTGTTGCAGTTTTTGTACTCCTTGCAGCAAAAGGTATAAGTGGGTCTAAAACCTTTGACAGAAAAAGTACATATATGCTTGCTATGCTTGGTAATCCATGGACGAAAAGAGTCTTGCCCTCCAGTCCCAGCACATCAAGTTCATGAAGAAGATGCCCGTAGCTAGGTTGTGTGAATAGGAGTAACAGAGGCAGGGCCACAGTGGATATGTAGCACAGGAGAGAGTGGCTACCCCAGAGAGTAGTGGAAGCATGAGCAGCAACCTGTCAGAAATCACTTCCTCCCCTATATCAAGACAGATCCTCTACCCACCCCAGCAAAGGAGACCCCAGGATAAATTTCTATGACTTGCTATCTCACAGAGCTCTTCAAGGAAATGATCACAGATGTACTGTACATTGGGAACATAAGTCTGTAGTCTGACCAGACCTAGCCAAGGTGGCTCACCACTATCTTTTCAACCAATCAACTGGCATGCCCAGGAATGTGTCTTCTTAATGGTACGGGACAATGTGAGCCATCATCACTCAAGGCTGGTGCCAGAATTGATGGAAAAGCTGATCTTTTTGAAAGTTTGAGCTTTCCAGAATTTACATGCAAGTGGAAAGATGACTGAAAGCCCATTGAAGGTATTGCCATATCCAAGATACTCCACTTTGGTGTTCATGTTTTTAATATGTACACCAGCATATGAGATTTGGTGCCTCCACATTGTTTGATATTTGGATCTTAGCCTAGTTCTCTCACACTGCTTCTATGCTGGTTATACTAAGGTATTATTCCCCAGAAAAAAACATTCTCCTCCCAACTCACCTCTTTTATGGTTCTTCATTTTGTTCTGCTTCTCTAAAATCCCAATCTAGTTCTCCCACCCTGCTTATTTGTTGGTTATACTGGGGTGTTTTATCCCCAGAAAAAAAAAAACTAAATTAAAAAGAGAAAGATTCTCCTCCTAGTCCATGTGATTTTTGTCAAGGTCTGTCTAGACCTTTCTCATCTGATTGCTGACTCATACTCTATGCCCTGGGGTTAGACACTTTTGTGCTGTTTGTGATTCACCACGTTCCATGTGTTGGGAGTTGAGATACCTTTGTAGTTTACAATTATATTCATTCCATGCCCTTGCGGTTTAGATACTTTTATACTGTTTACGATTAATCTCCTTTCATGCTTTGGGGGTTTAGACACCGGTGTGTTGTTTGCAATGTACTACTTTCTATGCCTTGGGGTTTTAGATAACTTTGTGCTGTTTCTAATTTACCACACTGTATGCCTTGGGGTTTAAATACCATTGTCCTGTTTGTTATTACCTTCACTGCAAGTCTTCATGGTTTTGATGCTTTTATGCTATTTTTGATTCTTCAAATGATATACTTTGGGGGCACAGATACGTTTGTGCTATTTGCAATTCTCCATAGTTTTTGTCTTGAGGGTTTAGACATCTTTTTGCTGTTTGAGATTCTGCACACTGTATGCTTTGGGGTTTTGACACCTTTGAACTGTTTGTGATGTCCCAAATGCTATGCTTTGATGGTTTGATATTTCTGTGTTATATTCAATGTCCTAAGACTCCTTTGTGCTATTTGAGATTCTCTGCACCTGATTCCTTTGTGCTGTTTGTGAGTCCCCACACTGTATGCCTTGTGGTTATAAACACTTTAGCCCTTTTTGTGATTTATTGACTCCATGCCTTCTGTGTTTAAATATATTTGTGCTGTTTTTTAATTTTCACACTGAATGCTTTGGGTATTGTTGACACCTTTGTCATGTTTATGATTTCCAACTCTGTATACCTTTGGGATTTTGATGCTTTGACGTTGTTTGTAAGTCACCACACTATATACCTTGGGGTTTAGACACTTTTTTGCTGTTTTTGAGGCCCCATACTGTATGCTATGGTAGTATAAACACTTTAGACCTGTTTGTGATTCACTGACTCCATGCCTTGGGGATTTAGACATTTGTGCTCTTTGTGATTCTCCACACTATCGGGCGATTTTAAAAGCCCTGCTCGCGTAAATCCCAGGTCCCAGGGTTTTTCGAAGGGGCGTGTCGGGGGCGTGTCGGGGGTGGGACCGGATGATGTGGCGTTTCGGGGGCAGGGTGCGGCGTTTCGGGGGCGGGGGGCGGCATTTCGTGGGCGGGACTGGGGGGCATGGCGTCAGCCCGGGGGCATGGTCCAGTCCTCCGGACCAGCCCCCAGGTCGGAAGACGGCGCGCCAGCAGTCCGCTAGCGCACGTAGATTTACGTCTGCTTCTCGCAGGCGTAAATCTAGGTATAAAGGTAAGGGGGGGTTTAGATAGGGCTGGGGGGGTGGGTTAGGTAGAGGAAGGGAGGGGAAGGTGAGGGGAGGGTGAAAGAGAGTTCCCTCCGAGGCCGCTCCGATTTCGGAGCGGCCTCGGAGGGAACGGAGGCAGGCTGCGCGGCTCAGCGCGTGCAGGCTGCCCAAAATCGTCAGCCTTACGCGCACCGATCCAGGATTTTAGAGGATACGCACGGCTATGCGCGTATCTTATAAAATCCAGCGTACTTTTGTTTGCGCCTGCTACGCAAACAAAAGTACGCGATCGCGCTTTTTTTTTAAAAAATCTACCCCTATATGCATTGGGGGGTTTTTTGACACCTTTGTCATGTTTGTGATTCCCACCTCTATATGCCTTGGGGGATTTTGTTGCTTTGGTGCTGTTTGTTATTCCCCACTTCATACACCTTGGAGGTTTAGACACTTTTTTACTGTTTGTGATTCCCTGCACTGTATGTCATAGAGAGTTTGACACCTTTGTAATGTTTGTGATTACATGGTTTAGAGTTTTTGACACCTTATGCTATTTGTGATTCCCCTCATAGTATGACTTGGGGTATAAACTCATTTGTGCTTTATTCATTTCACCACATTTCATGCCTTGGGTATTTTGACACCTTTGTGCTCTTTGCATTTACCTACACTTTCAGCCTTGGTGGTTTGGACATTGTTGTGCTGTGTTGGATTCACCACACTCATTCCTTGGGAGTTTAGACAACTTTTTGCTGTTTGTCATACTCCACACTTATGTCTTGGGAGATTTGATGCTTTGTTCTCTGTATGATTCCCCAGTCAGAACACATTAGGGATTTAGATATCTTTGTGCTGTTTGTAATTCATTGCACTTATTTTGAAGATTTAGACACCTTTTTACTACTTGTGTTTCTCCATACTGTGTGCAGTGGTTTAGATGTCTTTGTTCTGTTTTCAATTTCCTACACCGTATGCCCTGGGGAGTATATTCCTTTGTGTTGTTTGAATTCCCCACATTATATACCTTGGGGGTTTAGATTAATTTGTGCTGTTTGTAATTCCCACACTGTACACTTTATGGGATTTGATGCATTTGCGCTGTTTGTGATTCCTTACAAGGTACATCTTAGTGGTTTGGACACCTTATTGATTAGACAGTTCTGTGCTTTTTGTGATTCCTCATACTGTTGCATTGTGAGTTTTGCCATGGTTCAACATTAGCTACATCACACAATACAAGCTCCATATAGGCGCTCAAAATGGCGCCGCAAAATGGCGCCGGCCGTACGGCAACACGATTCGACTGCAGGAGGTCATTCTGGACCCCCGCTGGACTTTTGGCAAGTCTTGTGGGGGTCAGGAGGCCCCCCCAAGCTGGCCAAAAGTCCCTGGGGGTCCAGCGGGGGTCCGGAACGACCTCCTGCATTCGAATCGTTTTTCCGTATGGAAAAACGATTCGCGGTAGGAGATCGTTCCGGACCCCCGCTGGACTTTTGGCAAGTCTTGTGGGGGTCAGGAGGCCCCCCCCCCAAGCTGGCCAAAAGTCCCTGGGGGTCCGGGAGCGATCTCCTACGCTCCTGACTTCGGGGACAAAAAAACAAAATGGCGCCGGCGCTACCTTTGCGCTGTCATATGACAGGTCAAAGGTAGCGCCGGCGCCATTTCTACAACGCACGGAGGTCCGAGAGTGAAAGATCACACCGGGACCCTTCCTCTGGACCCCAGGTAATTTAAGGCATTTTGGGGGGGTTCGGGAGGGTGGGGGATTTATTTTAAAGGGTCGGGGTGGGTTTTAGGGTTGTTTTAGTGTGCCGGTTTTCCCGCCCTCCCCCTTCCCCTCCCCCCCCACTGGACCCCAGGTAATTTAAGGCATTTTGAGGGGGTTCGGGAGGGTGGGGGATTTATTTTAAAGGGTCGGGGTGGATTTTAGGGATGTTTTAGTGTGCCGGTTTTCGATTTACACGATTTACACGATATTTAAAAAACCCAAACTGCGACGATCCGATTCCCTCCCCCTCCCAGCCGAAATCGATCGTTAAGACGATCGATCACACGATTCACATCTCTAGTAAATGGTGCCAATTTTGTACTCCTTTTCATCTCTATGTAATTTACAAATTTTGTCCTGTTTCAGGGAGGTTTTAAAAACTGATCTATATTTCTATTATGATCTGTCAATGATTTATCATAGACTTCAACTGACATATTTGTCTGTAATTGGACCTTGGCAGTCTCAACCGTTGTTTTCAAAGGTTCTGCTACCTTTTTTATGATCTCAATTATTAAAAGCATCAAGGCCAGGGAACATTTATTCAAAATTGCAGGCCAATTGTCCATAAACCCATTGTCCTCAATAAAGAGCTTCAGCTCCTTATTAATTATCAAGCCTCTTAGAATGATTTCATGTTAATGTATTGTAAGAATGTGCCACAGTGTATTTCAGCATGGTTAAAGTATTTATGCTGGATTAACAAGCCAGCACATGAAATTGGTTTCTTCAAAAAGTGATGCTAAAACTTGCTACTTGTTCTGCACTGTAGCTAAATGTCTTTGGCCAAGAAGGGCCACTACTAGACAATAATGTTTTTGCCTGTGTCTGATTCACTCCGACACCTAAACACTCCTGTCAATAAGACAACAAATGGTGCAAAGACTGAAGGAAAAATTCAACATAGCAAAATGCCCAATTCCTTCAAACAGCAATAGTTACCATCTGTTCTGGCCCCATACTAAGCCCTCCCTGTACCACATTACTTTCATTGCTTTACTATTAATCATAGGCCAGTGGCCATGATTGTCTGCTGCCTGGGCCTGATCACCCTTGTCTGTCACCTGCCCTGGCTTTGCTCTGTCTCTGACTCTTGTTAGTCTGCTGCCTCATTGTGGGGGGGGGGGGGAGGGGGTGTATTGTTTTTGGGCCTGTGGCCCTTTAAGAAGCATCTTGGCTTAATAAATCTATTAGTTTGAACTTAGCTTGAAAATCTGTTATAGAAAAAGTTTTTTCCATAGAGGCAAATGTATTATCATTAGAGTCTCTTTGTTATATCAAAATATCCACCGAAATTCAAAAGTTAAATTGTACAATGTTCTCCCAATTTTCAAACCAGCAACTGTTCTGCAGCATCACAAGAAATGTTAAAGAAATATGTACATATTTATAAACTCTGAATAATTTAAGGTGAAGGAAATATAGCCCAGTGGTCTCCTGGTGGCGTAGCTCCTTCTTAGTTAATGAAGTATTAATTCTTAGAGACTGAGATAATTTGAGGTAAAACTCGAACTGGGAGGATGTCAGCCTGGTTTGAGTCCCCCTGGAATTGTCAGGATTTCTCCAGATGCAGTATAAAAATGTGTCCGATTTTATTTATTTTTATCAACTGCTGATTTGGGGAGAATTAAAAAATCCTGAAGATGTAAGAATTTTGTTCAATGAACTTATTCTGAAGTTTGCAGGCCTCGAATCAGGATTCCATTCAGGACATAAGGAACAATCATGTTCCTTTCAGGGCTTCTTAGACCGCAACACGCAAAGAAACTTATGTCTGCCTGTCACTACAGCGTTCTGATGAAAGTTACCAGACTCGCCTGTTCCCCCGTGGGCGTGATTGATCCATGGATGTTCCTTTTCCCATCTGCCACTTCCCTCCTAGGAAGTGAATTTCTGGTTTGTTAAAAGGGCTAAGAACATAAGAACATGCCATACTGGGTCAGACCAAGGGTCCATCAAGACCAGCATCCTGTTTCCAACAGAGGCCAATCCAGGCCATAAGAACCTGGCAAGTACCCAAAAACTAAGTCTATTCCATGTTACCATTGCTAATGGCAGTGGCTTTTCTCTAAGTGAACTTAATTAATAGCAGGTAATAGACTTCTCCTCCAAGAACTTATCCAAACCTTTTTTGAACCCAGCTACACTAACTGCACTAACCACATCCTCTGGCAACACATTCCAGAGTTTAATTGTGCGTTGAGTAAAAAAGAACTTTCTCCGATTAGTTTTAAATGTGCCCCATGCTAACTTCATGGAGTGCCCCCTAGTCTTTCTATTATCCGAAAGAGTAAATAACCCCCTGTTCTCTCTCGTTCTAGAAGTATCTTGAGGTTCCATTTTATCCATGAGACTTCTTACCATGTATTTACCTCTTGCTAAATACTTTGCCTGTCTCATGTTTGTGGAGGTCTAATTTGACTTCAGGGTTTATAGGGTGCACTGTTCCTGCTTTGCAGGATGGATGACTGTTTCCACTTCAGTTGTACTTCATTCAGGAGTCAGGGTGACTCTGCTAGACTGTCTAATTTTGTTGACTGCTCTGTTCTGATCCAGTACTAGAAGTTCAAGGATAATGATGGACAAAAATGATCTGTTCGTTGAGAGGATCTTTTGTCCGCAATGCCAGAAGTGTTACTGCCTTGTATTCTATGGCAATGATGGAGACATGATATAGGTAAATTGTTTTATTGAGATGAATATCATTGTAATTTGTAATTGATTGTAGAGATGTGAATCGGAACCGGAATCCGAACCGATTCACATGTGGGTTTTTTTTCGGGCCCGATCGCGTTTTGTTTGTCAGCTGCGCCTCAGCCGATAAACAAAAAACCCACCCCGACCTTTTAAAAGTAACCCCTTAGCTTCCCCCACCCTCCCAACCCCCCAAAAAACTTTTTACAGGTACCTGGTGGTCCAGTGGGGGTCCCGGGAGCGATCTCCCACGATCTCCTGCTCCGGGCCGTCCTCCGGCTACTGGGCCGTCGGCTGCCACTAATCAAAATTGCGCCGATGGCCCTTTGCCCTTACCATGTGACAGGTATCCGTGCCATTTGTCGGATCCTGTCACATGGTAGGAGCACTGGATGGCCGGCGCCATCTTGTGCTCCTACCATGTGACAGGGGCTGACCAATGGCACTGGTAGCCCCTGTGACATAGTAAGGGCAAAGGCTATCGGCGCCATTTTGAATACTAGCAGCCGACGTTCCGAGTGCAGGAGGTCGCTCCCGGACCCCCGCTGGACTTTTGGCAAGTCTTGTGGGGGTTAGGAGGGTCCCCCAAGACTTGCCAAAAGCCCCTGGTGGTTCAGCGGGGGTCCGGGAGCGATTTCCTGCACTCGGGTCATCGGCTGCCAGTAATCAAAATGGCGCCGATAGCCTTTGCCCTTACTATGTCACCGGGGCTACCGGTGCCATTGGTCAGCCCCTGTCACATGGTAGGAGCACAAGATGGCGCCGGCTATCCAGTGCTCCTACCATGTGACAGGATCCGGCCAATGGCACGGATACTTGTCACATGGTAAGGGCAAAGGGCCATCAGCGCCATTTTGATTAGTGGCAGCCGACGGCCCGGTAGCCGGAGGATGGCCCGGAGCGGGAGATCGCTCCCGGGACCCCCACTGGACCACCAGGTACCTGTAAAAAGTTTTTGGGGGGTCGGGAGGGTGGGGGAAGCTAAGGGGTTACTTTTAAAGGGTCGGGGTGGGTTTAGGGGTTATATTTGTGTGCCGTTTTTCCCACCCTCCCCCAAAATGATAAGGGAACCCCCACGATCAATATCGTGGGGTTTTACTATCGTTTTTGGGGAGCCCCGATTTCTGATGATTTTGAAAATATCGACGATATTTTCAATCATCCGAAGCCCAATTCACATCCCTAATTGATTGTTATTTTATTTTATGATTATGTTTATTTTGGGCAAAGTATAATAGATGTCAATAGTGTTCCAATTTTTTAATAGTTTTAAGAATGTTTCATTTATTTATGTATTATAAGAATTATGTAAACCAGCTTGAAGTAATTAACGAACGTTTCGATATATAAAAATGTTAAATAAATAAATAAATAAATAAATAAATAAATAAATATAGTGTAAATATGGCCTCCTATGCTTCTTTTATCCCATTTTGGCTTTCACAGTGGGAAGATATGTTGGCTAATTATGGCCCCCCCCCCCCCCATATGTCATTTAGTCTTCAGTTTTGGGATTGCATCCTTTTCTCTACGTTAGTCCAGCCTTGCTCCAGCATGATGAAGGCTGCGTTATCACCTCCCAAGGCTCACTTTAGCATCCTAACCATCTGTTCTCTGGAAATTATGTCTTGGTCGCCGCGTCTGATTCACCACTCGCTCCTGTTCCCCTTGCAGCAGTGCTTGACATTCTTTCGTGCCCGCTATCATGTAAGTGTTCAGTGAATCCTTGGTTGTTGGATTCTGTGATGTGACAACGATGAGCACAATAGGTGTCCCAATACCGTGTTATATGTGAGAAATGCAGCATAATTAAGCCTATGCACAGCGGTGCCACGCATAACTGACAGACAGTGTCCGTTCACTTCCGTGACTGTAATCCAACATGAAAGACTTGTCTAGGAAAAGGCAAACAAAATAAAATGCTTGAGCAATTGATTACCCTGTGCACTTAATCTCTATTAAGTCTATTATTTTCAATAACATCTTGAATTCCTAAACTGCCTTTTCAATTTTAGTCCAGGGCAGTTTACAACATTTCTTTTGAGGTGCAGTAAAGACCATGCCCCAGAGCGCTTAGAACGTAAATGGATGTCTGAAGCAATGGAAAATAAAGTGAATTTCCCAAGCTATGTCAGTGGGGAAAAATGGGATTTGAAAACACTAATCCATTTATGTGCTTCAGAAAAATTCAGCATACCAAAGAAGGAAACTAGTGCAGAAGTCTGCTAATTGCACAAGCCTTTCTTTTCCTCACTTTTGAAAAGAGAGGCTAAAATAGTTTATGAAACCACATAGTAACATAACAGAGAAATGACAGCAGAAGGAGAGTAAATGGTCCGTCAGGACCATTTCTGGTGAGGGGAGGCAGACTGTTGAGTTGTTTGCAGAGCTGGTACTGATTTTTGTCTCTGCCTGGGCAATGGGCACTAGAGATGTGAATCGTGTCCTCGATTTCGGCTGGGAGGGGGAGGGAATCGTATTGTTGCTGTTTGGGTGTGTAAACTATCGTGAAAAATCGTTAAAATCGTGAGCCGGCACACTAAACCCCCCTAAAACCCACCCCGACCCTTTAAATTAAATCCCCCACCCTCCCGAACCCCCCCCCCCCAAATGCTTTAAATTACCTGGGGATCCGGCGGTAGTCCAGAACGGCGGCGGTCCGGAACGGCCCCCTCAATAGAATCGTGTTGTCTTCAGCCGGCGCCATTTTTCAAAATGGCCACCGCAAAATGGCGGCGGCCATAGACAAAAACGATTCGACGGAGGAGGTCGTTCCGGACCCCTGCTGGACTTTTGGCAAGTCTTGTGGGGGTCAGGAGGCCCCCCCAAGCTGGCCAAAAGTTTCCTGGGAGTCCAGCGGGGTTCCGGGAGCGATTTCTCGCCGCGAATCGTTTTCGTACGGAAAATGGCGCCGGCAGGAGATCGAGTGCAGGAGGTCGTTCAGCGGCGGTCCGGAACCCCCGCTGAACGACCTCCTGCAGTCGATCTCCTGCCGGCCCCCTCAATAGAATCGTGTTGTCTTCAGCCGGCGCCGTTTTTGTCTATGGCCGCCGCCATTTTGTGGCGGCCATTTTGAAAAATGGCGCCGGCTGAAGACAACACGATTCTATTGAGGGGGCCGTTCCGGACTGCCGCCGTTCTGGACCACTGCCGGATCCCCAGGTAATTTAAAGCATTGGGGGGGGGGTTTGGGAGGGTGGGGGATTTAATTTAAAGGGTCGGGGGTGGGTTTTAGGGGGTTTTAGTGTGCCGGTTTTCCTGCCCTCCCCCTTCCCCCGATTTACGATTTTTTAACGATAAATCGGGGGAATTGGTATTGTATCGTGGCCCTAACGATTTTTTGACGATTTAAAATATATCGGACGATATTTTAAATAGTCAAAAAACGATTCACATCCCTAATGGGCACCACGGGAGCACTGAGGGCAGGGTAGAGACGGAATCATACCAGGCTGTGTTGTGAAGCCTGTCAGTGCTGGAGAACAAGTGCCAGCAGGGTGACCACTCAGTGCAGCACTGCCTCTGTGTTGCCCGCACATACACATCAGTGTGGCACTGGCACAGTCAGCGGCCATTTACGATACCACTGCAAAATATTAAATCGTTTTAATCCTCGCAATCCAGTGGCAGAATCAGTCCTGTCAGGGATTAGGGAAAGGCAAAGAAAGCAAGAATCCAAAAAGTAGTGCTGACTTAGGATGCTATTGCAACTTTGGGTGCCATTTCACCACTTGAGATGCCATCAAGGGATCATGGCACTGTTGATGGTGCCCTCTTTTGGAACCTTAAGGTGTTCTTCCCACACTTGCTTTCTTCTTGGTTTGTTATACTGGGAACAAAAGTTTGAAAAAGTCAATAAAAGACACTGGTTTCACTACCAGGGCAGAGTGGTGCCTGTAACTCCCATAGTTCCTCCTTTCCTCCTAAAATCTCAGCCTGGTTCTTCTACTCCATTAAGTATTATTGATCATATTGGGATGGGTTTTTATGTCCAAAAATTAGAGGCCTAGCTAAAAACAAATGCTCAAGACTAACCATTTTGATGTTCTTTTTAAAAAAAAAATCTTTTATTTAAGTACAAAGTCTTGTACAATGTCATAAGTTTTGAAATGACCACACAGTAATCTAGTTAACAACATTAATGACCATCACTTAACGTAGGCATCACATGGGAATATGCAAAAAGTACGCAATACTAAGTTCTCACCCGTATGCATTTGAGTTTGTATTTTATTTGTAAAACAGGAACACCCCCTCCCCTGACACACACACACATTCTCATACACACAAAATTCATACACACCTCAAACAGTCCAGACCATCGGGAAGGAAGCCACCCAAATATTACCAACCACCAACTGGGAGAATATCCGCCAACCAGCAGTGTTTGAGTAGGAGTCGCAGGCAAAAGGGTAGGCGTACGTTCCCATAGCTTTTATATATTCTTCTTGCACTTTCCTTGATGTAAATTTAACATGTAATTGTTTGACTTGCATCCAATCCGCTCATTTCTGATGCCATATCAAGGGCGTGGGCCTCCCTGATTTTATCCACCATGAAAGGATTCAAGATATCCACTGTCGCTCCTTGTGACCTTGGGCAAGTCACTGTACCCTCCATTGCCTCAGGTACAAAACTTAGATTGTAAGCCCTCTGGGGATAGGGAAATACCTACAGTACCTGAATTTAAACCGATGTAATATCTCAGATCGATGTCGGTATATAAAATAAATAAATAAATAAATAAATAAATAGATATCGCCAGCAGAATCAATATGCGAAGACATTTTGCTTGAGTTTTTGAAACGTTTGGTAACCTTTGTAGGGAACCTAATGAAAGAAACCGTCCACAAAATGTGGTTTGCGTTGAATAACTGATTCAATAAGGTTCAAGGCTGCAGCAAAGAAATATAAAAAGAGCCGTACAAAAACCAGAATTGCGCACTAATGTACCCCTTTCAATGCGAAACCTGGTACAATTTTAGGTATCCCTAATGTTCATTCTATATGCCTTTACCTTTATATGCCTTTAAGAGCGGTGAGATTGACCACTGTGTGGTCAATCTCACCGCTCTTAAAGAAACCTAACCTTGACCCGAAGGAACCCAACAACTTCCGCCCCATAGCTAACCTCCCATTCATCGCCAAGATCATGGAAAAACTAGTGAACTCTCAACTCTCAGATTTCATCGAAGACAACAATCTTCTCTTCACCCCACAACACGGCTTCAGAAAAAATCGAGGCACAGAATCCCTCCTCTCCTCGTTGACAGATTATATCTTAATGGGCCTTGACAAAGGAAACTCATTCCTATTGATCTTGTTAGACCTCTCAGCAGCGTTCGACACGGTCAACCACGCCATCCTCCTAAACCAACTCTCGTCTATAGGAATCAGCGGCACCGTCCTATCCTGGTTCAAAACCTTTCTCAATAACAGAGGTTACAAAGTTAAAATCCAAAACAAGGAATCCTCTAGATTTGACTCTGTCATAGGAGTCCCTCAAGGTTCTTCATTATCTCCGACCCTATTTAACATCTATCTTCTTCCTCTCTGCCAACTTCTCACCAACCTCAATCTAAAGTACTTCCTTTATGCAGACGATATCCAAATCATCATCCCCATCAAAGATACATATTCTGAAACTCTTGACTACTGGGAATCATGCCACCTGAAAATCAAACAACTACTAAACAACCTACACCTCATCTTAAACTCTTCTAAGACAGAAATCCTTCTCATTTCTCCGGAAACCAACATTTCCAACACTACTCTTCCCACCAACCTACCTATCACACAAGTTCGAGACTTAGGAGTGATAATAGACAACCGGCTAAACTTCAAGGCCCATATCAACAAAACAACCAAAGACTGCTTCTATAAACTCCAGGTTCTGAAGAGGATAAGACCTCTTTTCCATGCCCAAGACTTCAGAACGATCATCCAAGCAGTCATTTTTGCAAAATTAGACTACTGCAATTCCCTATTGCTAGGTCTGCCCTCTTCCTACTCCAAACCACTACAGATGGTTCAAAATTCAGCAGCTCGATTACTAACAGGCGCAAGAAAGAGAGACCACATATCCCCCATTCTGAAAGAGTTACATTGGCTACCCGTCCACTTCCGTATCATGTACAAAGCCATTTGTGTCATCTTCAAAACTATTCATCAACGCATCTCCCTCGATCTACAAATCCCCCTCCAAGTATACAACTCGACAAGACCTACCAGAAATGTCTACCGAGGCGCCCTCAAAGTTCCTCCTGCGAAAATGACCAAACACATCACTCTAAGAGATCGTGCCACCTCCACTGCTGGCCCTTCTCTGTGGAATTCCATTCCCACAGATCTCAGACTGGAACCTTGCCTCTTAACTTTCAGGAAAGGACTTAAGACTTGGTTATTCAAGCAAGCTTTCCCAGACACAATCTAATATCACGTCATAGATACAAACCAAGGACTTCAAATATTCAGCCATTAATCATGCCATTTTTACATAGCATTTAATTTATTTGTATACCGTTCAACCGTTTATTCTTTCCTATCTCTTCCTTCTTATCCAAGTTCTGCTACCCTTGTTATTTGTAACTGCTCCTTCGATCACCACAGTTCTAGTTGATGTATTTAATGCACTCCCGTTTCATGTAAACCAGCAAGATATGTGCTCATTAGGGGTGTGCATTCGGATTGACCGCATTAGTAAAACGCAACTCATATTTTTTTTTTACTTAAAAAATTGATTCGACATAAACGATCGGATTTCCCACATATCGAACATAGATATGTTCGATATGTGGGAAATCGCGATTGTTGAGCCAAAATAAAAATTTAAACCCCCTCACCCTCCTTAATCCCCCCCCCCAGACTTACCACAACTCCCTGGTGATCGAGCGAGGAGTGAGGACGCCATTTCTGCAATCCTTGGCGAGAAGCATGTGACGTCGGCGGCACGTCGAGTGACGCCGGCGTCACGTGATTCCCGGCTCGTTCGCGCCGGATGGCTCGTTCGGCCCAAAAAGAACTTTTGGCCAGCTTGGGGGGGTCAGGAGGCCCCCCCAAGCTGGCCAAAAGTTCTTTTTGGGCCGAACGAGCCGTCCGGCGCAAACGAGCCGGGAATCACGTGGCGCCGCGTCACTCAGACGCGACGTCACGTGATTCCCGGCAAGTTCGCGCTGGACGGCTCGTTCGGCCCAAAAAGAACTTTTGGCCAGCTTGAGGGGGTCAGGAGGCCCCCCCAAGCTGGCCAAAAGTTCTTTTTGGGCCGAACGAGCCGTCCGGCGCGAACTTGCCGGGAATCACGTGACGTCGGCGTCACGTGATTCCCGGCTCGTTCGCGCCGGACGGCTCGTTCGGCCCAAAAAGAACTTTTGGCCAGCTTGGGGGGGTCAGGAGGCCCCCCCAAGCTGGCCAAAAGTTCTTTTTGGGCCGAACGAGCCGTCCGGCGCGAACTCGCCGGGAATCACGTGACGCCGCGTCACTCGACGTGCCACCGACGTCACATGCTTCTCGCCAAGGATTGCAGAAATGACGTCCTCACTCCTCGCTCGATCACCAGGGAGTTGTGGTAAGTCTGGGGGGGGGATTAAGGAGGGTGAGGGGGTTTAAATTTTTTTTTTGCACATATGTACATATACCCAACTCATTGGATTTTTTTTATGTCCATATTGGCCGCAAGTGGGACCCCCTTTCGGACATAAAAAATATGAACATAAAATTTTGCTCTGCACATCCCTAGTGCTCATGATTGCCGGTATATAAAAACCTTAAATAAATAAATAAAAATAAATATCTATATACATTTTATGTATTACTTTATACTGCATCTCTTATAGTCTCACATCTACTGTTGTCGTAAATGCGTATTCGAAATAGACTGTTAGTTTTTTCTCTGTTATAGTTTTCCCCAAAGACGAAGTCCAAGATTGTGCAAGAGCCGTAAACAACAGCGGACTCTCTTTTACCAAAGCATCGCCATATTGTTTTACTTTTGTAAATAAAACGATAATTGACTCTGCTGTAAACATGCTAGGAGCCTGTGAAATCGTTGGAAGCAAACGTCGAGGGTGGAACCCATACTGAGATTGCAATTGTTCCAAAGAAACTAGGCGTCTTTGTAACACGCAATAAAAATGTTCTATTGGGGGTAAACCTTTTCATTCCCATTCTTTAAACAGTGGATCATCTACGCCAGGGGGGCAAAGCTGGATTGCCCATTACACCAAGTCGTTTTATGCCATACGGATTCACTTGCCATTCTGTACAAAGCGTGAAAGTAAGGCCTTGTTAGGACGTGTTCTCCTAGCCCCAGCTCCCCAAACCTTTTTAACGACTTAGAAAGGGGCTGGCATTCTACGCCTGCCCGGTACCCAACCTGGTAAAAACATAATTGGCCTGCCTACCCCCTCCCCACCCCCCCACAAGGAAGACTAGTGACCCCCTCCCGCCCCCCATCCTGTCTGAAACCTTTTTATCTGAGCCAGGAGCGATGGGCCCTCTGCCCCACTCCCGGCACCTCCAGCGCTGAACTGACGGAGGCAGCGCTGGAAGCAGAAACTTCAAGCTACAATTTTATTTGCAAGAGAAAATGTTTAAAAAAAAAAAAATCTTTTATTTTACCGATTATGGCCTATGACTAGAAAGAAAGGGCAATGGAGGCTTAGGAGGCAGCCGGTAGTGCCCACCCGATATGATTTGTCATTGCACCGGCCTTCATTACACTATCGGTTATTCCTATAAGTGGGGGCTGTATGTACTACTTTTTTCCTTTTTCAGATCCCTGCATATCCACAGACCGCAGTCATGCGGATGCACACAGCCGGAAAAGTAGGCTCCTATAATTCTGGGGGGACTTTCTTGTTTTTCACTCAATATGATTTATACAGTACATATACAATGGGGTTTGGGTTTTTTTTGTGATTGATGATCATAACTGTTGGGGCTGATATTCAGCTGCTAAGTGGCTAGTTAAGTTAGGCCAGATAAATCCAACCGGCTAACTTAAGCAGTATATTCAGCGGTGGCGGCCGTGCCACTGAATAAGCTCGGCTATCTTAAAAGTTGGCCAGATATGTGTATCCGGCTAGCTTTAGACCTGCTTGCAGAGCTGCTAGAGTTAGCTGCTTCGATTAACCGGCTAACCCTACTTCTCCCCAGCATGCTTACCGTCCACCCCAGTTACACCCTTGACCTATCCGGCTACATTTTAACCAGATGAAGAGTTATCCAGCTAGAATTTAGCTGCAGAAGTCACTGAATGTCACAGCTAAGCATTTTGGATGGATAACATTTCAGTTATCTGACTACTTGGCTTCTGAATGTCTACCCCTACTGAATCTTTGTGAGAATATGATATATTCACGGGAGAGACTTGTCAAGCAGGTGAGATAATCACATTTCCACAGCATAAAATGTAATTATTTTTACCCAGTTGTGCTAGAGATCTTGGGACTTCAGGACACCTAAATATAAAGGGATGGTGGTTACTTGGATGCAGGTGAGATGTTAAGAAGTATGTTAACTCTGACTTTTCATTTCCTCCTTAAACGTTTCCCTTGCAGAGCAGCTTTCAGAAAGATTTTGAAGAGCAAGAAATAACTCATTTTATGACTTGCAGTCAAATAGTGGCTGTCCATGCAGGAAGCATAAAGTAGTGAATCATGAAGGGGAATGTACTCTTAACTTCACAATATGAGGCAATTTGGATTAAGATGATAAATAATATTCTGTTAGAACTTTGAATGTCATTCTTGGGGAAGTGAATAGATCTATTAAGGATTAGAGGATGCTGTCAGTCTGTGACATCATTTATCTGTTTATCTAGTGTGGCAGAGTCTAGGACAAGATATCGCTCTTGGGCATCGCACGACGTTAAAGGAAGCCTGCTCCTGTCGGTGTAGGCTGTGGGGAAACCCTTCTCGTGCATTTCTTAAGTTCCCTTTGGGCCGATTTTCAAAAGTCCACTTAGCAGGAAAGATAAGCGGGTAATTTAACCCTGTTATCTTTGTTCAAATTGTCAGTCACATTTGACCCTCTTAGATTTGTAGTTGAGAATTCTCCTAAAAATGTCAAACTTTTTCTGGCAGCCGTTTGTGTGATCTAATATAGATGGCTCATGCTGAACATCTTTGCTGACCAGCTAAATCAGAAACCTGCCTCAGGAATATCTCTGACCCAGGCCTTCTATTTTGAACAATTACATTTGTGTACCTTGAGGTCAAAATTCGAATACTACTTAAGAACATAAGAAAATGCCACACTGGGTCAGACCAAGGGTCCATCAAGCCCAGCATCCTGTTTCCAACAGTGGCCAATCCAGGCCATAAGAACCTGGCAAGTACCCAAATACTAAGTCTATTCCATGTTACCATTGCTAATGTCTTAGTTGGATAAGGAGGATTTATCAAGCTAAGAGGCAGCCACTGAATATCCAGCTACATTCATCAGTCGCCATTTAGCTGAGTTAGTTACTTTTACTTACTTAAGTAGTTAGCCAGATAGTGGGCAGGCAGTGGGTGTGGCTGGGCAGTGCTACTTATCCATCTAACTTAGCCGGAGATGTAGCGATAGTCACACTTATCTGGTTAAGTTAACCAGAGAAGTTAGACTTGCTCCATGGCAGGTCTAAACGTAGCTGGATAAGACTTGTTCTGGTAAGTAGCAGCAAGTAAGTTAGCCGGATAAGTCATACTGACCACCATATGATTTAAAGTGCACACTTTTAACCAGTGGGATTTTTACCTAGTTATATTTATTTGGCTAACTTCTGAAGTTAGCTGGATAAATCTTTTTTAAAACCACCAACGGGCCTTGAAGAGGGTGAGGCTAGTTCAGGATATACATGTCACATGGTGCATATCTGGGGATTGTGGTCTTTGCTGTGTCTGTCTGCACAGTCTAATGATCTTCCATTTCCCTGGCTTGCCAGCTTGCACTGCACTACGCTGTCAGAAGCATTCATGAGTAAATATCACATTCCTGCATGCAATCTTCTGAATTACCTGAAAAATCAAATGGAAGAATAGAGTGAAGAAATCCTACATTAACGTAATTCTTGTGGAAGGCTGTTTTATTGCGAAAAAAAGCACTAAAATAATTGCAGAGTGGATTTCAATTGTAATGGTTTGTTTTCAAAGAAAGGCTCCTAGAACACTTTGCTTGCGATAAATTGACATGGAACAACAAAAAAGGCCATTATTCATTTTAATTTCATTTTGGAGAAGAGAAAAAAAAATGCTGAAAGTGATGTATTCAGCAGTAAGGCTTTTTTTTTTTTTTTCTCTTCCTGATACACAATGAAAATGACACATTGGGGACCATGCAGTAAAGATTAGCATACATTCTAAGAACATATGGGGGTCGATTTTCGGAGGCCTGCGCAGGTGCCCATGTGCGTGCGGTTCCCGGCGCGCACGCACATGGACACAGCTATTTTATAACATGCGCGCTGGATTTTAATATTCATGCGTGCATGTGCAGGCGGGTGGCCTCTCGCCTGGGTGGGGGGGGGGGAGTATTTTGTAAAATATGCGCGACAACGTGATTGGGCCTTTGCCCGGTCCCCTCCCAATCCGCTCCAATTAAGGACTCTGTGTTCAGGTTCACTCCTCCAGATTTCAGGAGCTCATCTGCTTGTGACTCACTGGAGAGATGCTTCGCTTGCTGGCTGTTCCGGGGGATGTCGTAAAACATCCCAAATCATATTCTTTTTTCTCTCAGCTACACTACTCCAGGAGGGCATTGTGCATGCAAGACCCACATATTGTGGGCACTGGCTGATCTGATTATTTTTTTTTCACAGTCATGCTGATTCAGTGCTGGCTTTATTCTCAGTGCATGCACCAGAGTGTGAGTTGTTTCTTTCTTAAGGACACTAGAACTATATGACAAGAGCTGAAATCTGCTAAAACAAAACAAAAAAACAGGCTAGAATTGAATTAGCCTTTCTGGAAAATAAAGAAAGAGTGCTGGCAACTCCAGGATCAATAATCTCCTGTGCTTGCTTCCTGATTGCTGCCACCTGTCCAATCAGGCCAGCTCTGAACAGGGATTGGCCTTTCAGCTGTCAGTAAAAGGCCAATCAGTGAAGGAGGACAGTGAATGAACTGGCGCCTATAAATGGCAGTAGCTGTCAGAGCTATTAACTTTTAAGGTATTACGTGAGCGGAAAGCAGGCAAAGCAAAGTTATTTTACCGACTCCGGGTTTTCTCGGCCACGGAAGTGGGACAATGTCATCCCGAGGTCTTTATGGGGATGCATGGGAATTCCTGTTCAGCTCCTAATTCTGCAAGCCTCCTCAGGTATGATTCAACTCCAAGGGGAGGCAGGAGGGATTGTGGTTGATTTACCCCACTGTCTATGGAGAACTGTCCCCAGTTTCCGAAAGCCACTCAAAGCATACTTATTTGAGCAGGCAATTAATGAATTTAGTTAAAATGCTGGCATTAATATCATACAAGTTAGCCGAGATTGATTATGCTAATTAGAGCTGTAAATGGTCAGACCAGCATTCGTATATTTATTCTAATGTAGTACTTTATGTTTATTTTGTTTCAATTGTTTTTATGTATGATTTTATGGGTGCTTAATTGGATTTCTGCTTAAAACTGAAGATAGGATGGAAATGAATCTGTTACAGGTGAACATCTTCTTTCTTTCTGGGCAAAGCAGGATAAGGGGCGGTCACAATTGAGAACCCCCAGGGCACTCACAAAAAAGACAAAGAAAAAATTAAAAAGAGAATAATCCCCCGCCCCCCAGTGAGAGATTTTGTGGCGAGAGCAAAATTTTGTCACATGAACAGATGACTGAGAAGACTTGTACGTGTGGGAGGGGAAGGCCTGTGTGTGGGAGGGGAAAACCTTCCGGGTTTTTCCGAGCTCTGTGAGAGATGTTGCATCCTGGCACCATCGGGGCAATGCCACCCCACGTTCTCCTGTTTTGTCCACGGAGGAAAGTGTTATGAACACTGCCCGCGGGTTCCCCCGCGAGCAGACTCACCTTTCCCACGCTCTTGTTTCCCCCGACGCGACAGGACGCCGCCGTCGGGCCTCCCCACGCGGCTGGAGCCGCGGTCTTGCCTGCCCTTCGCGGCCCGGAGGTGGCCCTGGATTTTCCTCTTCACCGCGGCCGGAGCCGCAGACTTTCCTGCCTTCTTCAGTGCGGCTGGGGACGCCGCCGACGTCTGCTTCATCTTCGCGGCACTAAGGCCGCAGCCCCGGGCTGGAGTAGCGGCTGGAGCCGCCCCCGGGGCCTCTTGCAGCGGCTGGAGCCGCTGCCGACGTCGGAGCCTGTGTCCAGGCTCAGCCCTGCCTCTTCTGATGCTGTACGTCGGTGCAGGCCGCTGTCCGCGGGCCTGCACAGCTCCCTGCTGCTTCTTAGGTGCCCCTCCCTTTCGGTCCAAATTCCATCCCCCGGCCCAACAAAATAGTCCCTCAGGTCTACGTTCCCCTCCCCCCAAAAACACAATCTCTAGGTCCGCCTCCTCTTCCTTTTACCAAAAAATGGCCTTGTGGTTTAAGAAGACCCCCTGGCCCTCTTCCCAGGACTACCCCATACCTAAAAAAAGGTCCCTGGTGGGCAGTGGTAGCCCAGAGCACCCCTATTTTGGAAAATGCTGCTGACCTGACTTTGCCTCTATGACATGATAGGGCAAAGTCTGGAGATCTGACTTTGCCTATATCTCATGGCCAAAGTCCGGTCCTTGGACGTTTCCTCCATCATGTGATGAGGCTAAGTCAGGTCAACTCCATTTTCCAAAAGGGAACTTCAGGTTGCTGCTGGCACCAGGGATATTGTTTTAGGTACAGGGGGATCTCTGGAGGGGGAAAGCCATGGGGGTTCCCATAGACTACAAGGCTATTTTTGGTAAGGGGAGGGGGATCCATTACCTACCAGGGCTTATTAAGGGAGGGGATGTGGGTTTCAGGGTGGATCTGATGCTGGGGGGTCTTTGGAGGTGGGGCAATATAGTTGGGCTGGGGAAAGGATTTGTACTGAGGGGCAGGGGTTTGTGGGGGGGGGGGGGGGGGCTGGGCATCACCATACAACTTTGTGCTTATTTTCTGTTTTAATTTTATGGGTCCACATCACCGATACAGGCAGCGGGGAGTGGGTGGGGGCCTTCATAGACCCCTGGGGGAACAGTTGCCATTTGGGGGTGGGGGGGGCGTAGTTTTTCAGATGCCTCTAGTTTTCTGAGGCCTGTGCATTAGCATCCCGATGTCCATGGGACAAATAAGTACACCTCCCTTGAATGCCATAAAGTTATGGGGTAGATATTCAAAATCATTTAGACACAAGTTATCCTTCTAAGTGAATTATACTGCACACTGAGTTTCATATCCGGCTAAATTATAGACAGATATGTTGTTATTTGTTTATAATTTAGCCAGATATAAAAGGAGCATTTTAAGAGTGTTCTGGGGAGGGGTCCCATTATGCGGCTAACAGCCAAATATTGGGCACATCCGGCTAAGTTATCCACTTAACCTTAGACCTGCTCGGAAGCAAGACTTCGTGTGGCCCTATAACTTTAGACTTAAGCGAATATACTAAAAAAAAAAGAATATATCCGGTTAAGTTAGATTCCATTGAAACAGAAGAAACAAACCGCAGCCTGTCCTGTGCCTCCCTCTCACCCGAGTTGCAAAGGTCCATTGGGATTAAACTTACAACATCCCCCCCCCCCTCCAAATGGCGCATTTAATCTTAAAAATAAATTATTGGGGCCGGGAGTCGCCCCTTCCTCTCTCCCACCCCCTGCATTTTTTCCCCTTATACTAAAATAAATTCAAAAGAATATCCAGTTATGCTTAAAGTTATCTGGCTATGGGGAATGGGGAATGGTGAAGGGAATGGGGAATGGTGAAGGGGGAATGAATGAAAAGATGATTTATATTCAGACAACAACCAAGAAGGACTGAATTACATAGTCTGGGTAAACAAATAAGCATAGGTGTAGCTTGCTTGTTATGGCAGTTACTAGCCCGAATCAATTAAGCCTGATACTTCACTTCAATGCATATTCAGCGTAGCTCTCTGCTTCAACGGCAGGGGGAATGAAGAAAAGTGATTTATATTCAGACAACAACCAACCATGACTGAATTGCACAGGCTGGGTAAACAAATAAGCATGGGAGTAGCTTGCTTATTGAGGCAGTTACTACCCCTAACCAATCAAGCTAGATACTTCACTTAGATGCAGCTCCAGCATTGCTCTCTACATTAATAGCGGGGGTGTAAGGGAATTGGAACCAAAAGGTTATTAAGGGCCAAAGAGTAACAGTTAAGTATGAGAAAAAAACAAGTGTGAAAGCTTGCTGGGTAGACTGGATGGGCTGTTTGGTCTTCTTCTGCCGTCATTTCTATGTTTCTATGGTTAGTTGTACTTATCCAGATTAAGTGGTGCTGCTGAATATCTGGCTACTGGCACTTAGCCGGATAGGTGATTTATCTGGCTCAGTATTTAGCCGGCTGTCTCAGGGACGGGGAGCGGGCAGATCTGGGAGGAGTTGAGTTAGCTGGATAACTTATCCAACTAACTCTTTTCGGGTTCATCTGGCTAACTTTCCGAGTCACGCAGTGGTTGAATCTGGACCTCTAAGTGAATAACTATGGCTCAAATGTTTGCCATACTTTAGGTGGCTAAGACTGAGGTGCTTAGGCCCAGGTGCTCAGTTTCCTTTGAAAGTCTGCCTCTGTTGCTATGGCAAAAATCTGCATGCAAATTTCCCTCCGGTGTTTTGCTAATGTGCAGTAAAGAGAGGTGAGACATGAATTGTTCAGCTAATGAGTGAGCTGTCTACCAGTTCACAATGCATTCCCATGCTATACTTTCCAATACTTTGTCTAAAAATGTTTGTACTTCCTCATTTACAACTCATTTTCAATGCTGAGTTCCATTCCACAAGCAAGATATGAACAAACTGACCTTTTAAATTTCAATTCCTTGGCAAATTCTTTTTTTTTTTTTAGGCAGACTTTCCTTGTAGACCGGGCTGTAATAGCAGGGGGAGAAAGAAGTTTTTGTGCTCCATTATAGCAATGCAGTGACTGTGAAAGCAGAAAGTTCACCATTAAATTGAATCAAATTGTGAAGATTACTGACAAAATAGTTGAGTGGAGATGGAGATAGATACTTTAGTGTCTGTAATAAAAACCTTTACTGGTAAAAGCATTGTATTCCAGTAAATGCAACACATTTTACCCATCTTTTCTACTGACAAGTATTGATTTTTGTCAGGTTAATAATGTGCGGCTTGTTTATTACGCACTATGCAGTTCTGATTCCATAGGATACGGTGGATACTGATACCAGTATCCTTAGAAACGGAAAGAGGGGTAAGGCGGGAGGCGCAGTGGTCAACACCCCAGGAAGGAGGGTAAAGGCAGGAAGAAGAGAGGCATCACCAACACTCCAAGGCATGGAGTGCAGAGGAGCAAGCACAGTCGCAAAAACTTCCAAGGCGTAGAGTAAGGGGTAAGGCAGGGAACACAGGGGCATCAAAATGCCATCACATCGGATGATGGGCAAAGAGCGCCTTTGCCTCCAGGGGGTATTCTTTATTGCCAGGTGATGCAAACATGAAAGTAGTGGATGCAGCAGCCAATTAAATCCCACATTCTCCATGATCTGCAGGGGCTGCTCAACCTGGGAAATCATTTCCCTGACGCACCGTGTCAACGTCTTTGCTGCTGCCTGCCTCTTACTATGGGATGGTTATGTGGTTAAAAAACGCCCCATCTGCTCCATGGTGGCTTGCCACGGATGAGGGATTGGAGGCTGCTTGCCTGTCACCTCATTGGAGGAATGAGATAGGGGGTCAGCTTGATAAATAGACTTCTCCTTTTCTCTTGTTTTCCTGCTGCTGCTGCTGCTGCTTTGTGTGGAAGACAAGGTTCCCAGGCTAGTATTGGTGGCCTTTCCTGAACCCAATCTTAACGGTTTTACTTTTTTATTATTATTTAAATGATACTGCATGCCACTCTTTGTAAAATGGCCCAGCACATTTCCTTTATTGATGGCCTCACAATAGTGCAAAATGCTGGTCCTCCCTAACTCTGAAGAGACTCCAAAGCTTAGATGTCTTGCAGGATCTCCTCTCCTTCTCTGGATCCTTACTGATGGAGCTGAGATTGAGGGCAGACCGGGAAGAAAAAAGGTCAGTGGCATCTCTCATGTTCTCTCCACCACATGCTCTTTCTGGAGGATGCTCTTTGCCCCAGCAATAACACTTTCTGCCTCCTGAGGGCGCTAACTGCAGAATAGCAGGCTAGTAACTAGACCCCCCCCCCCCCAAACCTTTGGCCTGTCCGTGCTTTCGGACGAGTGGAGCATGTAGAAACATCATGGCAGGGCTGACCACAGTACATGCAAAGCCACGCTTCTTCCAAAATCTCCTCTCCTTGGAAGTCAAGCGTCCATGACCAAGTTGCACAGGTTCATCTGTATCAGCAGCAGGGGTTACTGGAACCATCCGAGGTACACAGACAGCAATAGCCTGTTTCAACCCAGGTAACACCTTAGGCCAGAGTTCCTTCACCTTGTCCTGGATTCGGTGATCAATCCGAGTGGCCAAGGCTGTTAATTCATCCAGCGAGTCAAGTGTTTGGCGAGCGGCCAGCTCATCCTTCAAATGGTTATCCAGGCCTCTGGAAAAGAGAGTCTTGAGACATCTGGGGTCCCAGCGGAGTTCTGAACTCTATGGCAAATTTAGCCAATGATCTGTTGCCTTGCTTCAAATCCACTAAAACAGAACCGGCTACAGAAGTTCGAGCAGGGTCATCAAAAACGGATTTAAACAAGTCCATAAATCCTTCTATGTCCTGAAAAATAGTGTCCTTGCATTCCCACAAGGTGGATGCTCAAGACAGGGCCCTACCATCCAGGTATGAAAGGATGTAGGTAGTCTTGGAGAGAGCTGTAGGAAATAGAGACGGCTGTAAGGCAAAATGCATGCAGCACTGGTTCAAAAAGCCCCGGGTTTTCTGGAATTCTCCGGAAAAGCGGATTGGAGCCGCCAGTGGTACAGCAGTCTTTAAAGTCACCTCCTGTAACTGACCTTCTTGGTTGGAGACTGTGCCTTGAATCTTCTGTGTGTGTAGCTGATGAAATGCTGAAGTAAGTTTCTCCAAGGCTTCTTGCTGCTCTGTAATGCGCTGGGCCAGGCCTGGTTTGGCCTGCAAGGCATTAAGTTGTGCCGGATCCATGGAGTTAGCAATCTGTTAGGAGCTGCTATCTGTTGGGAGTAGCAATCAGATAGGAGTTAGCAATCTGTTGTTATTTAGGAGAATTGTGGGTGGATCCTTGGGCCGGTGGCAGATGACCACGCCCCTGGGGGAAGATCCCGAGAGGGACCACCGGTCAGGTTCAGAGTTAGGAGACAGACACACACTAGTTCTTTTATTAGACAGTATACGGAACCACCAGAGGTGGCAGTAGTGAGCTGGAACGCCCGGCAAGGCTGTAGTCCCTGAGATACTGGAACAGCGATCCCTGGAGGCTGAGCTGTAGATAAACTGAAATATAGTGAGTAGGCAGGGTATGCAGAGTTCATGTACCGAACCTGATGGTAACACTCACACAATGTCTCATAGGAGCCCAGGAGCTGGAAAGTATAGGCCCTCAAGGAGCGAGTACCTGGTTCCAGGGAAAGCTCTGAGAGAGCAATGGTAACTCACTGATGTAGTTGGCAGTGATGACTTCCAGGCTGAAGAGAATACGGAGCAAGTCTGGGAACGTGGGTCCTTGAGGAGCGAGTACCTGTTCCAGACTGTCACCTGAAAAACAAAGTAGAGAGCGAGGTCCCCGAGGAGCGGGTACCCCTGGTAAGTCCGAGGAGGCAGAGTAGCTTAGGTAGAGTAACCCATCCCTTGCTAACTCGCTCTGTTAGCAAATTCTAAGACCTTATATATCTGAGATTCACGCCATCGCCGGTACTTCAATCGGGGCCGCGCCGCACGCGCGCCCCTAGGCCTCCAGGAAACATGGCGGGTTGCAGCGTGTAGCCGGTCCAGGGTCGCCGGAGGACTTTGGCAGAAGGACGCCGCGGCAGCCAATCTTCCCGCGGTCGAAGAGGGAGGCGCCAAAGAGGTAAGGAGGGCAGAGAGAGGGCGTCGGGAACCGACGGACACAACACTTCTTGCTCACACACATGCTCTTTGACTCACTCATTCTCTCTCACTCACACACATGCTCACTGGGTCACTCACTCTCACTCACACACATGCTCTGGAAACCACAGCAAGCCTGATTGTATTCTGGAGTGCAACAATGGGAAAACAGAAACATTATCATTCCTCATAAAACATTAAGCAATAAAGTCAAGAAATACAAAACATCATTTATAATATTAAAACCATACTAATAAAAAGAATAAACATGTCAAGCAGACAACAGCCAATGGACATCCAGTAATTAAAATGACTCACTTTTTTAAATATTTCCCAAATCCCAAATGTTTCAAACAGCAAATACATAAAATTTAAAATAATAGGATTAAAAATGTCCAGCTCTCTATACCTGGGATCTTTTGATTTCCAGTCACCCACAGATTGTTGTGGATTGGGGAAGGGGAGACTTACAATCTGTATCCTCTCTCTCCCCCCTCCACACATGCTATCACAAACACAGGCGCTCTCTCACTCACATACATGCTGACACATACACAGGCTCTCTTGCTCTCACACACCCACTCAGTCTCCCTCATTTTCACATACATATAGACTCTCACAGACACATGCAGGCTGTCTTGCTCTCTCATGCATCACAGTCTCTTAGACACACACACAGGCTCTCATGCTCTCTTATACACATGCAGGATCTCACACACACACAGGATCTGTTGCTCTCATATACATGCAGGCGCTGACACACACATGCTTGCTTGCTTGCTCACTGTCTCATGCACACATGCAGGCTCTCACACACTACCACATGCAGGCTGACTCATATATACATGCAGGCGCTCACACACACACAAGCATACACACCTACAGCTTTCAGGCCTCCCCCTTTCTTCTGGGCCTTGTCTTTGCCGCTGTTGTATAGCAGCACTGCTCCTCACTGCCCGAAAGGAGGTGGAAGGAGGCCACTGCTACTGCGCGGCTCCTGCAAAGCTGGGGAGAGGGGGAGGGTCATGCGGCCTTGTAGGCCTCTCTCCCGGCCCCACACTGCTGTCTCCCGGCTGCAGCAGGATGGGCTCTGCCGCGGCCTTGCAGGCCTCTCTCCCAGCCCCTCACTGCTGTCTCCCGGCTGCGGCAGGATGGGCTCTGCCGCGGCCTTGTAGGCCTCTCTCCCGGCCCCGCATGGCTGCCTGCCACAGTCCCGCAAGTCTCTCTTCGGGCCTCAGCGCCCCTTTTCTTCTCTTTGGTCGGGAAGTTTGAAAAAAAAAATCATGTGATGGGAGCGACCGGCCCACCGAGAGAAGCCTGATTCCCCGATAAGGCAGTCCACCCCCGTTTCCCAGCACTAATATATACCCGCAGCATTACATTTAAACCTAAAACTACTCACAAGATTAATTCAAGCTCTCGCAATACATTTCCTGCACACAAATATACACTCAAACTACACACAGGATTCATTTATGCTGTCAAACTACTTCCCATCACACAAATATATGAACAAAATAACAGTTCAACCCTCAGATTCCTCTGCAAGATTAAAGCACTCTTTCTCAGCCAAGCAATACTGAAGTCCTGCTTACCCAGGAGCACTCACAGCTTCTGCTTACAGCGCTCCCTCAGGACTGCTGTTCTGGCTTCAAAAGCAGGACGTCAGGTTTATCGTGGATTTGCTGAAACAACCCAGCCGAACCAGGAGCGAAGCACGCCACAGATGGCGCAGGCAAATCTTGGCTCCTCGAACAACTTCACCCCCGTGGAGCGGGTTTGTTCCAACTGCTGGACTTAGGCAGAGTGCTTCGAGGTGTCGTGCTGTGCATTCCTTAACCACTGTGCATTCCTCAACCACTTACTTAACGGGCTCATTAGTGGAGTACAAATATAATCCACCAAAACAATTGTTAGAACAAATTCAATCACAGCTAGAAAACGTTTGCCTAGAATGCCAACCCCCCCCCCCACCTTCTCCAAACTCGAAAGAAACCACAAATAAAGACAACAGCTGGAATATTGACAGAACGCCTGCCAGCTACTGCCGCACACAGTACATCTGTACGTTGCCAGACAGTTCAGTCTTTCCCACCCTTCACGTCGAAGTGCGTTTGATGGGCAGCCAGGAGGCGTGCGGGTGCCCATCACGGCGGTTTCGCAGCTGTTCGTTCTTCATTGTGAATGGCACACAATAGTTTTCTCATCCCCACCGTTTGTTGTTGTTGCTGTTGTCGTTGTAATCAGTTACAGCTGGCTAGTTTCTAGCAATGCTCCCGAACATCTGTACAATTTTATGTATTATTTCACGTATGATTTAGCAGGTGCGAGAAAATTCCCTCGTCACCCCTAAAGCCAGAGCAAATTTCGGGATTGTTAGTTGGATAGGTCAGTCAGAGTTTTTTTTTTGTTTTGTTTTTACTAACCAGAGGCACGTCTGGAGCCAAACTGAAATAGAACAACAAATTGAAACCACTTTTTAATTCTGAGATTTTATGAATCCACATTGCGAAGGTTGGAAAGAAAAATGAATGCTTGCCCCCACATGTAGTACATATATATATATATATATATATATATACCTTATTTACAATAGAGATTTTCAAACTTTTTCTGTTCACAACCAACTCAAAATCTGTGACGATGTTGTGGAACCCACACAGGATGAAGTCATTCCACATTATTAATATTTTTTTCAGGTTTTTTTAATATGTGTATGAAAGTACAGCTCTTCCAGTTATTACAGGATCTTGAAATGAGAAAATGTCTTACTTTCCCATTGTAAATCTCCAATAGGTTAGCAAGGATTTGCTGGTACACGGCGACTCGAGCTTCATAAGGCGCTAATCCCACCTCCCGCCTGTGTATTATTAAAACTAGACTCTTAACCTATGCAGCCAGTGGTTCTCCTGGAGTTAGATAGGAGAGGCAGAAATGAGTGAATGATGTCTAATTAATCCCGGTAAGATCATTTTTATTAGAAGCGGGCGATGTTAACACTTGTTATAAATGACTAAACACTGTTTCTCTCTGTATTATAAAACTCTAAGGGTCTTTGGGTGCCGTCTCTGCGAATGTGCACACAGCAGCTTGAGTCACCCCCAGGTGCACCTAACAGGGGGGGGGGGAGAAGCGGGGCGACGCTGCAGATTTTTGAAGGGTGGCCGGCGGCGGCAGAGGTGGGAGAAGGATGCAGTCTAGCAGCGGTGCTAGGGGACGGGCCAGATGCACCAGGAGTCACCGGGTCCGGTGCTGCGGCAGAAACACGAAAGCTGGTGAGGTTTCCCGGGGATCCGGCCAGCCGAGGAGGAGAAATGCCCAGCGCGTTGGAAACGGAAGGCCAGGAGGGGGGTTCTGGGCCCCATCAGCCGTTACAGCCCAGGAGGACAGATGTGCATTGACCACCAGAGCAGAATGATGGGTAGGGGGTTTCAGAAAGGGAGGTGAGGCTAGGCTGTGGGTCCTGGAGCTCTGGCCTCTGCGGACCAGATGTTTTTAGTGAAGGGGCAGGGGACAGGGCGTGCACTGTATTGAAAAATGTATTTTTACACTTTACAACACCCCCCCCCCACAAGTGCAGCAGGGGAGGGTGGGATAAAGGGTCTAAGCAGACCACCCCCCCCCCGGGGTTTTTTACTAGTTTTAGGGGGGACATACTTAGGGCCAAGCAGCCCCTTTAAGCAATGGTGGCCCCACACTGGGGAAAGGTACCACGTGGGTCACAAAGCCATGGGGGTCATTCATCATGGTTTTCTGACTCCCGCGATATTTCTCCTGCAGGGAAGAGGACCGCGACTTAGTGACCGACCCTCGTCGCCAGATAACTTTAGGACAGCTATCTGAGCACTCCTGAAGTAAGCCGGATAAACTCTGAGAGAGCCGGGTTTATTCACTGAAGCACAGCTGTACCTCCACGCTGCTGAGCATCTCAGTAGGGACGGTAACTTTAAAACGAATGCCCGCGCACCCACCCAGGGCGTGCATGAGGGTGCGAGCCCACATACACAGCAATTTTACACGCGCAAGTGAAGGAAATAACCAGTTTCACCACTCAGTCCACCAGTTTGCCCAGTCTATCTCTAGGTCATCGAGTCCCCTATATTTCTTCAGTCTGAGCTCCCCCCAGTTTTCCCAGAACCCCACACCCACTCGGTTTTTGGCTATATTGGGTTTTATTCTGGCTTACACCTGAGGGGAGAGCCTGACATGCGCTGCGTTCACCATTTTAAAATTGGGATTTATGCCTGCAAATGTTGGCCTCCACCCACCCCCACCCCCCCATCTCCCCAGAATGCCCCAAATCCTCCTCTTTTTAATTGTGCATCTCTTACTCGTGCACGTGCACATCCGCGTGTAATTTTCTGGTTTAAAAATAAGAGTTGCTCAAGCTCGGCCCATAGACTCTTATAAATGGGCCTTTAAACGCGCTCAGCTCTTTAAAATTCACCCCTAAGTTAGCCGGATAAGTTTATCCGGCTAACTTTCCTATCCGGCCAGTGGCTGAATCTGGACCTCTAAGGTTCCAGGTGAGCACTGCACGCGTGTGGGTGTAATGTCCTCTCTGCTGGAGCTGGGGGGCAGGGCGAGGAGCGGCTGGATCAGCAAGGTGCTGCTGGCAGCGAAAAGGCTGATGGGAGTTCCCAGGCCCTGGCGTTAGCAAGATGAGATCTGAGGTAGAAGGAGGGTAGGAGGGTAAGTGAGAGGGAAGAAGAGGGGGTGAGTAAGAGGATTTCCAGACTCAGAGGGTGAGTGGAAGAGAGGAGAGATTAGGATAGGGTAGGGATTGATTGAGGGGGGTAGGGATGGGGAGGGGAAGGGGCTGAGTAAAAGAGTGGTGGGAGGGAGCTGAATGAGGGGGACTAACGGGCCGATTCAGTAAAGTCCGCACGTGCATCTAGGGGTGGGGTCGATGCCACGGAGGACGCAGAGTCCCGCCGCGAGGCCTGGTGCGCTGAGGAAGGCCCGGCGACCGCCGCCGCGGGACGCCGAGGCCGGGAGAAGGAGGGTAGGAGGGTAGGAGGGTAGGAGGCCTTCCCAGCAGCGGCTGCTGCTGGGAAGGCCGTCCCGGGACCTGCTGAAGAGTTGGAAAGGTGAGCAGGCCCGTGCGTGGGCCGAGCGTGGACGGGGCGAGCAAGAACGGGGCGTGCAACAACCATAGAGCGATACAGAGGCATTATGACATTTTCCGTTTTATTAACCATTCCCTTCCTAATAATGCCCAACATTCTGTTTGCTTTTTTGACTGCTGCAGTACACTGAACTATGACGCCTAGATCTTTTCCATGAATGCTAACTCCTAATAAGGAACCCGAACATCATATACCTACAGCATGGATTATTTTTCCCTATATATATCACCTTACACTTATCCACATTAAATTTCATCTGCCATTTGGACGCACAATAGTCCAGTCTCACAAGGTCCTCTTGCATTTTATCACAATCCGCTTGAGATTTAACCATTCTGAATAATTTGGTATCATCTGCAAATTTGATAACCTCACTCGTCATATTCCTTTCCAGATCATTTATAAATATATTACAAAGCAATGGTCCAAGTACAGATCCCTGAGGCACTCCACTGTTTACGTTTTTCCACTGTGAAAACAGACCATATTAGGAGCTACCACCCAGGAAAAAGATCTAGGCATCAGCTCAGTGTGCTGCAGCAGTTAAAAAAGCAAACAGAATGTTAGGAATTATTAGGAAGGGAATGGTTAATAAAACGGAAAATGTCATAATGCCTCTGTATCGCTCCATGTAGAGACCGTACCTTGAATTCTGTGTACAATTCTGGTCGCCGCATCTCAAAAAAGATATAGTTGCGATGGAGAAGGTACAGAGAAGGGCAACCAAAATGATAAAGGGGATGGAACAGCTCCCCTATGAGGAAAGACTAAAGAGGTTAGGACTTTTCAGCTTGGAGAAGAGACAGCTGAGGGGGGATATGATAAAGGTCTAAAAAATCATGAAAAGACTTGAACGGGTAAATGTGAATCGGTTATTTACTCTTTCGGGTAATACCAAGACTAAGGACCACTCCGTGAAGTTAGCAAGAAATACATTCAAAATGAACTGAAGAAAATTCATTTTCAATCAGTGCACATTTAAGCTCTGGAATTCGTTGCCAGAGGATGTGCTTAAGGCATTTAGTCTAGCCAGGTTTAAAAAAGGTTTGGATATGTTCCTGGAGAAGTCTAGAAACTGCTATTAATCAATGGGGAATAATAACTGCTTGTTGCCGGCATTAGTAGCATGGGATCTATTTAATGTTTGGGTACTTGCCAGGTACTTGTGACTTGGATTAGGTACTATTGCAGTCAGGATGCTGGGCTTGATGGACCCTTGGTCTGACCCAGTATGGCCTATCTTGTGTTCTTATGTTCTAAAGCCAGGGTTAAGTGGTTATGTAAGAACTGAGTTTCTGCCAGCCAACAACAACAAAATCAGGTAGATAACATATAGGACAGCAAGGGAACCATCATAAACATTTCTCATAAGCAATTCTCACATTAGACATCTAAGAACATAAGAACGTAAGAAATTGCCATGCTGGGTCAGACCAAGGGTCCATCAAGCCCAGCATCCTGTTTCCAACAGAGGCCAAACCAGGCCACAAGAACCTGGCAAGTACCCAAACACTAAGAAGATCCCATGCTACTGATGCAATTAATAGCAGTGACTATTCCCTAAGTAAAATTGATTAATAGCAGTTAATGGACTTCTCCTCCAAGAACTTATCCAAACCTTTTTTGAACCCAGCTACACTAACTGCACTAACCACCTCTAATAAGTTTATCGTCTGTCACAATAGCTGCAATTTATCATTTGGCAGGGGTTTTTGTTTTTTTTTTAATTCATCCTTATTATCAAAGCATAGCTGCAAACCTTCTCCTATCTGACAGCGTAAGAGCCCATGTCCGAGTCCAGAAAAGCCAATGAAATCCAGAACACCTTAGAAAAGACGCTGATTGAGAAGATTAATAGAACTTCACGGTTAATCAGGGAATTGACTGTGTGCAGCCAGCAGCCACGTAGCTGTCAAATTATTCAGTCTGAATGTGAGCTTCAGTGGTCTCAGCAGCCAGGAAAAGGTGTTTAGATTAATCCAGAGTATGGAGGAAAGCTAAATGTCAGGGAATATGCCGGCCCAATTTACCAAGTTCAAATAAACAGTGTCAGCTGTGAAATGAGCAATTCATTTGATCTGGTTCCATGTGTCAGGCAGAACACCTATGCTGTTAGGAGATAGAAGTAGCGTATATAGACTTGCCAGTAGCCCCAGGTTAATAACAGGAAGTTTAGAATAAGAGGACCTAGCTTGGGAAATTGATATAAAAACAAAGCATAATCAATTATTGTTCAAAAAAATCACCCTAATATAATATATCTTTTGATTTCTTTTATGTTTCCTGGTAGGGTTAGTTTCAGAGGCTGGGAGATGAATGTGAGGCGCTGAAAGTTGTCATTGCCTTCTGGATTATTGCATTCAGATCTGCAAGGAACCCAATAACCCATTTCTGAGAGACAAAGACAGCATACTAGATGGCAAATGAAATGCTTTTAGACCTTTATTTATAGGAAAGTATTATAGCTTGATTCAGATGCACTAAGGATTTTCACATTTTTTGGAAAAAAAAAGGCTAAGGGGGTCATTTTAAAGGGAGCTACACGTGTAAATGTAACATTCTAATGTAGCAATTTTAAAAAGCCATTTTAAAAGGATATACATGTGAAGTGCTTTTACACATGAATATCCTATGGACAATTCAATTGTATATATTGTAGCAATTTTCAGAAGAACACTTACAAGGGTAAAGTGCATTTATACGTGAAAAAAAAACCTGTTTTAAGCAGGTAAATGCTTTCTAAAATCAGGCCCGTAATACATCAGGCCCATTTGTATTTTATAAGAACATTACATGGCTGGGAGAGCTGTAAACCTAAGTGGTTCATTCAAAAAGGACATGTCCCCATTCTGTGCTTATCGAACATTTTTATTGAATAAGGCCCTGAATTTGAACAAAGAAGCCTCAATTTTCCCATATTTGAAGCCAAACTTGCATTTAAGAAATATTTTCTGGATTTGGAGAAAAACAAATATCATCTATTAAAGAAATACAAGTCAGAGGTGATGGTCATCTCAGAAGTGTTGCATTAATGGGGTAAACCGCACAGCCTCAACAGGTATTTTTTTTCCAAAATTACCAAAATATTTCGGCAATGTATAAATTTCCTTCTTACAAAACAAAAAAGTCAAGACATAGAGGATAACGTTCACAAAAATGCATGTGGCAGCATATACGGGTGCATTTTATAACTCATACATATGATATACACGTATCTACGAAAACTAAAAAGTCATGGGATAGGAGGCAATGTCCTTTCGTGGATTACAAACTGGTTAAAAGACAGGAAACAGAGAGTAGGATTAAATGCTCAACTTTCTCAGTGGAAAAGGGTAAACAGTGGAGTGCCTCAGGGATCTGTACTTGGACCGGTGCTTTTCAATATATATATACAAGCCGTTAAGCCCGTTAAAACGGGGCTACATCCCTCTGTCTCTCACCTCCCCCTCATTCTCTCTCCCCCTACCTCCCTCATTCTCTCTCCCCTACCTCCCTCCCACCCACTCACCCACCTCCTCCCCCGCCCCCCTCTCCTCTCACTCAGTCCCTCCCTCCCACTCAGTCTCACTCACTCCCTCCCCCTCTCTCCCTCTCACTCACACTCAGTCCCACTCACTCTCCCTCAGTCCCACTCCCTCCCTCCCTCTCCCTCAGTCCCACTCACTCCCCCTCAGTCCCGCTCACTCCCCCCTCACTCAGTCCCTCCCCCTCACTCAATCCCTCCCTCTCACTCAGTCACTCCCTCCCACTCTCTCTCTTCGTCCCTCCCACTTAGTCCGTCCCTCCCTCCCTCTCTCTCTCTCCTCCCTCCCTCGCTACTGGCCGCTGCCGCTACCGCCGCTACCGCTGGCGCCGCCCGCTGCCGCTGCCCGCTGCCGCTACCGCCGCCGCCCACCACCGCCGCCCGCCACCGCCGCCCGCTACCGCGCCCACTGCCGCCCGCCGCTACCGCCTCCGCTGCCGCCCGCTACCGCGCCGCCGCCCGCCCCCGCTGCCGCTACCGCCGCCGCCCGCTACCGCCACCGCCCACCACCGCCGCCCGCTGCCGCTACCGCCGCCGCTGCCGCCCGCTACCGCCGCCGCTACCGCCCGCTACCGCTGCCCGCTGCCGCTGCTACCACCGCTGCCGCCATGTTTTTTGGGTTTTTTTGACGCTGCCTAAGACTGACGTGCTCGCCCGCACATGCGCAGTAGAGCTGCTCTCTACTGCGCATTTGCGGCACGTCGGTCAAGCGTCGTTTATCTAGTTAGATAAATGATATGGAAAGGAATACAATGAGTGAGGTTATCAAATTTGCGGATTATACAAAATTATTCAGAGTAGTTAAATCACAAGCAGACTGTGATACATTACAGGAGGACCTTGCAAGACTGGAAGATTGGGCATCCAAATGGCAGATGAAATTTAATGTGGACAAGTGCAAGGTGTTGCACTTGTCCACATTAATAACCCTTGCTGTAGTTACACGATGTTAGGTTCCATATTAGGAGCTACCACCCAGGAAAAAGACCAAGGCATTATAGTGGATAATTGTTGCAGTCAGATACTGCAGGCGAGGTAGTGGACCCTTGGGCCGGCCCACCTAGGATGGCAGGGTAGGCTGGGAGGCGGAGCCACAGGCTGGCGGTGTTCACCCGGGAACCAGGAGCCCCCCCCAGGAGGAGCCCATAGGGTCCTGGAACCTTGGGACTTGGGGAATAGACTCAATGTCCAGTGGCAGGAAAGGCCCAGGCCGGGAGTGCAGTATAGGAAGTCCAAAAGTACAAGATAGTCCGTGGACCGGCTGTACAGGCCGAGGGCCAGCTGATGACAGGGCAGCGGGCACTGTAGCTAACCGGATACTGAAGCAGAGTCTGTAGAAAGCTGGAACTGAAGCAGGCTGAAGACTGGAATGGAGTCTGTAGCAGGCTGTGGACTGAACAGTGCCTACCTCTGCTGTTGGAAACGCCGCGTTCCGCGTGGCTGGGACCCCGGCAGCGCTGCCTGCTCCATGTGGCGGCCGCCATTGCTTGCCCGTCTCCCCGCTGCCTCGCGCGTGCGAGGACGCCCACTTTGTGCGCACAGCTCCCGGACGTCTGGCCCCGCCTGCGCTGATGACGTCACGCCCTAAGCCCGATATAACCGGCGTCCGGACTCCTTCTCCTTGCCTTGCAACGAGGTTCACTACTGCCTTGTAGTTCTGAGTTGCGCTTCGTCTGTTCCTCGTTCCTGACTTGACCTTTGGACTGGACTGGAGCAGGCTGAAGCGAAGTCGGGAACGGACCAAGGTCAGAGTAGGTGGCAGGCTGAAGCGAAGTCAAAGGCAGTTCAAAGGTAGCTTTTTTTTTTTTTTTTTTTTTAATATATTGCCAAATATCTGATAAGAAAAACTTTCTGTGTATGCCTAAAATGGAGGACTTCTTGTCTTTTATCCACTGCTTATAATTGCCCTATTGCCTTCACTAGTTTCAAACCTAACACCTCCTGCCCTAGACATTTGCCAGATGTTTCAGTGCTCAGCGCTAGTTAAGTTTGGACAGAAAAACCCCCAGTGACCTTGAAGTTTTGCAAGAAGGGAAGGCTACTGGAGAAATCTGTTGGCGAAGGAGGGGGGAACTGTGTGAAAAGGGAGAAGTCTGGGCTGTGGGTGATAAAGGAGAGGGGAACTATGTGCAGGGAGACCATGAGGGAATATGTGAAGGGGGAAGAAGGGAGCGTGGCTACCCCTGTGCATGCTGGCCACCTCGTAAGCATGAAGCAAACTGTTTCTTAGTAACACAAAACTATATGCAATCATTATAAACAAATAGGACTGTATTGTACTCTCAGAAAAGACAAAATAATAACGCACTAATACCACACTTATACGTGCACATGAGAGTGAAAGTACATGCATATTTTGGACTTTTATAAAATGCAGAATATGGGAGTAGAGGCGGCTACTTGCATGCATATATGCTCATTTTTACATGCGTAAAGCTTTGAAAATCCACCAGACCACCAACGAGAGGGGAATTGGATGGCCTGGCCAGGCCCCAGCTAGGCCAACTAGACCCAGCTCGGTAGGCCCGAGTCTGAACTTATTTCGCAGGAAGGAGGGGGTTAAGGAAGGCCTGACCTGGGCTCTAGGGCTTCTGTTGGGGTAGGAAGGGGTAGGAAGCCTTTGGGCGACCTGTTTCAATCCTTTTTTGTTTTAGGATGGGGGAGTTAGTGTTTACATTGTTTTTTTGGGGGGGTTTGGGAAATAAACTGATTTGAAAAAAAAACATTAAACAAACTAAAAAAAAATGAAACTCCTCTAAAACAAAAGAATAAACCGAAGTGAAATTTTTTTGGCTGCACATCCCTACTTCAGATTCTCTAAAATTCTGAATCCTAGTCTTTTTCCCAGGGCAGAGACTCCAGTGGTGGACTTCAGAGAAACAAAACTTCTTATTCTCACTTCTCCTCTCCAGATGGTAACTCGCTATCTTTCAGAATGAAAAGTCCAGGGCAGCAGAGAAAACCACAAAACCCTTCTCCTTTCCCCACTCTTGGCAGGAATGGTGACAGCAAACGTCCTACCAAAATACAAGAAAATGCAAAAAAATGTTCACCGCATACTATTCAGGCCACTGTTGGCACCGCTCTCTCCCTCTGCTGGTGCCTTGGGATATTTATACCACCGTTATCTGTGCCTTTTGATGCCATGGGGTTTTCAAGTCGCTGCACTGTTTTGCCCCCTCTGTTGGTATCCTGGGGTCTTCATGGAACTGTGCTACTTTCTCCCCCTTTTGGTGCCTTAGGATGTTCATGGCGCAGTTGGTGTTGTGTTCCCCTGTTTTGGGCTTTTCCTTACCGCTGTTTGTGCTGATTTATCCCCCTCTTAGTTCCTTGGGGTTGGTGTTGCTTTGCCAGCCTCGCAGTGCCTTGGGATGTTCCCGCTTCCGTGGTACTGCTTTGCCCTCTCACAGTTCCCTGGGCTATTTATGCCAACGTTGTGGCCACTTACCCTTGGTGTCTTGAAGGGCTGCTCCCTCTGTTGCTCGTGCCCTCCTGCAGGTTTTATTAAACCCGGACAGCAAACCCCGGCGTTAGAGACCAAAATGGGATGCTTTATCGGACTTTTACGTTACTGGAAATGATTCAGAGGGCATAATGAATAAACTAAGGAACTTATAGGAAACGAAATGAATAAAACAAACAAATGAGATCTGAGCTGAAATATAAAGGGGTTAAAAAGGGAAATGCAGTCTGAATTTGAATACCGTGTACCACTTCAAAGTAGAGATTTCTCCTTATGTTTTCTTAAAACTGTTTTATTTAAACTACGTCAGGCACGCACAAGCCCATTTTGAAAATGATCCCAGCAAACTTTTTTTTTTGCACAGAATTACACCCGCTGAGATATATTTGGAAAGTTTTAAGGAAAATAGAGCCACAGAGCTTTGAGAACCTAAAAAAAGCCTGCATGGAAGCCTAAATCCCTCCTCATACTCTGCCTCTGGAAACGCCTCCACGCAGCCTTGCTAAACTTTACAGGCCAACGGGCGGTGCCCACACACGTTCACCCGCACATCGGGCAAGCGGGGTTGTAAAAGGCCCATTTCCGGGGGGCACAACGGCTTTGAAAATGAAGCTTCCCAGTGATCATCAGTGCATTCCAGGCTTGACCGTGAAACCATGGCTATCACTGAGGCAGGCGCAGAGTGCATGACCTATAAGGATATAATAACAACGCCCGAATACCTCCCGCGGTGCCGTCAGCACTGTGAAAACATAATCTGCAGGGACAGCTTCGACCTACATCAAACCTCTGATAGACATTGCCATTTGCATTTTTGTTTAGATGTCTCTTCATTAAGTAAATGCGTCATTTTCCAGCCTGCAGTCATCTTATTCCCTAAACATATTTCCTACGTACCGAGGGTGAGAAGGGGAGTTAAGCAGGAGCCGAGCAGTTTTCTCAGTAGAATAGAGGTTTTCTGGGCTGCCTTGTACTACTTGGCTTTAAATTGTATGGCTTTTTTTTTGTCCTACTTCTCTAGCAGTTTCTCACCAATTTCAGTAGGTCCTCACCCAGGATTTTGCATTACCACTGATGGCACGGCAGGCAGGTTCCAAGCAGAGAAAATGTCCTTGCTGTTTGAAACGTGAGAAGTGTCCCAGATAAAGTTGAAAACACGAACACACACGAGTTAAAATTCAGTGAAATGCAAACACCCGTAACGGGAAATGAGGCAGCCACTGGATCGCATTTGTCAGAAAGGTCATGCTGTCTGCTTACTGCTCCTCCTGGTTTGCATTTAGGGCCGTATTTTCAAAAGGCCCGGCGGAGCGCATAAAGTGTCCCGGGGCTTGCATGAAGGGGCGGGGAGGGGGCGGGGTGTGGGCAGTCCGGGGGGCGGTCCGAGGGCGGGGTCAGCGGCTCCTGGCACAGAGGCCATTTGCCGCTGTGTCAGAGATCGCGTGCCGGCAATTGGCATTTTTAAAGATGGCACCAACCGTCCATTGCTCCTACCATGTGACAGGGACCGGCCAATGGCATGGATACCCTGTCACATGCTAAGGGCAAAGGGCCATCGGCGCCATTTTGTTTACTGGCAGCCAATGGCCCGAGTGCGGGAGAATGCTCCCGGGACTCCCGCTGGACCACCAGGTATTTAAAAATTTTTGGGGGGGGGGGGGGTCCGGAGGGTGGGGGGATACTAACAAACTCATTTTAAAGAGTCGGCTGTATTTTTTGGTTATCGGCTCGGGCACAGCCGATAAAAAAAAACCCGATCGGACTGCAAGATAAAAATTTCACGATGTGAATCGGAACCGGAATCAGAACCGATACCGGTTCCGATTCACATCTCTATAAAGCAGTGACTCCTGTGTCACTAACAGCACACAGGGGCAGGAAGGTTCTAAGAGGCACTCCTAGCTGTCCCCCCCCCCCCCCCCCACCCAGCAAAGAATCCAGGCCTTGGGGTTATGAGACCGTGTTCAAGTTAGCCTGAGGTGTCAGCCCCGAGGAGCCAGTAAAATTCTTTCATGGCTCCCCATCAGAGTGCAGTCCCCTGCACCGGAAGGAGTTACATATGGTTATGCATGAATTCCTGCAACGCACTGAACGCGCATATTTCAACGCACTGAATGCACGTTCTTTCCCTACCTATTTTAAAAAACATAGGCCCTTATATTTTATGCGTGAAAAAAAACAAAACGTGACTTGCTCACATAAAACCTTGTTTTACGCATGGAAATCGGTGAGCTCTAAAACACGCCCGCGTAATTGAAATCACCGGTTTTCTGAAACTTCCGCCAGCTCACCCAGTCCTTCTCCAGGTCATTGAGGCATCCTCTTAGTTCATCATTTTGAATTCTCCCCTCCTCTCCCCTCCCCCCCACACACATACTAGTTCACCCACTCAACAATAAACAATAGACAAGTCTGTTATCAATTACGCAAGATAATTAGCAGGTCTAAAAATGAATTAGCAGGTGTAAAAATACATGATGCACAATAATGTAGGCACCTATGTCTCTTATAAAATAGCAACTTGCGCGCACAGCTCTTGTCGCTGACCCAGAATGCCCCTAGACTGCCCTTATTTCCCGCACGTAAAGGTGCACACAAGACCGAACGTGTGCACGAACTTTAAATGTTTTAAACTTGCTTGTACACGAGTACATGCTACAGGCATGCATAAATGCTATTTTTACGCATCTGAATAAAACTGCACATGTATCAAAACATAAGTGTACAAATGGCTGGGATAAATACAGTAAACTAAAAAAATAGCAGAAAAAGAATCGATATATGTAACGGTTTTATTACAAATGTTTAAAGGGGGCCTCTGCTGGGGTGCCTGAAAGCAGATGGTTTTGTATTATACGCAATTTATAGAAATTTGTATGTGGATGGTTGGATGTATGTGGTATGGTTTTAAGTGTGTATGCTGCTTGTGTAAGGTTTTAATTTTTTCATATTTGATACTAATATGACATTTCATTAATAAGGCAGTTGGTAAAACTCTTTAAACATTTGAAATAAAATTGTTAAATATATTGATTCCCTTTCTGCTATTTGTTTGTTAGAGTGCTAGCTTCGGGATTGTGTGATATTTTACCTTCTTGTCTGATAAATACACATCAAGGCCATCTGCTTGAGCAGGATTTGACTTGCTTTGAAAAAGTGCTGTAAAAGCTTTCGGCTTTTTGGTGCATTTTTAGTTGGTAAAGATACTAACAGTTACTGTAGTGTGGCTCCAGCACTGGGGGTCTGATCATGGGAAGACTGTATTAGAGGCAGTATGAGAAGGTCTCGTGTCAATGCTCTGATGTTCTTTGAAAACTGAACCTTTTTTGGCATGGATCACCATAGTTCCTCTTTATTCAGATACTAGATGGCCCCCAAAATACTATTAGGATGCAGCAACAGAGGAGACCAGGAGGGCAAGCCAAAACCATGATTGCAAACTGATAAGCAACATGGTTCAATGACCATCCAAATTACTCTCAACTCGTTTATCACATCATTAGCTAATATGTTTACAAGGCTTCACTGAATACGCACATGGATTCCAAAAATTCATTTTCTCTTGAGGAGGTTTCCCAAAAAAAAAAAAAAATCAGTTGATTTTACAACATGTTGCCTGAGAGTGGAAAGAAACAGCTTTGACGGAGTGTGTTAAGCGTTCATGAAGACTGTGAGGGTAAGGAACATTTATTCTCCATTAACAAATAGCATGAAACAGGCAAATTCAGACACACAGAGCTCTCTAGTGCTTCAGCAACTTCTGTGACTTACGGTTAAGCAGGTCTGATGAACATTTTTGGATGAGGAAGTGCAGCTGTTATAGGTACGTAAGTAGATTTAGTTTTGTGTGTGCGTGTGTGGGGGGGACGTTTTAATTGCTGTGTTTAATTATCCCTGGTTCATTGTTCCATGGTAAACACAGTAAACACAGTTGTCACTGCATTTCCCCCGCACTGGTTCAAATATAGTAAAGGTAATTAAAGCTGACGGCAGAACATCTTAATTAATTACGGCGCAAATACCGTGTTCCCACTGACGTGATTTTATTCGTCGGCTTTTCACACCACTGTCGAAAATTTCAGAGAACTCGTTTCTTCCTCTTTTTTTTTTTTATTCCTTACCATTTGCTTCCCTAATCAGACCGAGCTGTAAAGAGCCACGGAATCAGATCACGAACCAGACCCACCTGCAGCATGAAACTAGTCTGTGTCACTGTGCCTGCACCGCGCTGCCTCCTATAAATTATCCCCCCCCCCCCCCCCCACCGTCACGCAATACCAAAGGCGGACAGATGTGAAAATAATTTACTTTGTTGTTCTTTTAAGCTAAAATTGTCGTAGTGAATACATACTGCTAAATAAAGAAAGGGCTTACGGGAAAAAAAAGAAAAGAACATCTATTTTTCAAAACCTGGCGTGACGCATGCTTTGCGGAATTACATCTGATTTCAGGGACGTATTTCGCTTAGATGCCATTCCTGTAGTGATGCCAAATGAGCTTATGATGGCAAAATCCCTTAAATTCCAGTATATTTCAACATACATCTCAAACAGACTCAGCCCAATTGGCTAAACTCTCGGTCCAGCCCCAGTATATATACATATGTATTCTACCTCTAGTTTTTATTATCCTTTTACTTCCTGGCTACTCTAGCCCCCAAGTTTAATCTCCCTGTTATGTGTAACTGTGCTTTGGCCTTCCTGTTATATGGTTATGTTGTTAATCCCTAAGTTCCATGTAAACCGGTTTGATGTGAATCTTGTCATGAAGATCGGTATAGAAAATGTCAGATAAAATAAAATAAATAAAATCCCCCCAATCCCTCTGTGCTGTAGAGTGCGTGCGGCATTGTTTTCCGACATGCAGCATATATTATCCTTCTGCTGTTTAAATGGTTGGAATGTCGGTAGGTTGCAATACTTTCCCAAGGGCATGCAGCGCTAATAGATAACACTAAATACACAACTGAAGGAGAAGTTCCATGTTTTATGCCCCCTTCCCCTGCCCCACACACACACACACAGGTGCTGCAGTAAAATACCTATGCAAAGCGCCAAAATAGCACATATTGCGGTAAGCGAAAAATTACCCTAACCACACCCCATTTATTTCGCAGGCGCTATTGATGGGAAATGTATAGCTTTTTGATGAATCTAGGCCCAACTTTGCTATCTAGAATGTGTCTGAATATGGAGCTCAGGAAATGTTGCAGGCTTTGTGAGCATGGAGAGCATCGGATGAGGATACCTGTGATGGCCCATTCACCTTCCTCACTCACAGTGTGCGTCGGATAAACCATTCACAGCCCTACGTGCTTTACTGTCCAAATTAAAAGCCTTTACTGCTTGGTAATCCGATGAAATACGGCACAAATAATATCAATCTGCAGCACCACGCCAGGGCAAGGGAAACGTCCACCCTCCAGGTCCTGGATAAGCAGAGCTCCCAGGTGGGCAAGGTTTAGATGGAGAGGAAAACTCCTTTCCCAAACTGGTAGAAACTGTGAAGCACAGCCTTTTGCGCAGAGAGTCCAAGTCCTCTCTCTCTTCCCAGAGGTTGTAGGCTCCGGATGGGGGTCCTCAAGCAGTCTCAAACTGTCCTTAAGCACGGTTAGGTGCTCTTTCTACACTTCTTCTTCTTCTCTCTCTCTCTCTCTCTCTCTCTGTCTGTCTGGGTCCCAGATGGGAGGGATCCCCTTAGAACAAGCAGCTTCCACTGCTCCAATGCAGCAAGGAACCGGCAGCCAAATTTCTTCCTCCGGGACCCTTCAGCAGAAGTTAACACCAGAGTTGCTCCTTGCCTGGGGTCACAACCTCACCGCCTTCCTCTTTGAGGGTGTGGAGGGGGGGAGCAGGCCTTCCCTACCAAGGGCATCCCAGGCACAGGGTTCCCCGAGCCTTGGGCCCAGGTGATACTCGGGGGTCTCACAAGGCTCCTACCATGAAAAAATGTTTAACCCCCCCCCCCCCCCCCAAAAAAAAAAAATCAACCCAGAGAGAAATCCCCACCAGTCAGTGAGTGGGCCGGAAGGAACCCCATTCCGACCCTGCTCGGGATCCCCAGACAGGGTGTGCCTGGTTCCTCCCAGTGGGCCTGAAAATCCAACAAAAAAAACAACACCTCCTGCTGCCTCCTAACTCTGAGCAAACCTAAAGGGTCTGCCCCCAGTCTCCCTGTAGAGAGCTGCCTATAAAGCCCATCCAGGGGGTCGGCCATGCCAACATCTCCAAAGGGAGGGGCTGCATGTGAATGGCCCCTCCCCTCATTCACGAAACTAAACTGCACCAGCTAAGAAAGTTAAACCAGGGCCACCAATGGTAATGAGACCGGAGGGCCCACCACACATCACATTTGTGTATTTTATAATGCGCTCGCACCTTATTTATTTATTTATAACTTTTTTTTTATACCGAAGTTCAGGTAACAGAATTACTTATCACTCCGGTTTACATTATAACAAGTAGAAAACAATGACAACATATGTCTTACAATGAACAAGGGAGTGAACAACTTGGATAATATAACATAACATAACTAGGAACAGTAGCAGTATGCACTATTAGAGCGAAACTAGCGCATGGGGAGGGAGGTTTGCTAATGGGGGGGGGGGAGGGGGAAGGAAGGTTGTTCGTGGAGGGGGGGGGGGGGGGGGAAATTTCTTATTGATGAGTAAAAACATGAGCATAGGTTCTGGACGTCAAAGGTATGAAAACAGTCTATGGGAGCTGTGGAAGACTAAGTCTATGGGAGCTGTGGAAGACTAAGTAAGTTAACCTTACAGGCACAGGTTAAATAGTACCATTGTAGGCCTCTGCACGGCCAAATACACGCGCGCATGAAGCCACGCAGAGCTGTTTGAAAAGTTACCCTCATGCAGGCCGATGCGATATCGGCGCGCGTTAAACGGGCGCTCGTGATTAGGCACCCGCTCCCTTAAAGCTCGCCGATCCACCTCTCCCGGCCGCCCGGTTTAATATTTAAATCGGGCGCCGCAGTAAAAAGGAGGCGCTGGTGGAAATTATGCGCCCCCAGCGCCTCCTCGGCAGCGGGTGCCCAGGAGAGGTGGCTGTCAGCCGGTTAGGAAAACGGACGCTCAGTTTTGTGAGCATCCGTTTTCCTAGCCTGTGCACAGCAAAGGGTTATGAAAATGGACGTTCGTCGATTGAGCGTCCCTTTTCCTACCCTGACCGCCGGCACAATGTTTTAAAAAAAATTCTCCTATTTAGGGTCCTTTGACTTAATATCGCAATGATATTAAGTCAGAGGAACCAAACAAGGGAACAGAAAAGCAGTATTTTCTCCTTTTCTGTAATTTTTTTGGGCTCCTCAAGAGTTAACCCCTGCTCTGGTCAGGCGTTAATTTTTGCAGGTTAAAACGCGCGCATTGGGTGCACATTTATTTTTTGCGCCGGGGGGAAATAGGTAATAGACTGATCAACATGAATTTACAGGAAATGAGCACCATTACCTATGCGCTGCATTGGACGCGCATTTTGGATGCGCTAAGACCGTTTGCATCGGGATTTATGGACACGCGTTCCGTCGTGTCGTGAGTTGTGCTCTGTGGCCAGCGCACAGTATTGCATCAGCCTGTAAGACTTTGAGTAGAGACTTTGGGATTAGGAGGATATATAATAACTTAGTACTGACGGCAGAAAAAGACCAAATGGACCATCTAATCTGCCTAGCAAGTTTCTTAAGGTAGTAACTGCTGCTTTGTGCAGGTCACCCCCATGTTTTTGTTAAGGGCAGTAACTGCTGCTCCGTGCAGGTTATCCCCATGTCTTCTGTTAAGTGTAGTAGCTGCAACTCTGTGCTGGTTTCCCCAGTGTTTCATTTAAGGGTAGTAACTGCCACTCCATGCAGGTTGCCCCATATTTCTATTAAGCGCAGTAACTGCCATTCCATGAAGGTTAAAGGTTTGTACAAGGTTAACCCCATGTTTCTGTTAAGGATAGAAACTGCCTCTCTGTGCAGGTTACCCCCATGTTTCTGTTAAGGGTAGTAACTGCCGCTCTGTGCAGATTATCCCCATGTTTCTGTTAAGGGAAGTAACTGCCGCTCTGAGCAGGTTACCCCCATGTTTCTGTTAAGGGTATTAACTGCCGCTCTGAGCAGGTTACCCCCATGTTTCTGTTAATGGTAGTAACTGCCTCTCTGTGCACATTAACCCCACGTTTCTGTTAAGGGTAGTAACTGCTTCTCTGTGCACATTAACCCCATGTTTCTGTTAAGGGTATTAACTGCCGCTCTGAGCAGGTTACCCCCATGTTTCTGTTAATGGTAGTAACTGCCTCTCTGTGCACATTAACCCCATGTTTCTGTTAAGGGTAGTAACTGCCGCTCCGTGCAGGTTACCCCCATGTTTCTGTTAAGGGAAGTAACTGCTGCTCCTTGCAGGTTACCCCCATGTTTCTGTTAAGGGTAGTAACTGCCTCTCTGTGCAGGTTACCCCCATGTTTCTGTTAAGGTTAGTAACTGCTGCTCTGTGCAGGTTACCCCCATGTTTCTGTTAAGGGTAGTAACTGCTGCTCTGTGCAGGTTACCCCCCATGTTTCTGTTAAGGTTAGTAACTGCTGCTCTGTGCAGGTTACCCCCATGTTTCTGTTAAGGGTAGTAACTGCCTCTCTGTGCAGGTTACCCCCATGTTTCTGTTAAGGTTAGTAACTGCTGCTCTGTGCAGGTTACCCCCATGTTTCTGTTAAGGTTAGTAACTGCTGCTCTGTGCAGGTTACCCCCATGTTTCTGTTAAGGGAAGTAACTGCTGCTCCTTGCAGGTTACCCCCATGTTTCTGTTAAGGTTAGTAACTGCTGCTCTGTGCAGGTTACCCCCATGTTTCTGTTAAGGTTAGTAACTGCTGCTCTGTGCAGGTTACCCCCATGTTTCTGTTAAGGGTAGTAACTGCCTCTCTGTGCAGGTTACCCCCATGTTTCTGTTAAGGTTAGTAACTGCTGCTCTGTGCAGGTTACCCCCATGTTTCTGTTAAGGGTAGTAACTGCTGCTCTGTGCAGGTTACCCCCATGTTTCTGTTAAGGGTAGTAACTGCTGCTCTGTGCAGGTTACCCCCATGTTTCTGTTAAGGTTAGTAACTGCTGCTCTGTGCAGGTTACCCCCATGTTTCTGTTAAGGGTAGTAACTGCCTCTCTGTGCAGGTTACCCCCATGTTTCTGTTAAGGTTAGTAACTGCTGCTCTGTGCAGGTTACCCCCATGTTTCTGTTAAGGTTAGTAACTGCTGCTCTGTGCAGGTTACCCCCATGTTTCTGTTAAGGTTAGTAACTGCTGCTCTGTGCAGGTTACCCCCATGTTTCTGTTAAGGGTAGTAACTGCCTCTCTGTGCAGGTTACCCCCATGTTTCTGTTAAGGTTAGTAACTGCTGCTCTGTGCAGGTTACCCCCATGTTTCTGTTAAGGGTAGTAACTGCCTCTCTGTGCAGGTTACCCCCATGTTTCTGTTAAGGGTAGTAACTGCCGCTCCATTCAGTTTATCCCAAGTCTTATAATATTAACATAGCATGAGCCTTCATGAAAATTCAGATAATTCTGTTTGAACGTGCTTTTCTTTTGGACTTTGCTGTACCAGCAGTCCTGTACTTTATTCCTTCTGCGTCTCAGTACCCCATACCATAAAAGTCAGGGGCAAAGCTGGTTGTCGTCTGAATCCAGTCCTTCCCCCTCCCCCCTGGGCCATCAAAGCGGAGAGTGATCTTGCATCAAAAGCATCGAGGCTTATTGGCTTGCACACTGTAAGGCACTAGGTGATTGGGTGGGGGGTATAAGTATGGGTGTGAGCCAGGGCGATGAAAGGTGGGAAAAGGTGGGGAATCAGTTTAGTATTTCAGTTTAGCTTCTCTCACATAACAAGCAATGGGTGAGTGACTAAAGAGCGGTGGTTTCAGCCAGTGCCACTGATGACCTAGAGGTTGTACAACAGCACTACAAAAACGTGGTCTGCTGATTGCTGGCAGAGCATGCACGTTCCTCATTTTCCGGCATACGATTTCCAGCATGCTGATTTCTCAGGGAAAGAAACGCTCTTGTTTCTGTGGCTTTTGCTGACATGGATCTGCGTTGCAGTTCTCTGCATTCTCAGGGCATGATGACTTGATCTTCTTATTCCAGCAGAAAGTTTTCCTATAGATATATAAGAGGTGAGAGCAAAATGCTTCTAAGCTTTGAGTCATGAGCTAGTACGATGTGTACCAAACTGAGTACTGTATCTGGTACAGCAGCGTCAGAGAATGACTGCAAGAAAATCAAAAACCTCCATAATAGATGTAGAAAAGCATTCCTGATCGGTTGGCAGCACAGCATGTCCCCGATATCATTGCATGGCTTGACCTAGTACACAAAGGCGTGAGTTTTCTAAGGACTTATGCGTGTAAAAAGCAGCAAAAGGCCTTTTACGAGCTTAAACCCGTTTGAAAATTACCTCCTGAGCCAGGATCGGATCCTGCTCGAGCATACATCTGTGATGAAGATACAGACAACAGGATTAGTGCAAGGTTATCAGGGGCAGGGCTTATTAGCCCACAAGCAAGGGGTGTCAAATTATAAGGTGAACTTCTGAATAGAGGGTTTTGAGAGAGGAAAGGGGCACCAAACATCGGTGGACAAAGGCCGTTGTTCTTAGATTTGGTTACTACAGCTCTTAGCTTATCTTAATTACCATCACATGGATTGTATTTACAGTATATAAAGATCGGGATTGCTATTGAGACCCCGTTGGTTATGCACTGAACAACGGAGCCTTAGTTTTAAAAGAGATCCTTACTGTGCATAATATTAATACCACAGCAACAGTCTTAATCCCAAGCATTCTTTCAAAAGATTCTTTATATGCAGGTCTGCCTGCCGTTCGATTATCTTGCCTTCCACTAATCCAAAATGCAGCAGCTTGTTGTTACTGGGTCTTAAGCATTTCATTCCTGCGGCGCCAGCAATGAAATCAACTGGCTCCCTGTCCTATTGCGTATAAAGTTTAAAATGTTGCTGTTGGGGTTTTTTTTGTTGTTATTGTTTAAGGTGGTGCATGACTTGGGTCACGTCTATCGGGATTTCTCTTTTAAAGCCCTGCTGCCTCGCAAGAGAATTGCGCTGATCTGATAAATAGCTACGAGAAGCACCACACTAATTGGAGATGGTGGAGACTAGGAAGAAGTAATTTTCATTTACATTTTACGTTTACATTTATTTGGATTTATAGCCCGCCTAACACAGAATGGCCTACGCGGAGAACAAAAAATATTACATACATAAAGTGATAAGACAAACAAATGTAAACTAAATTCTAAAACATTTTATGGACTACTTTAGCACTGTCAAACATGAAGTCAAGAGTTGGTAACCCAGTTCGGATAGCTATGCAAGGCCTGGCTTGTGTTCAGGCCTATACGAGGGATTTAAAGTTTTATTATTCTGCAAAGCTTTTCTTATGTTTCTATTATACATTATTTTATTTTGTTTTATTAAGTTGTGTTATGTCTTATTTTGTGTTTTAGCAGTGTTTGAATGTTGAATTTGTATACCGCCTAGAGTCATTGTGAATAGGGTGATCAATAAATAGAAAAAAATAAATCAATTAACTCACTACATAAGAAATCTATATAGGAATCTTCCTTATCAAACATGATTCTGTCTAGATTCAAATAACTTTAGCTTTATTTTCTGTGCCTTTTTTTATTGAGTGCTCCCCTATTGATATGTTTTTGAGCATCTGAATAACGTTTTTTACTCCAGTTTTTCATTTATTTTTATAATTTTATGTTTCGAAGCAAAACGTATACCCTAGAAGACCATCAGACCAAGCGAGATCTGACAAACACAAAGGTGGAAGAAATCAAATTCCACATCTAAACACAGACACCCCCCCCCCACCCCAATATTAAATCAAATAATTAACCATGAAAATGTAGAAGGAGCATATCCTAAATATAATTGTGCAGAGAAAATTGTGTAATCCTATATTCTCAGGTAATTAAAGTAGCTTCATTGCAAGAGACATCAGATAGATCCTCTAGTTCTGACTGTTACTGAAGGCACCCTACATAGCCACTACCCATGGGCTGGTCACGGACCACGACATGGCACGCCAGGAAAGGAGGCGATGAGGAACCTGAGGTACAGGACATCAGGACAGGCAAGGAACATCAGGACGGGATCACTGACATCAGGAACAGGCAACGGACATCAAGATGAGACATGGAGCTCCAACCAAGAACGAAGGCCTGACGGAGCATTGGAAGGCGAGACATCTAGGAGCAAGTAACTCCAATGCAAGGCAAAGCAGAACTGAAAGAGAAGTCCTTTTATAGAGCAGGAAGCAGGCAACTCCCTGGGAGGAGTTTAGATGGGCCACACCCGGCTGGCCCTATAACTAAAGAGAAGAACTGTAGGCCGAACCTTTAGGAAGAAGGGGCAAAGCCCAAACCAGAAAGTCAAGGAGGAAGCAGAGCAGGCCTCAGGTAGGCCCAGATGGCAACAGCGGCCCCCCAGATCATGGAGCAAAACCGGGATAGACTGTCCAGGCAAGGCCCTGGCTTTGGTGCGGCCTCCAGAGAAAAGGTGAGAGGCCTCTCGTGGCACAGCTACGAGAGGAAGCGTAACACTGACTGCCAATTTGTTCTTTTGAGAAAAGCAGAGAACTGATCCAAATCAGCATAGACGTACATCTTCCCGGGTAATTCTGGTTCTCAAAGACCACCTACGAGTCAAATTTTCAGGATATCCTTAAAGAACATGCATGAGATAGATTTGCATTGCACACTGCCTCAATTCTATACAAATATTTCTAAGACACATTTATTAGTGATTTCCACAAAACTGGACTGGTTGGTGGCCCTAAGGGGAGTGCAGAGTAAAAAAAAAAAAAAAGTTTTGGTTCCTTCATTTGTTTTGTAGGTTACAGTAATTTATTAGGTTTGTTTCACATGAAAAAAAAAGTTTTGTTTTTTTCTTATCTTTTTTTTTTTCATTTTACAATGAAGTCAGTGGGAGAAGCAATCCATAGGTCCTATTGACTTGAATGTGAACGAAAAAATGGGCCAGAACCCGGGCCTGATACCAAGGCCCAGCTTGAGACAGGAGCCCGTCTCTGAGACCCAGGCCTAAATCCAGGTTTGATGCAGGAGCGCAACCTGAGGCTGAATTCCGTTATGGGCACAGTTTCTAAAATGCGGGCATAAATTTGTATGTATATACTTAATACACGCATGTACTAACGTTTGCACGCTGTTGAAGCTGACCCTCTTTAAGATCTCACTCGCACTTGTAAAGAACAGGAAGTCATGTGAGGACAGTGAGACTGCGGCTTTCAAAAACAATTCAGAAGTTATAACCACCATTAAAAATGTACAAATCTATGGAAAATCAATAACACAGGGAACTGAAGCGATGCCAAAAACGCCATCTGCATGCTTTAATAACCAAGGTATGCAACTAATGATACAGAACTCAGCAGCATAACTATGGGGGCCTTAAAGACAGAGTGGTCTTGCTAATGCAGGCCACACTCTGCATAACTGGCTCCCCTATGCTAGTAGGCCCAAAGTGAATGGGGCATTTAGAACAAGGACATGTTTGCCTACCCTGCTGCAGAAACACAAATAGGCTGTTGTCTACTGGAATAGAGTTAAACCTCCAGAGCCCCGCCCCACTCGCGGAACGAACTTGGACCTTTCTGGCCTTCCATGCAACCACCTGAATCTTCTAAGGCAAGCGACAGCCGATTCCTCTCCTGCAGGCCATGGTGCCAAACATAAAACAGCACTGCAGGCCCTCTTAACTGAACACCAAAGTCTATGTGCTGGGAAGGGAGAGAGGTAACGAAGGCCCCACATATGTTCTGGTGAATGGGAGGATCCAGCAGGGCCCAAAAACCCGTTTGGAGATCAAGGAGTGGTTTTCTCTGGACCTAAAGGCTTGAGTTAATGTGACCTACTAAGGCCACTCAAGTTAGTAGATCGCCTAAGTTGTTGACTTTTGTGACTTTAATAGGCCTTGGGGTTTGTTTGGGTTTTTTTTAGTTTATTTTTTAATGATATTTCAAATAACAAAGCATGAAAAACTTTTATCAGTAACCAGGGGATATACAAAGCCAAATAGTAGAGGAAAAATGAATATACGGTACATATCAGTGTATAGAAAAATACAATGTATGCAACCCCTGAAAAAAGAAAACAAAAAAGAAAGGAGAGAGGGAGGAGGAAAATATAGGAGATAAACAGAAAAATTTAAGGCAAATGCACTGGCGAGCCAAATCTGTTATACGAAAAACAAGAGATCATTGGTTCCCAATAGTAACAAGAGAAGATGTTAAGCTCTTACACGCCTCAATAAAAGATTTCAACTGTTCTGGAGGAAAAACATGAAAACGTTCAGTATGATATTTACAAAACATTTACAAAGATAACGCAAAACAAATGAGGCTCCTAAAGACAAACCAGCGGATTTTAAATGCCCTGTGCGCGTAAATCCGGCCGGATTTACGCGCGCAGGGCCCTCGCGCACCGGCGCGCCTATTTTGCATAGGCCACCGGCGCGCGCAGAGCCCCGGGACATGCGTAAGTCCCGGGGCTTCCTGAAAGGGGCGTGTCGGGGGCGTCGCCGAATGACGTGGCATTTGGGGGGCGGGCCCAGGGGCGTGGCGCCGGCCCGGGAGCGTTGCTGCGCCCTCTGGAACAGCCCCCGGGTCGGGTCTTGGCGCACGCGGATTTACGTCTGCCTCCGGGAGGCGTAAATCCATGGATAAAGGTGGGGGGGGGGGTTTAGATAGGGCCGGGGGGGGTGGGTTAGGGAGGGGAAGGTGAGGGGAGTGCGAAAGAAAGTTCCCTCCGAGGCCGCTCCGATTTCGGAATGGCCTCGGAGGGAACGGAGGCAGGCTGCGTGGCTAGAAGATAGGGATCTAACTGAGAGAAAGAGTTCCATCTAGAGCCAAGTCTTCCCTAGACACCAATATAAGCGCATGTAACTCTATCCCGTGTTAGGGGACAGATATGTATGGAATTTTTCCCATTGTTTCTGCACATCAGTGAAGCGCTTATGTGAGGTATTTTTAGCTGAGATGTATTCAAACGTGTAAAGCTTCACTAAAAGTCTGAACCATGGTTTGACATGGGGACCTGCTGGGCCTATCCAGGTGAGAAGAATGGCCTTCTTCTAAATAAGGCTCGCCCTCTGTAAGAACCTTGCATCAAAGGTGTCTAAAGGGACTTGATCTGTTGATGGTGGTAATACTTTGCCGAAAAGCCATAGCATAGGGTCTAGAATTATCTGGGTGTTCAATATTTTACTACAGAGAGTGTTAACTTGTTGCCAGAATTGTAGTACAAGTGGACACGACCAGAACGCTTGAGAGAATGAGCCTGGGTTGTGGGTACATTTCAGATAGAGAGGAGAGTCAACCACCTTAGCTTTGAAGGCTCTGTGAGGGGAGAGGTAAAACTGTCAAAGAAATTTATATTGTAACTCCTGGTATAGCACATTTTCAGACACTAGTGGGATATCCGAAAAGCACTGGAAGAAGTCCTGAAATGCGAGATTGAAATCTGACCATTTTTGCTATTTTTGATAAAGGACTTGCAGATCTCCGGGGATGAGTGTGTCCCTGATCTCTTTAGTAAACCGTGCTATGGAGGGGACTTGTTTCATATGTTCGAGCATGATGCGCCGTAACTGTATGCTTTCAGAGGTGCTCTTGAAAGCCGCATAGGATGAATATATAAAGTGGCGGAGTTGTAAGTAGGCATAGAAGTTGGCCATCGGTAATTGGAACTGTTGTTGGATTTTGGCATAGCTAAAACATTGGATGGAGGGGTATGAGAATAATTGATGTACAAACTGCAAGCCTCGTTCCCACCATACATGGAATCTAGAGTTCGCTTGAGCAGGGACAAAGAGACCATTGTTACATTTACTTAGTAGAGGAGTAAGGCACAAGGAGATTTTGAGAGTTTGACACACAGCCAGGCTTTTCAACATGAGGAGACCAGCAACATTGAGGAAAGATATTGGGAAAGGCATGAACTCAGGGCTTGCAGTATATAGTTGAGAGAGTGGTCTTCCATCCAACTCTGGAGGAGTTGATTCGGAGAGTAGTGAGATGTACCGAATATCCAGTCATATAAGAAGCGTAGCATACAGGCTAGGTTATAAAACCATAAGTTGGGGCAATTGGTACCTCCCTTAGAAAGAGGTTGCATCAAAGCTGACATAGATATCTGCGCTTTTATTCCACTCAACAGAAAATTTCCTCATGATGGCCAGCACTGCACAAAAATCTTTTTTTAATAGCCAGAGCGGGACCATCTGTAAAATGTAGAACCACTTGGGAAGGACAATTATTTTGAGGAGTTGCACCCGCCCAACCAAGGACAGGGGCAGTCCCTGCCATTTCGTGAGGAGTTGAGAGGTGGTCTGGATTAGTGGGCGAATATTGGCTGCATATAAAGACAATAAGTCAGATAGTATTTTCATGCCTAAGTATTTCAATTCCTTCTCAACCCATTTTAGAGGGAAAGGCCCCTTCCAAGTCGAACGTACCTTCTCCCCCACTGCTAACGCCTCAGATTTATCGTGATTGATCCGTAGCCCTGCAAATTTGCCATATTCACATTACAGTGTTAGGAGCGGTGCAAGAGAGACCACCATATTGCAAAATGGCGCCGGCCGTATGGCCGTATTGCCGTATTGCAAAATGGCGCCAGCCGTATGGCCGTATGGCCATTTTGCAATACGGCAACGAGTGCAGGAGGTTGCTCCCGGACCCCCGCTGGACTTTTGGCAAGTCTTGTGGGGGTCAGGAGGCCCCCCAAGCTGGCCAAAAGTCCCTGGGGGTCCAGCGGGGGTCTGGGAGCGATCTCCTGCACTCGTGACGTCGGGGGACAGGAACCAAAATGGTGCTGGCGCCATTTCTATTAACGCTGGCGCCATTTCTATTAATGCAGCCGTGGCCCGAGAGTGGAAGATCACACCGGGACCCCCCCACTGGACCCCAGGTAATTTAAAACATTTTGGGGGGGTTCGGGAGGGTGGGGGATTTATTTTAAAGGGTTGGGGTGGGTTTTAGGGTTGTTTTAGTGTGCCGGTTTTCCCGCCCTCCCCCGATTTACGATTTAAACGATTTTAAAAAAAACAAAACCGCGACGATCAGATTCCCTCCCCCCCCAGCCAAAATCGATCGTTAAGACGATCGATCACACGATTCACATCTCTATCAACCATCACATACTCTTGCAGCGACTTACTGACTTTGGCATCTCAGACTCTGCCTTTCAATGGTTCCAATCCTACCTCACTGACAGACAATTTAGCGTGCAAATTGGGAACACCATTTCCAAACCCCTAGCCCTTGGACAAGGAGTACCCCAAGGCTCATCCCTTTCCTCTACACTCTTTAATATTTACCTCCTCCCCCTCTGCTATCTACTATCCAAACTAGGCTTTCCGCACTTTATCTATGCTGATGATGTTCAGATACTGATACCTGTAACTGACACAATACACAAGGCCACGCAAACCTGGAATTCTGCCCTCTCCTCCATCAGCACCTTGCTATCCAACAATTTTCTCGCTCTCAACACGGCTAAAACAGAACTCATCCTCCTCTCTCCCCCCAACATCAACCATCACCTAACAATGAACACCACTCCCCCAACTAATATCTCTTTCCCCCCTCACATTCGCAGCCTTGGCGTTACACTCGACAATCAGTTCAACTACAAAAAATTCATCAACACCACAATCAAAGACTGCTATTTCAAATTACACACGCTTAAACTCAAACCCCTCTTACATCTCAACGACTTTCGCACCATACTCCAAGCCCTCATACTCTCTAAGATTGATTACACTAATTCCTTGCTTCTGGGCCTACCTAAAAGCACCTTGCAACCACTACAACTCCTACAAATCGCTGCTGCCCGCATCCTCACCAACACACACAGAAATTACCATATAACCCCGGTACTCAAACATCTGCATTGGCTGCCTGTATCAGCTCGAATCACATACAAATCTCTCACCCTAATACATAAATCCCTTCACAACCAAAACATGCACTGGTTCAAAGAAGACTTCTCCTTTCATAACAGCAGCAGACCCACCAGAAATCAGTATCTCGCCACTCTTCACACCCCTTCTCCCAAACTCACTAAACTGCGCACTACCAACGAAAGAGCCTTCTCCCTCGCAGGCCCCTCCCTTTGGAACAAGCTACCCTCCTCACTCCGCCAAGAAACCTGCCCCAAAATATTTAAACAGAACCTGAAGACTTGGCTCTTCACCCACTCCTACACTTAACTGCCTGCCTCCCTGCTCCACCCCACCTAGTACAGCTCAATCCCAGGAACCTATTGCAATGTTATCTTTACTTACCCATTATATAGCCTGTATATAACATGCTTTGCTGCCTCCTTGTAAATTTGTGATGTAAACTCTTCTGCCTCCTTGTAAATATGTACTACTAACTATATTATATAGACTTTTTATGATAACCAGTTCCCTACCCCCTACCTTCCTTTTGTTCTTGCATTCACATACTTCCCTTTTACCCTTACATTACTTGTTCTCATTGTTACTTGTTCCATGTAAAGCCTGTTGCTAGTTTTGTTCTCTGTAAACCGACGAGATGTTCCCAACGTACGTCGGTATATAAATGCCATTAAATAAAATAAATAATAGAGAGAAAAAAGTGCTAATTGGGTTGGCCCTTGGCATTTCCACAGCCATGTGACCAGCGACTGGTGGGTATGAATATATGTGACATTCTAAAATTTGGATCGGTGCGCCACGAGGATCGAGCAAACGTGAAAGAGTGACATGATATAAAAAAGGTTCAGAAGCTCTGCTCTAGGAGAGAGGGGGTGAGGGTACAAGATTGCTGTTATCCAGGTAGCGAAGGTGGGGAGAGTGGGAGGCACATGTGGGAGGGGGGAATGAGACTGAATCCCTTGCTATAAATGTCACCGCATGCCACTGTCTCCTGTGCAGGATAAAATATTGGGGGGGGGGGGGGGAGGAGAGCAGGGAAGGTGCCATTGCTATATAAGCAAAAGTTGAATCTGTAGAAATAACCCACTCCAGAAGGGCCTCAAAGCTCTCTGAAAAGAGCTTTGTAGTCAAACACAAAGAATTGGTGACCTCAAAGAAACCCTTTTCTCCTAGACCATTGCTCAGGGGCAAGATTCAGATTGCCTGCCATGATCCTTCTACAGATGAACAACATCAAGGATAAATTGTATTTGTTATTTAAGGGGGAGATTTAATCCTTCTGCTTTAACAATATTCATTCTGTCATCAAAGAGGTCAGATAGCAGAGTATTAGACCTCCTATTTCAATCTCAACCAAAACGCCAAGAAAGGACCATGCTTGGTTCATAGTCAAACCCTGTTCTTGATGTTGGCCAAAAGGCCATCAAGGAGGTCAGCAATGATCATTACAACTCTGCCATTTGATAATAACTTGTGGAATGACCCTTTTTCAGAAACAGTAAAATCACTATGCGTTCTCCATTGTGGAGAAGAGACAGCTGAGGTGGGTATGATAGAGGTCTATAAAATCATGACAGCACTAGAATGGATTTAAAAGTTTTTAAAAAAGGATTGGATAAGTTCTTGGAGGAGAAGTCCATTAACGGCTATTGATCAAGTGTACTTAGGGAATAGCCACTGCATCAGTAACGTGGAATAGACTTAGATTTTGGGTACTTGCCAGGTACTTGTGACTTGGATTGGCCACTGTTGGAAACAGGATGCTGGGCTTGATAGATCCTCAGTCTGACCCAGTACGGCAACGTCTTATGTTCTTATGGAGTATACAATGCTTTCTGGCAGCTGAGCCTTCTCAATACCATGCATGTTAACATTTAGTGTCAGGCAGCTCTGATTTTTAGACCACAGTGAGCATTTGCTAAATAGTGTGTTGAGGAGAACATAACAAGCTATTTAACATGCACATGCTAAGGTCTTATTTGAATATGAGTTTCCTTCATTTATATGTATGTACATTAGGGATGTACATTTGTTTCAAACAGATGCAAGAGGTGCAACAAATGAGACCATTTTTGGTTCATTCCGCCCAAGTCAGATTCGTTTTTTGGGAATCAGAGGAGCCCAGGGAGGCTAGCCAGGGCTGCCAGTGGTCTGGTTTTTTTTTTAATTGGTGCAGGGATTTCTTTTGTTTAGAGGTGTTATTTTTTCATGTTTAATATTTTTTTTCCCCCAGTTTGGCAAGCAAATGTCTTCTGACCTCAGTTTAGCATACACAATAAGGGACTGATTTTCAAAAGCATTTACATGCTTAAAACTGGGTTTTACTTGAGTAAGAACACTTTACCCATGTAAGTGGTCTTGAAGAACATAAGAACATGCCATACTGGGTCAGACCAAGGGACCATCAAGACCAGCATCCTGTTTCCAACAGTGGCCAATCCAGGCCATAAGAACCTGGCAAGTACCCAAAAACTAAGCCTATTCCATGTAACCATTGCTAATGGCAGTGGCTATTCTCTAGGTGAACTTAATAGCAGGTAATGGACTTCTCCTCCAAGAACTTATCCAATCCTTTTTTAAACACAGCTATACTAACTGCACTAACCACATTCTCTGGCAACAAATTCCAGAGTTTAATTGTGCGTTGAGTAAAAAAGAACTTTCTCCGATTAGTTTTAAATGTGCCCCATGCTAACTTCATGGAGTGCCCCCTAGTCTTTCTACTATCCGAAAGAGTAAATAACCGATTCACATCTACCCGTTCTAGACCTCTCATGATTTTAAACACCTCTATCTTATCCCCCCTCAGTCATCTCTTCTCCAAGCCATTGAATTGTCTATAGGATTTACTCACGTAAGTGCTATTTAAGCAGGTAAATGGTTTTTGAAAATTGCTATGATAGTATGTTGCATTTACGCGCATAACTCCTTTGAAAATTCACCTGTAAGCTGTTATTTAACAGAACACTGTATTATTTAGCACACAACAAATGGTCTTAGTGTGCAAAAGGCAGGTGTTAAGTTTTTGCTTTTACCAGGCCCATGGTAAATAGGACTGGAAAAGCTTCATTTACGTATGATGTTTCCTCATTTTTCTGTGGGTAGGTACTAATTTTAGCACTTATCTATAATGTGTTGGGGGCAGTCTTAACACGCATGTTATAGCCTCACTGCATAGCTTGCTCTTTTTAGTACATGCAAAATGTCATGGGACCCTTAAAATTTCTTCATACACAATAGTTGCATCAAATTCTGTGGTGGATTTTGCAATAATTTCCAACATTTTAAGAAGAAAGGTTCCAGATTTCTAACATTAACTGCTGTAAATATATTGTATTCCCATGTACCATGATAAAAAACCGTCTTCTAAGATCAAGGATTGGGAAATGTACCATGACATGTCCCTCCTCTGAGATTAAGTGCTGGGAATTTTATATTGACACAGCCTTCCTTTGGGATTAATTTCTGCAACTGAAGTCATGGTACAGATCTTCTCTAGGGTTTTTTTGCTCTGATGTGGTTAATTCAAACATTTTCTGATCGCAGGCATCCTTGTACAGATTTTTACATGACTGGAAAAGCCTAGTCAAATAATCAGATTGGCCAATTCAGCCTTTCTAGCTCAAAACCCCTTTCCGGCCTCTCTACTGAAGCCTATCCTGTGTATATACTATGGGGCTGATGCAAAACAGTGCGCTTTGGATGCATGTCTACAGCCCCTTATGCTATAAGGGGTAGATTTTTCATACCTACGCGCAGGCGTACATATGCGCGCGCTACCCAGGCGCGCACATGTTATAAAATCGGGGGTCGGCACGTGCAAGGCGGTGCACACTAGTGCACCTTGCACGCGCCAACACCCACGGGCTTCCCCTGTTCCCCCTAATCTGACCTTCCCACCCCTTCCCCTAACTTATCCCCCCCCAGCCCTATCCTAAACCCTCCCAAATTTTTATCGCACCTTTTGCGTCTGCCTGGAGGCAGGCGCAAGTTGTGTGCGCTGGCAGCCTGCCGGCACGCGATCCTCCAACACAACGGCAAATGGCCGCTGTGCCGGAGGCCTCTGGTCCCGCCCCATCCCGCCCCTTTTGTAAAACCCTGGGACTTAGATGCGTCCCGGGACTTTACACGGCATCACCGGGCCTTTATAAAATAGGCCCTAAGATGATTAGTGTGTCCAAAACATGTGTCCAACCCCCCGGCGAAACTATTCGCATTCATTACGTGCAAATGTAAAAAAGAAATGTGTGCCCGACCCGCACATGTTTTCGCTCAGAAACTAATGCCTGCCTAGAGCAGGCGTTAGTTTCTGAGCAGCCCAAAAAGTTGTACAGAAAAGCAGAAAATAGTAAATACTGCTTTTCTGGACATCCTCCGACTTAATCTCGAGACGGAGGAATCAAGAGTTTACAAGGTTTTAAAAAAGAATTGAGCGTCCACTTTCCTAACCCACAGACAGCCAACGTCTTCTGGGCGCCCGCTGCCAAGGAGGTGCTATGTGCATGCAATTGACCTTAGCGCCTCCTTGGCAGCGCGAACAATTGTTTACATATTGCATCTCGCACCCAGGAGAGGTTCCTGGGCGCGCGTTAGGAAAACGGGCGCTCAGCACTGGGCGTTCATTTATTGCATCCGTATAATCAGACTGCTTTTATCTGGCCTCTGTATCAGTAAGTAAAAGTAACTATTGCAGGGGAAACTGTAATCAGATCTTCTGCATTTCAGAAAGGCTGTAAACATGTTTTGAGTGATAGAGCAAGGTGAGTTTGTGCCTGCCCATCGTTCTAGCTTTCTCTTTGCCAGAGCTTCCCAGACCTGCCCTGGTGACCCCACAGCACTTGGGTTTTCAGCCCATCCTCAGTGAACGTGCAGAAGCTGCAGTGCATTTGCACACACACTAGGGATGCAGTACATGCAAATGCACAGGGGCGGCTCTAGGATGAGGCAGGGCGAGGCGGCCACTTCGGGCGGCAAAATTGCCCCCTTTCCTGCCACAGCCGCCTCGCCCTTCGCGCAGTCAAGCTCTGGCGGCAGGACCGGTGCCTTGCGCAGCGACGACACTCCCGCGATTAAAAAGGGGCGGGGAATGTCTACCGCGCGAGAGTTGGAGGGACAGAACAGAAACATCGAGCTTACCAAAAAGGGGAAACAGGCAAAAAACAAAACTAATGAAACGATTGCAAAAAGCATATTAAAAGGAGGGTATCTAATAGAAACCAAGAGGTTATCAGATATATAGGAAGGAGTCAACCCGCTACAAGGCACAGTGAGCAGAGCAAATAGACTGCCCCAGGGAGAAAAGGGGGAGGGAAGGGGGTGTGGAAACAACAGATGGGGGGGGAGGGAAAAGGGGGAAGAAAGGGGAGCGGGCAGGGGGCCTCCCACCACTCACCAACCTCTCACACCCCCAGGGGGGCAGATCCAGGAGAAGGGTGGGAGGCAGGCAACAGGGAATGGAGGCCACCCCGCCCCATTAAACATTTCTCTGGCACCCCCCTAGTGCGGCCGCCGGAGAACAAAAAAAAACAACAGGCCCAAAAACACAATGGTTAGAGCAGGGGGGGCTGCAAAACAAGGGAAGCCAGGGTTCAAATCCTGTTTGCCATTCCTTGTGACCTCAGGCAAGTCACTTCACCCTCCATTGCCTTCCCCCTGCCCTGGCCCTCGGTGATGTCACCGGGGCATGGGGGGGGGGGGAGGGGAATTCATCCTTCGCCTCAGGCAGGGGATTGCCTTCAGCCGCCCCTGCAAATGCATCTCCTGAGAATTCCTGGTGGATAACTTGAAAACCGGACTGTCTTTGGAGGTCATCGGAACAGGTTTTGGGGAAGCCCTGCTCTAAGCCTAAAAGTGTTCCGAACTTGCCAAAAGCTCTCCCATAGGAAACAGCAGGAGTCGCATGATGGCAGCAGTTCACAGGGCTTGACCTTTGCCAGCCTGAAGCAGAAATACATAAATAAATAAATATGTTTGAGGGCTCTGAGAGGTGAATAAACGGTGTGCAACATGCGTATGGAGGAACATAAAGACGTGTATGTAGGTGGCATGCACTGCAGAGCATTAACAGAACATCCATATTGGCTCTTCCTCCTACGGTGCTACAAATACCTTTTTTTTCAGGCCTTCCGAACGCCTTTATTCTTTTGTGCCCAGCACCTCCTGACTATCTCCTTTGATGATGGTTGCTGTTTGGCAGGCTCCGAGTATTTTCTCGCTCCTCTGGCTTCAGAGGCCAAAATGAATTTGACAGACCATATGGGCTCTTTCTGCACATCGTGTTTCCGTGTCTCTGTGAGTGGTTAGAAAGGTTGCAGTTTAAGGCCAGGCGTCGGGGACATATTCAGCAGATGGCGTGGGATTTCACATCGTTGCAGTCACCTCTGCCGCAGCAGGAATGGGGGGGGCCTATCCCACGCAAACATTAAAACTAGGGAGACGAGAGAAACTTTGATGAAACTCTCCTCAGGCTTCGGCCTAGCCCTTGTCTTTCTTGAGCATAGGCTCTTCTGAACCTTTTTTTTTCCTCAGGGAGCGTTCTGCAGGCCATGAGAAGTATCTGATTTTCTTAAAGTGCCATCTTTCATATGATATGTCTCTTAGCATTCAGCAAAATATCTGAGAGGATGGGACTGCCTGCAATAATGACAATTTCAGCAAGTTTGAGCTTGAATAGCAATCATTTTTGTAGAGGCACGCATTATTGAAATCGCCATGGTTGATATACCTCATGACCTTCTGAGTTAAGGTACCTCAGGATTCAGAAGGCTCTTTTTTTTTTCTGGCTAAGGAGATAAGAACAAGAATAAAGAATTCAATTGTAAGGTAAAAATAAAAATTCATAGACTGAAGAAGTTTTACAAGTCTCATAGAAGAGGCCTGTATAATTTTGGTTACATTTGCTTTTTAGTCTGACAGACTTGACTGATGCTTCTTGTACATGCAAACTCTTCTGGTATCAATCACAAATCAGAAGCAAACAGACTTTAGAGAGGGAAATAGTATTTCAACTATTACCACAAGAAATTTAAATTAGACTAGAGACAATATCATCAGCGTGTGCTCAAGAACAGGTTTAATCTGCTGTCTCTCGCCCTCAATGTGCCCCAGGCAGTAGTCAGCCTTATGAGCAAGGATTGTTTAATCATTTATTGTCTCATGTCTTTCTAAGATGTATTTATCAGGTAACTATTGTAATTTTAATTTTAATAAATTCCAACCAATTTTAATGTAAAGCATCTATTAAAATTACTAAACCGGCTTTTTACCAAAATTTAAATAGATAGAGAATACTTAGCCAAATGTGGTCATTCAATACCCAACCCGACATGGGCCATGTTTCGACTCTACAAAGTCTTCTTCAAGGGGAACAGATGTCTAAATTCTCTTTACTACCGGCAACATATTCACAGCCCATGTCGGGTTGGGTATTGAATGACCACATTTGGCTAAGTATTCTCTATCTATTTAAATTTTGGTAAAAAGCCGGTTTAGTAATTTTTAATAGATGCTTTACATTAAAATTGGTTGGAATTTATTAAAATTAAAATTACAATAGTTACCTGATAAATACATCTTAGAAAGACATGAGACAATAAATGATTAAACAATCCTTGCTCATAAGGCTGACTACTGCCTGGGGCCCATTGAGGGCGAGAGACAGCAGATTAAACCTGTTCTTGAGCACACCTGATGATATTGTCTCTAGTCTAATTTAAATTTCTTGTGGTAACTCTTCTGGTATGCCAGGTGATTGTGGACCAGATTATTCCTTTCCTCTCTCTGTGACCTAGATATGGCAGTAAAATTTGGGAGGAGGAGAGAGGTGATACCCACAGGGGTGTACACCAGCAAAAGAATCTACAGTCCATATTCAAAAGCCACTTAGATGGATAGTGTAAATGACTTATCAGGCTATATTCAGCCTTTATCCAGCTAATTTCTAGCCGGCTAATAAGTTAGGCAGCTATAATTTAGCTGGATAAGTTAGGGACGGCCTAGGGTGGTAACTGGGAGGAGTTCAGTTCGCCAGCTAAGACATAGATTCATCATTTTGCTGTAAATTTCACATGAATATTGCCCGTGATAAAAAAAAATAAAGGGGGCATGGTTAGGGTAATTTTTGAGATGCTGCAATGCATGTTATTTTACCTGGAGAGAAGAGAGACTCTCATATAAGGTAAACTGTTTATACCACTGTAGGAGGGTCAACTAGTAACTCGGGGTGAGGGTTTTGATGGTGGGCTAGGGTTTGGGGGGCGCAGTTTTAGTTTTATTTATATTTCAAATATTTTCTATACCGTCGCTAAGTCATATACCCATCGCAACGGTTTACATGTAGGCACATAAATTAATGTAGGCGAGAGCGTACAATAGTACATTCTAACAGGTGCCGCTAAGGTACGGTTACAATATATCATTAAAGACAATCAATTGTTTAGTGGAGTAGGTCATGACCAATTGTACCAGTAAGGTACTGTTCGCGGATAAAATTCACTATTCATAGTGTTACAATTATGTTTATAGTGATGTAGAGTTCGTGGACCACTCTACTGTACAATCCCTAAGTACTGTGCGCCGGCGTTCTTCTGCCTGTTTCTAAATATTTTCATTCTCCCGACTCTTTATAAAATGCTTGTTTGAAAAGCCATGTTTTTAAACTTTTCTTAATGTTTGAGATCTCTTTGCATTCTGATCTCTGTAGGCATTGTGTTCCAAAGTATGGGGCCTGCTAGTGATAAGGCCCTTTCTCTCACTTGGGTTAGTCTTGCCGTTTTTACTGAGGGAATGGTTAAGAGTGCTTTATCGGCAGATCGAAGGTTTCTGTGTGGGACGTGTACTCTTAATGCTGTGTTTAGCCAATCTGATTTCTCATCATGTATTAGTTTATGGATGGTACATAGGGTTTTGTATTTAATTCTGTGTTCGATAGGTAACCAATGTAGTTCCGCCAGGGTTTCAGTCATATGGTCCCTCCTCCTTTTTCCGGTTAGTTTTCTAGCTGCTGTGTTTTGAAGTATTTGAAGTGGTCTTAATGTTGTGTTTGGGAGTCCTAGTAGAAGGGCATTACAGTAGTCTGTGCTGGAGAAAAGTAGTGCCTGTAGAACTGTTCGGAAATTAGTTAGTGTCAGTAGTGGTTTTAGTTTTCTGAGTACCATGAGTTTAGCATAGCCTTCCTTTACTTTCAGTTTTACATGCGCAATCAGATTACGAAGAGCAGAGTACACATCAGTGAAGATTTGATGTGATTTGGAACGAGGAAAGGGACACAAAGATGAGATTTGTACATTGTACTCTCGACCTAGTTTGATGCACTCTCTACCTAGGTGACTAATTAGTCGACTAATGTGAGAGCCTTATAAAGAGTCTCTCTCTCACACACACACACACCAGGAGCTGCTAAAATAGCAGGCACTGCAGTATCTCAAAAATTACCCCAGCCATGCTCCTTTTTTTTTTTTAATCACAGGCGCTATTCATGTGAAATTTATAACAAAATGATGAATTTAGGTCTTAGCCGGCTAACTCAACTCCTCCCAGTTACCACCCTAGGCCATCCCTAACTTAACCAGCTAAATTCTAGCTCCCTAACTTATTAGCCAGATAAAGGCTGAATATAGCCTGATAAGTAATCTAGACGGATAACTATTACACTATCCATCTAAGTGGCTTTAGAATATGGACCTCAGTATCTTTTGCTGGTGTACACCCCTGTGGGTATCACCTCTCTCCCCCTCCAGTCTCCCATCAAAATTTACTGCCATATCTAGGTCATAGAGAGAGGAAAGGAATGCTGTGAAGTGAAAATATTGCAGGTGTAATAAATTTAACACATATTGTGGTAACTCAAAAATTACCCTAACTATGCCCCCTTTTTTTATATCATGGGAGCTATTCGATGCAAACATTTATAGCAAAATGATAAATCTAGGCCTAAGATTTTTTTTTTTTTTTTTTTTTTGGATAGCAAAGTTAGCCAGATAAGTTTATCCGGCTAACTTTGCTATCCAGGCTATATCTAAATATATGCCTCAACATTTATAATACACAAAGACCACAATGAACAGACAGCAAACACACAGCTGTGGATGATATATAGAAGGATTCACTCTAAGGAAATCCCAAATGACAGGATTGGCATGAAATCATAGATAACAAAGAAGTTTCATTCTATTTTCCTCTGGGCTTACTGTTTCAGACTGTGGAAATTCTGCCTCCAAATTGTTGTGGTGCAGCTAACTAACTGGGTTGCTTGGTAGAGTTGGAGGTTTTAAGATTAATAATACATTTCAGGTATGTTAATGGAAAGCACAAAGAACTCACACAGTGATTCAGTTGGCTTACAGTTTTCGAAGAAGAATTTATTATTTATAAGTGTGTGGTAGATTTTGCAAGTTTTAATTTTATACATGTTTCAATGTGATGCACACTGGACATAACTGTGGATGTGAAGGACTACAAAAGCAATAATAATAAATAAAACAAATAAATAGGCTTGGAATTCACTTGAAGTGTTGTGTGCACACAATCCCTGCCTCTGGATTTCCTCTTCACTCTGATTAACCAAACTATATAGGAGGTACTTCCCCTAAATTGTTCATATGCCCACTTGGAACAACTTGGGGTGCAGATCTGGTCTCAGGTGCCTCCTCTCTGTTCTGGAGTGTGAGTACTTGTCATCCTGGCACTCTCCCTGCTGACAGAGCTGGATCCCTCAGCTGAGGAGTAGCTGTAAGCTGAACCTCTCCCTGCCTATGCTGAGGGACTATGCAAACCCTTTGTTCAAACACACTGGAGATCCTCCCACAGTTCATAGGGGTTCCTCAGAGGGCAGATTCTGTCAGTAATCAGGGATAGCTTCCTAGTAATTTTCCTGTGTTGTCCTCTGATCCAGATCTCAAACTATTATAACTACTACTATTTATCAATTCTAAAGTTATTAGACATGTACAGTGCTGTACAGATACACATGAGAAGGTCCCTGCTCATTGATGCTTACAATGTAGTCAATATGGGCCGGATTTTAAAAGGGTTACGCGCATAAGTTATGCGCGTAACCCTTAAAAAAGCCCCTTGCGCGCGCCGAGCCTATTTGCATAGGCTCGGCGGCACGCGTAAGTCCCGGGGCTTGGCAAAGGGGGCGTGTCGGGTGGGCGGCGCGAATTCGGGGCAGGGCGGGAGGCATGTCGGGGGCATGACGCCGGCCCGGGGGTGTGGTCGAGGCCTCCGGACCAGCCCCCGGGTCGGGTGATGGCGCATCAGCAGCCCGCTGGCACGCGCAGAATTACGCCTGCTTCGGGCAGGTGTAACTCTCTGCCGACAATGGTAGGGGGGGGGGTTAGATAGGGCCAGGGGGATGGGTTAGGTAGGGGAAGGGAGGAGAAGGTGCGGGGGGTGGAAAGAAAGTTCCCTCCGAGGCCGCTCCGATTTCGGAGCGGCCTCGGAGGGAACGGGCAGCGCGCGTATGGCTCGGCGCGCGCAAGGTGCACAAATGTGCACCCCCTTGCGCGCACTGACCCCGGATTTTATAAGATATGCGCGGCTACGTAAGTTTATAAAATCTACCCCTAAATAAACAAGAGTCTATGGGAAGTGTATTTATTATAGAAAAGTGTTTAGGATTTGAAAGCAGTTTCAAAAAAGGTGAATTTTTAAACTGGTTTTGAATATTGTCAGGAAGGGAGCATGACACATGGACTCAGGAAATTTATTCCAGGCATATAGCACAGCAACGTGGGAAGCACAGAGATACGAATTGCTGTAGAAGAAAAGCACAGATAAAAGTGACTTGCTGGATTGGGATGTACATTTGTTTAAAACAAATGGCTTATCCAAAATGAAAGAATCCCATCTGATTCATTCAGGAGCCAACAAAAATGAATGGGGTACTTCCCACAAATGAAACATATCCCATTCATTTCATTCATTTAGCTCCCATAGAGTTTAATGACTCCTTAAAGTCTATGGAGCCAAAGGTTTCTAAGAGAGGTCATGTGAAAGTCTCCATAGCAACCACTCCTTGTTTGTGACTCATGTGTGATCTCACAGAATTGTCAGGATGTGTCAGCAAGGAAACCAGAATGGCAATATATCAGAGTGAAGCAGTTTTCCAACTCAGCCTATCACTGTTCTCTGGATCCAGTGTCGCTGAGGTTGCACTGGCCACTTTCTAGTATTCAGCTACAATGGATAATTTTAATAATAGGTTACAAATTACTTGTAATATGTCTGAAATATCATTTATTAGTTCTTTCAGAACCCTGGGGTTTATACCCTCTGGTCCAGGTGATTTGCTACGCTTCAGTTTGTCAATCTGACCTATTACATCTTCCAGGTTCACTGTGATTAGATTCAGTTCATCTGAATCAACATCCTTGAAAACTTTCCCCAACATCCTCAGCAGTAACACTGAAGCAAAGAATTAATTTAATCTTTCCATGATGGCCTTATTTTCTCTAAGTGCCCCTTTAACTCCTCAATCATCTAATGGTCCAACCGACTCCCTCGCAAGTTTCCTGCTTTGGATATATTTAAAAAGAATTTATTATGAGTTTTTGCCTCTATGGCCAACTTCTTTTCAAATTCCACACCAATGTATACTCAACTTTTGTAGTTGCACCTTTCATTTTTGTTCTATTTTTTTTTATTTTATCAGTTTCCCTTTTGAAAGTTTAGTGTTGGAGCCGTGGATTTACTTATTTTTCTCCCTTCCAGTCATTAAGTCAAATTTGGTCATGTGTGCTGATCATGGATGGCTCCCCCTACCAGTCACCCAAGTAGACCTCTGGACTGCTGTATATTTGGGGAATAAGCAGTGGAATGAATGGAAACCTTAGTTCTATATTCTATTGCCAAAGCCTCTAGCTTACCTCAAGGCCAGGCAGATAGTCCAGGTGGGCAACATTGCCTTCTCCTGGGGAAGGGTAGAATGGGCACTTTAGCGCCTGGCTGTCGGCAGTGGCTCCTCATTCTCAAGACTCACTGATGACTGTATCAGGAAGGCCAGTTAGGTGTCTACAAAAAGAAAACCTCTTGAGAGAGAGAGTGAGAGGCAAGGCCAAACCTTTCCTCGAGGAAGCCCCCAACCTTGCTTTTCTCCTGGGTTGCTTAAGGGAGACTGCTGAGCTGCTCAGAGGCTTAGCATATCTTTGAGAATTAGCTCCTTTCCAGCTGGGTGCAAGCATAAATCGCAGCCCTTCTTTCCTGCCTGGCTTGGGAACAATGAAAGCAAAACACAGCTTTTCCCCACAGGGGACCTGGCCTAGTGTAACCACAGGGATTGCAAACATCTGGAGGACTGGATGTTTGTTACTCCTCTTCCAGTCCCATGCAGTGAAAAGGAAAAAAAAACCAAAAACCTCTTTTCCAGACCTGCTTGTCTTAAGGAAATGGCAGTGCCTGCAAATGCCCAGAGCACAGCTGTAGAGTGCTTCCCTTTTACGTCAAATTCAAAGTAGAAAAACTAAAGCACAGTTTTTTGTTTTGTTTTTTTTACTTCAGACTGGCTTGTCCCAGAAAAATGGCAGTGCCTGCACAGGCTCAGGACACTGTTATAGAGCGGCTGACATTTCAGTCAAGTTCAAAGTAGAAAGCAAAACAGTTGTTTCTTTTTTCTCACAGAAGCCAACTTAAGAAGCTCTGCTGGGTTCAACCTCCCCACACCTTCCGCAGGACCGAGATGTCATTCAACTGGGAAATTCCCTCAGCGTTTTGCAACTTTCTAGGCTTTGGCCTGAGGTCTCACCTTCATGCCCGTTTACTCTAAGGTGTCCATCAGCTCCGGCTTCTCCTCTGTTTCAGGTGGCAACTCTACCTCCATTGGCTCTGATTGTTCTCTGCGCTCCACCTGGGCCTCCGTTCCACCCCAATCAAAATCACCTGGGCTGGTCCTGGGAATCCCTGGCCACGCCCCCTCCTGCCGGGTTGCTTCCTGTTTAGGCCCTCAGGTGTCCTGGGAGAGGCTAGGCCCCCTGGGAAATAGTCTTGAGAGCTTTTAGCGCCTTCCTGAGACTCCTAATTTTTTTTTGGTCCCCTGACTCTACCTTCCCGTGGTTTTCTGTGGGAGTCAGCTGTCTCTTGAGTGGTTACTTCCTGTCTAACCTTTCCATGATCATCACATCATGCTATGATTATTGATTAACACTATTGCCAAGAGGCCCCACCACCGTTACCTCTCTCACCAAATCCTGTGTTCCACTAAGAATTAGATGTAAAATAGCTCCTTCTCTCTTGTCGGTTCCCGAACCAATTGCTCCATAAAGCTGTCGTTTATTCCATCCAGGATCTTTATCTCTCTAGCATGACCTATTATTACATTCACCCAGTCAATACTGAGGTTATTGATGTCTCCCATTATAAATGCACTACCAATTTGCTTAGCTGCCCTAATTTCTCTTAGCATTTCATTGTCTGTCTTATAATTTTCACCAGATGGATGGTAAAATATTCCTATCTCTATAGTCTTCCCCAGCACACACGGGATTTCTACCCATAAAGATTCTACTGTGCATTTAGGGGTTGATTTTTAAAGGCGCGTGTGTAGGCAACGCGAGTAGGGCTTCCCCAGGTCCCTCCCAGTCCGCTCCAATAAAGGAGCGGACTGGGAGGGAACTTCCTTAACCCTAACCCTGTCCTTCCTCCCTCTACCCCTCTCCTCCTCGACCCCTAAACTAACCCTACCTATCCCCATTTTTTAAAATTTTTGTGCTTACTGATCCTCTGGAGCAGAAGTAAGCTCCGCGGTCCAGCCCATCCCACCTGGCTGAAGACCACCCCGCATTAAGATCCCTGGAATTTACCCCAGTCACCCCGCGTTAAGACCTGCTTCCTCAGGACAGTGTATAATGGCGCTGTCCCGGTCCATCTCCCGCTCTGCCCCCCTCCCCACCCAGACCCCAGCTCGCCACTTTCAGCAGGCCCGGCACCTGTGCACGTATCGGGGGTTTGCGCACGTGCCTGGCCCTGTTCTCTAAAATGCGCGCGGTGCAGGCAAGGCCCGACCACGCACGTAACCCCCCGGGTTTTACGCACGCGGGCCTTTTAAAATGTGGGTGTTAGTCTCTCGTATGATCCCATTGGATTCTAGGCCATCCCAGAGAAAGCGCCGCTCCCACCATCACCAAGGAGATCCTCCTTGTCATTGCGATGAGGGACGAGACAGATTATTGCTGTTTTAATAATACGTTCTTTGCTGCCTTGGGCAAAGTTTGCCTTAAGAAGGTTGATACAACAAATCACAATAAAATACATAAATATTGTTTTTGTGAGAAACGCCTTTATGTACTAGGAACACAAGTGTTTAAAAATCCTTGTTCTGTTTAGGATTTCTGCGTCAGATTAGACTGCTCCAGGTTGTGTGTGGTGTGTTTGTGTTTTTTGAGGGGAGGAGCGGGATTTAACAAGGCCTGAATCAAAATCTGAATTTTCTAGATTTTATCAAATTCTCAAAAACATTTTTAGTACATTTTGTGAATGAAAATGATGTGTTTCATTTTTCCATCTGTCTCTATGTCTGTGACACATGAGCAGATGGGCAAACAAAATTCTTAAGGGATGGGGTTGCCAGGCATCCCACGCTGGTGGAGACTGGAGGCCACCACAGAGGAACACTGGTCAAGCCCATCCCGCCTGGCTGAAGACCACGCCGCATTAAGATCCCTGGACTTTGGAAAATGGTGCTGACCAGGCTGGCTGTGAGGATGCACCTGGCCCCAAGTGGGATCCGTGGGAGGGAGGACGGGAAAGGGTGTGGGGGCCAGGATACTATCTTTTTTTCTCCTTTTGGGGGGAAGGGACCTGAGACATTTTTTTAAAAAATCAGGGAGCTGTCATTGTTACTTGGGGGGGGGAGGTATTTACTATCGGGGGGGGGGGGGGGGGTCATCAGTGTCACTGGGAGGTGGGGATGGGAAGGGGAGCTGGGGGCCTTTATTTTATTGGAGGGATTTGGGCAGAGCCTGGGCTAATGCTGCGCTGATGTATTTTTTTTAATTTACATTTTGAGGGGAGTTGGGGCCGCCTCAACTGGTGGCCCCAGGTTGAGATAGGGGTCATCACTGACCTCCATTTCAACCTCCCCGTTTTGCCGCTGTTTTTTAAATTTTTGTTTCAGTGGCTCTTTAAGGCAATGGCGGTCCCATGAGGTTGGGGCCGCCATCGCATTAAAGGCCTGCTGACCAAGTTCTTTTGTCCCACGGTGTTTGGCTGCAAGACAAAAGAACACACCATACAGCCAGCCACAATGCCTTTGTTTGAGGGAGGGGCCCCACTATCGTGCTGATAACTCCCTGAGACAGTGGTACCCCTCTTGTGATAAAACATCACAGCTTGATGACTCTAGCCCTAACATTTTTAGTGTGCATTAAAAAAAAATTAGAGTGTAATTTTCAAACTGCTGCATGTACCCCCATATATGCAAGGATATAGGTGCACAGAAATCTACTCTGGTATTTCATAACTTATGTGTATGTGATATATGCAGGTTATAAAATAGGCATCAATGTACCCTGCAACAAGTATGCACATGTAAAATAACATGCGAACACATATTGCACTTATCCAGATAAATTCCAATTTATCTGGCTAGATAGCAACGCTTATCTGAATGTCTGAAAAGTGCTTCTTATCCAGCTGGGTCAGAGAGTAGGATAAGTCTTAAATAGTGCAAATTATCCAGATAAGTAGCTCTATTTGAGACTTATCTCAAATAGAGCGTGTAAGTCGGAAGATTTCCTAATGTTGACGCAGCCATGAAACTACCAGTTTTACCAATTAGTTTACCGGTTCATCCAGTCCATCTACAGGTCATCGAGACCCTCCTGGCTCTTCAGCCTCAACTCCTCCCATTTCATCCGGACCCCCTACCCAGTCATTATTTCACTTTTAAGATGCTTACTATTCCTTACTCCAGAGATAGAGCAGTTGTAAATATAAATGAGTAACCTGCCAAATCTATAAGTATAAATTGCTTATAAAATAGCAACTTACATGCATAAATGTTGGCCCGCCCTGGAAAGCTCCTGGCCCACCCCTTTTTTCCACGCACAAATTTACTTGTTGACCCCCACGTATGCATGTATTTTGACATTTATAAAATAGCATATATGGGAGAATATCCTATTTACACGCATACATGCTGATTTTTCTGACTGCAACTTTTGAAAATTCACCTGCTAAAGTGCACTATTTCAAATCAATTTGCACTATTTTGATTTGGTGCACTCTATTTTGAATTAGTGATCACTATATAAAAACAAAAATTTAATGAAAATGAAATAAAAAAAACCCCCACATGAAACAAATTTTAAAAGTGAAACAAACTGTAAAAGGAAATGAAAATGTTCTGGTTATACATCCCTGTTTCTCTCCCTGATCACCTTTTCTGCCCTTTTTTTAAAAAATGGGACAATTTGAGCTGATTGTTTTTGTAAATGTCTCTGCCCATTTTCTGTATTTGTTGGGGGCGACATTCTAACTTCATTCTGCCACTCCCATCCTCAGGTTTAGTTGTCTTATTTCTCCACCTCGATTCTGCCTCCAGGATTGCCTCATTGCAGTTCATGGAAACGTATGTGCACAATCTGCACATCTTTTTGTGCATACAAACCCCATCAGGGTAAATTTCAAAACGTCATTTTAGGTGTGTAAATCAGCACTGATCTCGTCGTGCAGGCTTAGAACTTCTCAAGTTGCCTCAGATTTGATCTGAGCCACAGTGCAACGATCACATGTGGTCCAGACATGCCAGACTGTACTGCCTATCCCCTCTCCTCTAGTTTGAATGTGGGTTGAACGGAATCGAAACTGGCTTGCAAGTTAGTTAAAAGGGCTTTAAAAAAAAAGGTATTTCAAATGTAAAAATAAAGATTGCCCATTACAGCTCTGAATCTTGTGAAAGGCTTGTACACTGGGCACCTGCAGACAATACATAGAAATCATGTGGTGCAAACTCAAGCCTGCTGTACACCGCAGGGACTGTAATGAATTCATTTCATTTCCTTAGAATTGATTTCCCATTTTTAGTTTTATACACCTAGGAAGATTCCAAAAATATACCATAAAACACAATATAAAATCTACTGTGCAAGGATAAAACAGAGAAATACAAAAACATGAATCATCACAAACACCCATCACGTTAAAACAACATCAGGTAAACAACTGCAACCCTTCATACTCTCCCCCTTAGCAACCTGATACCGATAAACTCCTAACTGAGCCTTTCTGAACACCTCTATGATGATTTTCTTTGTACCTAGAATGCATAAATCTAACTCCTCTCAGAGCTCCTAAGCATAAAAGTTAAAATCAAAGCGCCCTATACATGCCAAATACAGGAAGTCCAACTTTCAAATCTATCTGTGAATAGATAAGTGCATAGCCGCACGTATCTTTTAAAATCCGGGGTCGGCGCGCGCAGGGCTGCGCAAAATCAGCAGCCTGCACGCGCCAAGCCGCGCAACCTGCATCCGTTCCCTCCGAGGCCGCTCCGAAATCGAAGCGGCCTCGGAGGGAACTTTCTTTCCGGCACCCCCCACCTTCCCTTTCCTTCTCCTAACTAACCCGTCCCCCAGCCCTAACTAATTTCCCCCCCCCCCCCCCCCCCCACACCTTTATTGCAAAAGTTACGCCTGCCCGCGTCAGGCCGGCTGCCGGCGCACCATGTTCCAGTCCGGGGGGGCTGGTCCAGAGGCCGCGGCCATGCCCCTGGAACGCCCCTGGGCCGGAACAACGGCCGCGGCCCCGCCCCCAGAATGCCCCCGATAATGCGCCAGCCACGACATGCCCCCCCCCCCCAGGAAAGCCCCGGGACTTACGCGCGTCGCGGGGCTTTGCGCTCGCCGACAGCCTATGCAACATAGGCTCGGCGCGCACAGGAGGAGCTTGGGGCAGGTTTTCAGGGGGTACGCGCGTATCTTATGCGCATACCCCTTTGAAAATCTGCCTCATAGTGTATTTCTGCTCCAAAAGTATGCATGTATGTTTCAATGCACACATATATTTCCAATGCTACAAAATGCCTATGTTCTCTACCCATTTTATAAACATAGGCACACATATTGTCCACGTGAAATAATTATGGCACTGCTCACATAAACACTCATTATGACATGCAGAAGCAGTTATTTATAAAGTATGCAGGAATACTGTTTTGAAAATATTTCCTTGGGTGGGTTCTTGGAATCACCAGTGTTACCAATACCTTCACCGATTCACCCAGTCCTTTTTCAGTTCTCCTAGAACCTCTATCACTTCACCCTGAATTCTCCCCTCCTCTCCGTTTCACCCAGATCTCCCACCCAAAAATTACATAAAGACAAGCTCAGTTTCACTTGCGCAAGTCAATAAGCAGGTGGAAAAGTGCAAAAATACATTCAATAATGTATATGCAAATATTTCTCTTGCAAAATAGCATCTACTGTACATATATGTGAACAAACTACATATGTATATATTTGCTACTCTTTGAAAATTCACCTTTTAATTGCTACTAGGTATTTGATAAACCCTGCTGGAAAGAGCCTGCCCATTTCACAAGGAGACAAGCAAGCAGACAAGTTTTGTGGGAGCATCGTACAAAATATAAATAGAGCATAAACAGAGCATAAAATCTTGAACCTGCATCTCCGCTCAGGTACTGCATTCTAGGAGATCCATAGATACTGCATTCTAGGAGATCCATATTCAGTTAGTGGCCGGATTGCAAACTTATCCAGCTAATTTTAGAGGGATATTAAGTGGCAAAGCCGCACTATTGAATATAGACAGCTATCTTAAAGATAGCCAGATAAGTTTATCCGGCTAACTTTAGGGTAGCTCTCAGCATGACCAGAGTTAGACAGATAGGGATAGATTTTTAAAAAGTATACCGGATTTTAATAGATACGTGCGTAGCCACGCATATCCTTTAAAATCCGGGGTCGGCGCGTGCAAGGCTGTGCAAAATCGGCCTGAGAGCGCCGATTTCGGAGCAGCCTTGGAGGGAACTTTCCTTCCACCCCTCCGCACCTTCCCCTCCCTTCCCCACCCCCAGCCCTATCTAAACCCCCCCCCCCCCACACACCTTTGTTCGAAAAGTTATGCCTGCCTGAGGCAGGTGTAACTCGCGCGCGATTCCCCGGCTCAGAGGCCTCGGCCACGCCCCCGGGCCGGAACCATGCCCGCGGCACTGCCCCGGATGACGCACCACCTCGGCAAGCACCCCGACATGCCCCCCCCCCCCCAGGGAAGTCTTGGGACTTACGCGCGTCCCAGGGCTCTGCGCGCGCCAGCAGCCCATGCAACATAGGCTCGGCGCACGCAGGGGGAACTTGGGGCAGGTTTTCGGGGGGTACGCATGTACCCCTTTGAAAATCTGCCCCATATGTTATATGGTTAACTGAATATCAGAGTTAACTGGATAATTTAGCCAGCTAACCTTACTTCTCCCAGAAATGCACCCAGAATACCACTCATTATCCAGCTAAATGCTAGCCAGATAATGAGATATTCGGCTATAGTTAAACCAGATATGTGCCCAAAATATTCAAATGTTGGCATTTAGCCACATAACTTGTGAGTTATCCAGCAAAATGCCTCTGAATATAAACCTCTAATAGGTAGATTTTAAAAACCTTACTTGCGGCCAACCTGGTACATATGCATGGTCCTGCGCATATCTCTCAGTATGCGCATTTAAAATGTTTGGAGAAAAAGGGGTGGGATGTGGCTAGGCTCTACGTGGGGCATGGGTGGCCAGGACAGCGCCATGAAGTCAGTTACGTGCACAAGTGTGCACGTAACTGACTTCATGGCGCTGTCCTGGCTGAATCCCACAACCGCTTCTGCTATGGGCTGCATTTAAGTACTGCAATAAAAACAATTAGGGTAGTCAGCAGGGTTATAGGGATTGGGGCTAGTAGGGTAAAAGGAAGGCAAGTTAGGTAGGGGGTTTAGGAAGTCCAGTCCTTTACTGAGGCGAACTGGGAGAGATCTGCAAAATAGGCCTAATGTGTTGCCATGCATACCAGATAAAATTCCCCCCACGTAAGTGCGTGAGACAATATTCCCGTGCACATGCGCATACTGATATAAAATCATGTGTGCATGTATGTGCGGGTCGCTGATTTTATAACATGCATGCATAAATGCATGTTTTGCATGCACGCACTCGTGCACATGTGCGTACGCGCACGGGTCTTAAAATTCAACTCTAAGCCTTTTGATTTAAAAAATGAAAAGCAAATTATCTTGAGTATGTACAAAAGAAATCTTCTAAAACTGAATTTTAACCCTTTTGATTCATTGGGATGTACTGAGAATGGCCAACTCATTTTGATCACCGGAGTGGGTTACTGTTCTGCACATAAGCCACACATCTGGTAAAATGCAGATAAACCGGAAACATCAACTCCTTCAGTATCTCCCAGCAAAAATGCTTCCATGTGAGGCAAGCATGCTTCCATGAGATCCAATCCAATCCAGTCCAGCTTTATTTATAAACCACTAATCCATACATTCCAAAATCCATGTACATATACATTAAAATACAGCTAACATGCAAATCCAATCTCAACTTATTGCAAAACAGACACAGAAATAACTAGAAACAGTCAGATCATATGCACCTTTATTACTTAAAATGATTAAAAAAGCTGGAAAAAATGATAGGAATGTGCAGAGGCAAACACTTAATTTTGGTTCATATATTCGTTTCATAGATCGTAACATTTGTTTGGTTCGTTTCAGATGAAAAAAATGACCTGGGGAGGAGTTTGGGGTGGGGAGCGGGGCATTGCCACCTCGAATGGTGGTCCCGGGGTGAGCGTTTGGGGGGGTGGTCTAATAGGACTCCATGGCATTTTTTAACTACCGGTATTTTTTTTGGGGGGGGGAGTCATGTCAGTCCACATGGCCCTTTAATTCACGTTAGGGTTCTGGTGCTCCAGCACTAGAATAACTTTTTCTGAAAAGGTGTAGCTAAAATAACATGGCTGAAAAATGTCTAAGTCAGCTGCAATATATTATTTACATAAAATTTAATATACATTAGCTGCTTTGTATGCAAAGTAACTAATTGTAACAGAGGACAGATTTTATTTCAAAACAATGAGCAATATCTCCATGATAAATGCAGTTTGATGTGTGTTATAGCCCTATCACAGCTTGATAAATCATTAAATCGTTTCTGGTTTAGCCTAACTTTTGGATTTCCTTTGTAATCTGGCTTAGATTTGATCAGCTCAGTGGGTTAGAGGTAAGCAAAAAATATTTTTGAAATGAGCAGTCCTTTCAACTAATTAATAAATTTTGGCAGCAATCTAGACTTTTGATAGTTTATATGTCACGGGATTGTCCCCCCCATATAAGACACTCATCATAGATCAACAAGCTCGGTCCTAAATGGATGTCGGTCGGGGTTGGTTCAGCTTCTGGCAAGAAAACACGAGGCGGCTTTGACTTGAGCCAAGCTGCATGCCGACTGTGGATTAGAAAATCCAGACCAGCTCATAAATCCCTATCTCTTACGTGCGCCATAAAAGATATCACCGGTGTCATCTGAAAAACAAGTTTTAATTTTAGTCCAGCAGTTTGCACTTGAGCAATGAATATAAGTATCAGCGAGACAAAAATTGTGATCCTATGCTGCATAGCATCAGCCCTCCATCCTCAACGCATGTTGAATGCAAGTGGCAGAGTGTCGGTTGCCTACACATTTCAGACGTGGACTAATGTTTATGCTTCTAAAGGCTTCTGCTGAGCCTTAAGGTCTTGTTTAGATTAAAGAAGAGGCATTTACAATTCAAACATGTCTCAGAAGAATGTTTGGTTTGAGTGCTATTTGAGAACAGGCTGAGTGATTAGCTTCGTTATTACAGGTGGCTTAGCACAGGGAAGTGCTGACATTCTGCATGGTTAAATGTTCCAGAGGAGGGACATCTTAGAGACAAAATCCCGCTGGCTCATTATCTTTTTCTACACACAGAAAAAAAAAAAGAAGCTTGTAAGAAGTATAAACATCGGTTAGGGTACCTGGATTACATGGAAGTAATTATGGCTGTGCGTATAAACCAGATGATAGCTACCTTCTGGGACGTTTTGAGGTTGATCCCTTTTACCTCATCTTTGATATTGCACCCCCACATGGGACTCTAGAGGGTACTATTGGTCACCCAGGACATTTCTTTTTGTTATGGTTTCAGCTGCTATGCAGCCTCCTCCTCACCAGAGGACCCCCAAAGAGCATACCCTCCAGGCTGGCCAAGCTCCTCTCTCCTGCCTGCACCACACCCAGACTCCAGCACTACGTAACCCTGCCCTGTCAGTCCCAAGATGCTTCTGCATTGGATCTCCCTTGGTTCTCTGCCTTTGTCACCTTTGCCTTGCAGCCTACCCAGGCCTATCCTCGTCTTGCCCTGTGGCCTCCGGGCCTTCTGACCTCAGCCTTGCCCTGACTTGCCTCATGGCCTCTGGGCTTTCTGACCTCAGCCTTACCTTCCCCTTCATCATGGCCTTCAGTCCCTCAAACCTTTTCTTTGCCTTGCCTTGCCTTGTGGCTCTCGGGCTTCTGACCCTAGCCTTGCTCTGTGGCCTATCTAGGCCTCTCCCTGTCTTGCCCCCTCAGGGCCTTCCTGTCTTCGGCCTTTATGTTCCATGACTTGTGTTGTCTTTTTCTCGCCTGTCTGTCTTGTCTTAGTCAGTCCCAGTCTTACTTATTTATTTATTTAAATTCTTTTAATATACCGATGCTCAAGACGAAGGTCTTATCGTACCGGTTTACAGCGTAACCAGGGGTTAACCAATTAAATAGAAGATAAAGTTACAATGAACAGGGATTTACAGTACGGGAGAGTTAAGAGTGAAAGATATTAGTTTAACATAACATAATTCTAACATAACATAATTCTAACACGAGAAACGTACGTGACAATTGACTTATGATACTAGCTTAGATAATGGTTTGCTAAGTATATTGAACAACTTGCATGTTGTTCCTGTCTAAGCCTCAGTTCCAGTCCTACGTGCACTCGGTTCCAGTCCAAGCCATGGTTCCAGCCTTACCTGCACTCGGATCCAGTCCAAGCCGTGGTTCCAGCCTTACCTGCACTCTCTGTTCCAGTCCAAACCGTGGTTCCAGCCTTACCTGCACTCTCTGTACCAGTCCAAGCCGTGGTTCCAGCCTTACCTGCACTCGGTTCCAGTCCAAGTCATGGTTCCAGCCTTACCTGCACTCGGTTCCAGTCCAAGTCGTGGTTCCAGCCTTACCTGCACTCGGTTCCAGTCCAAGCCGTGGTTCCAGCCTTACCTGCACTCTCTGTTCCAGCCCAAGCCATGGTTCCAGCCTTACCTGCACTCTCTGTTCCAGTCCAAGCTGTGGTTCCAGCCTTACCTGCACTCGGTTCCAGTCCAAGCCGTGGTTCCAGCCTTACCTGCACTCTCTGTTCCAGCCCAAGCCATGGTTCCAGCCTTACCTGCACTCTCTGTTCCAGTCCAAGCCGTGGTTCCAGCCTTACCTGCACTCTCTGTTCCAGCCCAAGCCGTGGTTCCAGCCTTACCTGCACTCTCTGTTCCAGTCCAAGCTGTGGTTCCAGCCTTACCTGCACTCGGTTCCAGTCCAAGCCGTGGTTCCAGCCTTACCTGCACTCTCTGTTCCAGCCCAAGCCATGGTTCCAGCCTTTCCTGCACTCGGTTCCAGTCCAAGCCGTGGTTCCAGCCTTACCTGCACTCTCTGTTCCAGTCCAAGCTGTGGTTCCAGCCTTACCTGCACTCGGTTCCAGTCCAAGCCGTGGTTCCAGCCTTACCTGCACTCTCTGTTCCAGTCCAACCCATGGTTTCAGCCTTACCTGCACTCTCTGTTCCAGCCCAAGCCATGGTTCCAGCCTTTCCTGCACTCGGTTCCAGTCCAAGCCGTGGTTCCAGCCTTACCTGCACTCTGTTCCAGCCCAAGCCGTGGTTCCAGCCTTACCTGCACTCTCTGTTCCAGTCCAAGCCGTGTTCCAGCCTTACCTGCACTTGGTTCCAGTCCAAGCCATGGTTCCAGCCTTACCTGCACTCTTTTCCAGCCCAAGCCGTGGTTCCAGCCTTACCTGCACTCTCTGTACCAGTCCAAGCCGTGGTTCCAGCCTTACCTGCACTCGGTTCCAGTCCAAGCCGTGGTTCCAGCCTTACCTGCACTCTCTGTACCAGTCCAAGCCATGGTTCCAGCCTTACCTGCACTCTCTGTTCCAGTCCAAGCCGTGGTTCCAGCCTTACCTGCACTTGGTTCCAGTCCAAGCCGTGGTTCCAGCCTTGCCTGCACTCGGTTCCAGTCCAAGCCGTGGTTCCAGCCTTTCCTGCACTCGGTTCCAGTTCAAGCCCTGCACCAGCCTTACCAACATGTCCAAGCCTTGCTTCAGCTGTACCAGACTATCCAAGCCTTGTTCCAACGTCTCTAGATTATCCAAGCCTTGCTCCAATGTCTCTAGATTATCCAAGCCTTGCTCCAGTGCTGCCAGACTGCCCAAGCCTTGCTCCAGCCTCACGTTTCCGCCCCATCCCACTCCGGGGTGGTGTTCCCCACGCTCCATTCGGACTGGAGCCATAACACTTTTTATGCCTATTTTCACCTTCCTGCCCATGATCCAAAATACATATTTATTGACTTGCAAAGTATAAGTTATTAAATAAATGAAAAATACATGTTTTGCTGAGCAGGAGCAATTTAACACATCTGGGAAAATATTAATTGACAAGCAGCAAAACATTTATGGCAAAAAAATACGGTCGGTGAAGGCCAAGTTTCATCTTTCAATGAGCTACTGCCACTGGGTCAACCAATATATTCACAAGGCACTATTGCCTTATTAAAAGTCTAAAATCTTATTCCTTAGCACAGAAATATGGTACAACCCTACTACTGCCACTCCTGGCATGAAGTGAGATTTATAGTAGGGGATTCAGTCAAAGCAAGAGTGAGACTGCTGGAGAAACGTGTGTGGAGGGAGGGGGGTGGGCACAAGAGGTTGAGAGTGTCAGTAACTCCTTGAGTCCTTAATAATCTCACTCTCAACCCCTGCCCCTCTACACTCCCAGCAGTCTCACTCTCAAGCTGAGAGTGAGACTGCTGGGGATTTGGGGGAAGGGGAGGGAGAGGGGTTTGAAAATGTCAATCCTATCTCTCTTCCCCCCCCCCCCCCCCCGAGTCCCCAGCAGTCTCATTCTCAAACCCTTCCCCTCAAGTCCCCAGCAGTCTCGCTCTCAAAGCCCCCATCCGCGTCCCCGGCAGTCTCACCCTGAACCAGAACCCCCTCCCTACCAAGTCCCCGGCAGTAATGGCATCTTCTGCTTGACTGGAGCCTGGCGGAGATGCTGCCAATCCTTTCAAACAGCATGGGAGTGTTAGGATCCATGGGTTAGTGGGTCCTTGGCCAGAGGAGAGAGTTGGCACCGCCCGCGGGGAGGAGCCCCACTGGGCCTCACCGTCAGGAGGCGAGGTCTGTAGCAGCAGATGACACAGCACGGAGAGAGCTAGGCTGGGATGCGGGTGCAAGTGCCAGAGCAGGAACTCACTGTAGAGGAGCGCAGAGCAGGCCCCGAGGAGCAGGGAGTGCGAGGCAGAGTTCAGGAGGAGTGCCGAGGGGACGACCCCCGAGGGGCGGAGCCCTGTGATGAGTCAGCACAGGAGAAATGATGGAGGCTTAGCCGGGGAGCGGGGAAGCCAGATGGAGTCTCTGGCAATGCACGTGGGCACTGCCCCGAGGAGCAGGGAAGTGCGAGCCCAGTCACTGAAGTGAATCAGGGCGCTGCCCCGAGGAGTGGGAAAACGTGGCACAGTCACTGAAGTATACAAGGCGCTGGCCCGAGGAGCAAGAAGCGTGGCACAGTCGCTGAAGGACCCAAGGCGTTGCCCCGAGGAGCAGAGGAGCGAAGCACAGTCACTGAAGAACACAAGGCGCTGCCCCGTGAAGCGGGGTAGCGCAGCACAGTCACTGAAGTAGATAGGCAATGGCCCGTGGAGCGGGGTACACCAACGCTGAGTCTCCCAGGTAGCAGTGTAGTTCCAGGAGCAACCCCGAGGAGCAGGGAAGCCGGCAGGCAGGGCTTCAGAGGCACAGGCACCTTCCCGAGGAGCGGGATAGCCAGAGACAGGAGCAAGTCCCTGAGGAGCGGGTATCCGAGAGAGTGTCTTATGCCAGGAAGTACAGGATACAGGAACCACGGGTCCGAGGAGATGGCAGCAGGAATCAGCAAGGAGGGAACTCATTGCCAAGTCGATTAGGGCTAGGCCCGGGTGGTGCTTAAGAGTCCAGGGCTAGTGGTGTCATCAGGAGGAGACGTCCCTGAGGTTCTCGCCCTAGCATCCTTATAGTTGGGCCGAGTAGCATGTGCGCGCGCTAGGAAGGCCCAGAGGAGAGATGGAGGTCGGCGGCGTCCCTGCCGCCATGAGGAGTCCTGGAACAGGGCAATATGCATTGGGAGCGGCTAGCCATGGCCACGAGTTCACCCAAAGAGGAGAGGGCGGGAGCACACAATGTAAGTAAGAGCTGTTGCAGCCATCTGCGACCGACGGTCGTAACAGGGAGGAGGACTTGCACTGATCCCTCCCACTACTCCCGCACTGCACCGCTGCCTCCTCTTGCCCTGAAGCCTAACACACTCAGTCTTGCTGCTCGCCAAGCAGTAAACACAGTCAGCTGACAATGCTGAAAATGGCCACCAGAAATGCTATTCCCATTGGCCCCCGCTGAAAAAAATGCAAAAAACCCCCCAAAAAACTCATGAAGCCATTTAGGGCAGGGGATTCGGTGCATCTCTCATTGACCATGCTGCATGCCACCGCCCATGATAGGTATTTTGATATCTGCCAGGAGGGTGCAGAGATTTCTCTCAGAATTCAATGAGTAGGAGTCTGCATCCTGGCCTGATATTAATTCAGTGGAAAGCTTCCTAGAGAAGAGAGAGGAAATGCTGAAGCAGTGCAATCCTCCCCTTAGAAGAGTGAGGAGGGAGAGGATGCAAAATCTGTTGAGAAAGGTGTTTGAGCCTTCCATAGGAGGAAAGTGAAGATCAACCCTTAGGAAAAAGAGAGGAAGAGTCTCTGACTAAAAGTAATTCCAGATATACAAGGGAGAGAGGTTGGAATCTGTTGAAACCTAAAGTTATAGCCAATGTCCAGCATGGAGCAAAGAAAGGAGTGGGGACTGTTTTTGGCAATTTGTAATGTATGAAGATTTTTTTAGCAATCAGTAACATGTGAAGAATTCAGATGCTGCTCTGGATACATTTGGACAGAACGCCACACAATGTCCCAGACCGATTAGCCTCAGCACCTGTCTATACTCCTCAATTCAGATACCACACACCTGAGCACTTGCTGATCATGCGCGCTTGGGAAGACCCGTGAGTCTTCTATTGCTTGTCGAACGATAGTACCCTTGGGAAATAACAGATTGCATTGCAAGTTATTAGAGGTTCGCTTGTAAGAAAGGAAGGAGTTACCTATTCAGGCAGTTTCTGCTATTGAAATATCTGGATCCTTAACACTCAGGAGCCCCACAGACACTAAATAGATAAGTATTTACAGGCAGAAGGAACAAAACTGTCTATCATTTACTTCAAGTAAGTCAGCATTCTTTGGGAGCCATAAATCAGTGTATAGTGTCTCGTTTGTATAAGCATCTAAATAAATAGCCTGTGGAAGTGTTTTGTCACCTGAAGGTCTTGGAGATCATTTGGCCCTCTTCCCTCTCCACTCCCCCCCCCCCTTCCGAAACAAACCCCCACTGCTTGTTTTATGTAATAAGCTGAGTCAGGATAACACATTTTTTATTTATTTAACAAAACAATCAATGTTGTCTCTGCCTTAGTATTTCCTTGGCCATTCTCTGCTGATTATTGCAAATTTATGTGCATAACAAAAAATGCTTCCTGCAGTGTTAACAATCCTCTCCCTCTGCAACAGAGTCCCATTTGAGTGCCTGTAACATCTCGGCACTCTTTTTTTTTTTGGGGGGGGGGGGGGGGTGTGCACAGAGTTCTTCACCACAGTAATCTAAGTTAGCTTATTGTTGAATGCACTGTATGATACAGTTTTTATTTGCATTCTAAGTTTTGGCAAAAAAAAAATCTTTTCCTTGCAGAGCACTGATAGCAAGTTCACCGACTGATGATTTGACACTCATCTGTAGCTTCGCAGTGCCTTTCTCCCCAAAGATTTAATTTTCTTATCCAGCTCATTCTCTGATTTCCATATGCCCATCTCAAGCACTGTATTGTAGGACTGGGAAAGTATGTGTCATCATGAATTAGGAGTCTAAAATGGAACAATACTGGTGAAAAGCAACTCCAGCATCTTCAAAGAGACAGAGGATAACTTTCAAACAACTGTGCATAGCAGCATATACCGCATATATATGGCCACGCATAGAAATACAATAGTATTTTATAACCAGCATATATCTGATACGCGCGTATTATAGAATACGTGGTCCTTTACCCTGCAACATACGCACGTATGTATGCTTACGCGCGAATTTTCAATGCATTGAGCACGCGTACTTTTCCTATTTTAAAAATATGTGTGTATATTTTATATGCAAAAATAAAGAACTTACATGAATCAGGATTTACGTGTGTAAATTGGCTTTCTACAAATTAAAATTGCTGAAACCATTAAGGCCTATATTATTTCCCACTATGTTTAGGACGGTATTTCATTCCCTTGTATTAACTCAAGGGTTGAATACAAGGGCTTGTTGGATAAACCCAAGGGATTAATACATGGCTTTGCTGGATAAACTGTTGAGGGTGCTTCAATTAGTTCAGTGTGCCGCGGCACGGGTCTTATCTGGCCTTGGCAGACTAGACCACATAACACCGGTGGGTAACCGGTGTTATGTGTTATTCCATTCGTTGGCATCAACGAATGGAATAGGACTTTCAACAGTTTAATTGCCTTTTGTTCTTAACTAATTCGCTATTGATTTTTATTATGTATTTGTTCTTAATAGTTCTTAAATGATTTATTTTATGTACACTTTAATTTCTTTTATCTGTAAAGCTAATTTATTGTTTAATGTAAACCGAGGTGATGTATTTTTTTTACGTGCCGCGGTATATAAAAATCACTAAATAAATAAATAAATAAATAAATAAATAACCTTCATTGGATGCCAATTAAATATAGAGTTAGGTTTTGGTTATTAGTCCTAGCTCATTAGCTACTGAAAACTGACTCTTTGTGTGTCACCAGACGTTTATTTGGGTGGTATGTGCCTTCTAGACCTCTGCGCTTGATGGGCCACCAGAGTCAGTTAGGGGTACAGAGGACACGGTCCAGAGCATTTCCATACGTAGTTCCAGTTCTATGAAACTCTCTTTCTGCTCATTTCTGGATGGAGATGGATGAGTTGGTTTTTAAGAAACAATTAAAGGCTGTCCTTTTAAGTGAGATTGTTTGAGGGAATTCCTAGCCTGTAATGTTTGTGATAATCATATATAAATTGCTGCATTTTATACAGTGGTTTTATAACAGTATTTAATGTATTTAGGTATGTACAATTGTACTCAGCGACGAACTCTGATTTGTTGGAAGTCGTGGAATATACGAATTTTAAATAAATAAATAAATATTTTTAAACATGCATTGATGAATGAAACTACCAATAGTATTACTTACTCCACCAGTTCACATAGTTCTTCTTCAGGTTGTTACGATACTCCTGGTTCTTCAGCTTGAACTCTCCACGGTTCACCCAGATCTCCCACCCAGTCAATAGTACACAATGAATACATTTAATATCACTCACACAAGATAATTAGCATGAGTAAAATTATGCAAGTAAATTGGTATGCAAAAGGTAGCGTGGATGTGAGTGCTTTGTGCTGTGGTGTAGTTGACACGGCCTTGTAAGTGAACCTACGAGGCCTATGCTGGCAGCTGGCGAACGCGCCCTGTTTGGGACAGACTGCAGCTTCAACTACACCTGGTGGCTGGCAGGTCTTAGGTGGGTCCCTAGGGCGATGGCTAGAGCAAAGGTCCACTGGCATGCTGGGGTGAGGGCAGGCAGCAGACTAATGGAGTCGGAGATAGGTCAAGGTTGGGACAAGCAGCAGACAACTGTGGTCATGTCCAGGCAGGAGGTCAGGTCCAGGTGGCAGGCAATCGTCTTCAGGTCCAGGCAGGAAGTCAAGATCCAGACATTCAGTCCGAGGGAAGACAAAGACACACAGAAGACACTGGATGAGACGGCAGGACAAGGTGAGGCTGGAGAGACAAGGCTGAATGAGGCAAGGCTGGAGAGACAAGGCAGGAAGCAGGAATGCAGGACACAGGAACTCGAAGCAACACACACTGCAAGGCAGGAGACCCATTGTTGAGGCAAGAGGCTGCTGCGGGGTTTCTTATATTAGCCAGGAGGCTGACATCATCTGGAGGCGCCACTCAGGGATTCCCACCAAAAGGCCAGTATTATGTGCCCATATGCACACATGCGGTGGTGGCTTGGCTGGGACGACAGCGTCGGTGATCATCGGCGGCATTTGGGCAACTGCAGAACTTCGCCATAACGGGAGGTCTCTGGCAGTGCCGTGCACCGGCAGGGGTGAGTGCGGCAACTCATGGGGCCGTTCCATGAGCTGCCAAATATATCATGGCAAATCTCCCCTCGTCTTTTAGAAAAGCCACTTACGCACAAAAATGTTGGTCCTGCCCCAGAATGCACATGGACCAGCCCCCTTTTACGTTTGTATATATGCACATGAAAGCAAAAATACACACAAGTTGTTTGATGTATATAAAATAGGATGTGAGTAGATGCTACTTATACTTGTCTATGCAAATTTTTACATGCATAACTCTTTAAAAAAATTCATCCCTTGCTGCTTCTTTTGTATATTTTCCTTCTGAAGAACTTCCTAAAGATATGTGCCAACTAATGGCAGATATTAAGTGAGAGGATTGAATTCCATTCTACCCCATTTCTTTTCACGAAACACAATCAATTAGGGCAAAAGTCATGAGACAAAGGCACCTTCCTCGTCACAATCTGTAAGCAAAGTCGGTGGAATGTTATAAACAGAGATGCGTCTTGACTCGTGCTTTGAGTTTGAAAAGCTAACTGATACAGGACCAGCTGAATCAAATACATGAATCTACTTACAGCAAAACGCCAGAAAAGGTGAATTTTAAAAGCCCTAGACGTGCCGAAGCCGGGAGATACGCGAGTATCCAGGCCGGTGCGCCACTTGGATCTGAAGAAGAAACAGAGTATCCGCGTATCTCCTGGTACGCACACATATGGGAAAGGCCAAAAAGGGCGGGGCATGGGCAGTCCGGGTCTGTAACATGAAAAGCGTGCGCCGGGGACCCCTACCATGTAACTTTACTTCTGCTTTGGATGGTGTGTAAGTAGTGAAACAAAAAAATGAGGCTAGTTAGCAAGGTTTTAAGGTTGGGGCTAAAATGGTAAAAGGGAGGAATATTAACTAGGGGGGGTTAGGGAGTTCTATCCTTTACCTGGGCGAACTGGGAATGGACTGGGGGAAACTGCCAATTGCATCAGCGTGCGAATCTAATAAAATGCCCCCACTTACGTTTTAAAGCCGGCATTTGCACATCTATGCGTGCATGTTATAAAATGGCAGCATCTATTAGCGCGAGCTGGCTATTCATGCAAAATTTATAGCAAAATGATGAATCTAGGCCTTAGGTAGATAACGGTGAAAATCAGGGTTATTCAGCTAACTTACAGGGTTATTCATCAAAATGCATTCACGCCATAATGCAAGGCTGTCACAGTAGTCAACTATTTATATCACTATAGGAGGGCCAGCTAGTAACTCGAGGTGAGGTTTTGGGGGTCATTTAGGATTTTGAGGCTAGTTTTACATGCAGAGTAGAGGTGTGCATCCATTTTCCACGTATTTGTAATCCGCAACTTATTTTTTGCTATCTGTTAAATACGTGGGGAGGCGAAACACATCGCGACTCCCCACGTATTAAACAGATTTCTGTTTAATTCGGCTTAAATACAAATTTAAACTCCCCCCACCCTCCTGACCCCCCCAAGACTCACCAAAACTCCCTGGTGGTCCAGCGGTGGGGTCCGGGAACTCACTCACACCCTCGGTGCTAGTTTCATCACGGCGCCGATAGCCTTTGTCACAGGGGCTACCGGTGCCATTGGTCAGCCCCTGTCACATGGCCATCAACGCCATCTTGTGCTCCTACATTTTGACAGGGGCTGACCAATGGCACCGGTAGCCCCTGTGACATAGTATGGGCAAAGGCTATCGGCGCCATTTTGAGTCCTGGCGTCGGACAGCAGGTCACTCCGGGACCCCCGTTGGACCCACAGGGACTTTTGGCCAGCTTGGGGGGGCCTCCTGACCCCCACAAGACTTGCCAAAAGTCCAGCGGGGGTCCGGGAGCGACCTCCTTTCACGCCGGCCGGCCGATCCCAACACTCAAAATGGCGCCGATCGCCGCCATTTTGAGACTCAAAATCACCGTCCCGCCAATACTCAAAATGGCGCCGATCGCCGTCATAGTGAGGGCAAAGGCAATCGGCGCCATTTTGAGACTCGAAATCGCCGTCCCGCCAATACTCAAAATGGCGCCGATCGATCGGCGCCATTTTGACCCCCACAAGTCTTGTGGGGGTCAGGAGGCCCCACTAAGCTGGCCAAAAGTCCCTGTGGATCCAACGGGGGTCCCGGAGCGACCTGCCGTCCGACACCAGGACTCAAAATGGCGCCGATAGCCTTTGCCCATACTATGTCACAGGGGCTACCGGTGCCATTGGTCAGCCCCTGTCACATGGTAGGAGCACAAGATGGCGCCGATGGCCATGTGACAGGGGCTGACCAATGGCACCGGTAGCCCCTGTGACAAAGGCTATCGGCGCCGTGATGAAACTAGCACCGAGGGTCTGAGTGAGTTCCCGGACCCCACCGCTGGACCACCAGGGAGTTTTGGTAAGTCTTGGGGGGGTCAGGAGGGTGGGGGATTGTAGTTAATTTAGTAGTAACGTATTTACAGATCGACAACTTATTGAATTCTCCATACTTCCGCATGAAACGGAATTGACCCCCCACGAATACGGATCACGTACGCAATGAAAACTTTTTGCCTGTACATCCCTAATGCAGAGTGAGACGTACGAACAGCACAGTACACCTCAGTGAAGATCTGACGTCATTTGGAGTGAGGAAAGTCTCACAAAGATGAAATTTGTACAATGTTCTCTCTCCCTAGCTGGTATAGAGTCCAGGCCTTATAAAGAGGCAGTCTCCCTCTCTCTCTCTCTAACGCACCCCGCGATACACTTCCTATGCGAAGCACTAACATAGTGCGTGGTGCGGTAATTCTAAAATTAACATAGACATACCCCGTTTTTTTTTTTAATCGTGGGCGTTATCCATGTGAAATTATAGCATTTTGATGAATCTAGGGGTCAGCTGGATGATGGTGCTCTGCCCTAAAACACCGCCAGACTGCTCCTGACTTTGTCCAATAACATGTTATTCGGCTGTGTCAGGGGAATCAGACCAGCGGTATTTTTAAATACTGGCATTTGTCGGTAAAGTGCCAGCTAACTATGCACTGACTTCAGACCTCTGGGAGTGAAGTGACATTGTGACTTTTTTTTTTGGGGGGGGGGGTGGGTTTGGAAAGGCTTACTACTAGGGGAAGGAACTGGATGATGGAGAAGTTTCTGAGAATTACTGTATGTTAATATGTACTATACTTAATATATTTTAATATTTTTAGGGTGATTTTTATGTTAATTAGTTAATGCTTATTTGAGGGATATAAGCTGAGGGGGCTTTTATTTGTATTTAACATGTGTTAGACTTTTTTTTTAATTGTTCTTTTGTTAATTGTAAGATTGATATGTATTTTTCCCTTGGTTAAAAGATCATAATCTGTTTTGGAATGACCTGCTGGCTGTGGAAGGTGGAAAACACATTTGTAAATTAAATTACATTAAATTAATCTCATTAACCTCAAGCAGAGCTCATGGCAATTTGTCCATGCTCAGATGCCTTATTGATTGATAAACCAGAAATGTTTAACTGCTCTTAAATCAAGATGTGATAAAATAAATATATAGAAAAAATGTAACTGATTAGTGAGGCTGGGACAACTGGCTGTTCTCTTAAGAAAACATGGGAAAAATGCTGAGAGAACTATAGAGGACTTAGGTGATGGACTGAATACCAGCAAATTTCAGCCTGAAATCAATTGATTTGTTCTAGGAGAAGATGTATAATGACCCCCTTTGTCTTTGTTATATTTTGACATATGAATGAATTTTCCTTTGTTTAAGTGATTGAAAAGTCCATCCCTGTTGCGCTGGAGGTGGACCCTTGGCCTGGTGCAGGATCAGTATGGCCCTCTGGTCGGATCCAGAGAGAGCCTGCCACCAGGAGGCGGAGCACATGAGGAGAGAGAGGCTAGCTGGAACTTCGCCAATAACAGCCCGGGTTTCCGCAGGTTGAGCCCTTGGGTACTGGGACCACTTGGACTTAGGTGGGCCTCAGATAGTGTCCCGGAGAGGTAGCAGAGGGGTGTGCCCACCACGAGCAAGGCTGCGCGGCTGATGCTGAAAGGATGGACCAGACCCGAACTGGAAGCTCCGGAGACCTCAGGGAGGTAACAGTTCAGGAAGGTTCTCCGGGCGAGATAGGCAGAGCCTGCAGGTCTAATCTGGTGAAGGCCGCGAATTGAATCCAAGCAGGTTGGTCTGGTAGTCACGGTAGGCCAGAAGAGAGTGTCCAAGTAAAGCGCAAGTGTCAAAGCCAGAGTATCCATCCAGAAGTGGTCAGCCAAAGCAGGGGTCAATACCAAGGTCAGTCCGAGCATATTCAAGCAAGCAAGGGTCAGTTCCAGGCAGCAGACGAAGAGAATGGTCAGGCAGGCAGTGGTCAGTTTCAGGCAATAGACGAAGAGAATGGTCAGGCAGGCAGTGGTCAGTTTCAGGCAGCAGGCAAAGAGAGTAGTCAAGCAGGCCGAGGTCAGTACCAGAGATCAGTCCGATAAGGTACTACCTGAGTAAGGACACAGGAAGGGCACAGGACACAGGAACACTGGAGATGCTGGTACAAGGAGACGCTGGAACAAGGATCAGATACAAGGAACAGGCAAACTAGTACACCGAGGTGTCAACCCGATTGCCAAGGTGAGGTCCTGGGGACAGGGCCTCGCTAAATATAGGGCTTTCATGTGATGTCATCAATCTGTGGCCAAATCGGATTTCCCGTGCTTGGCCCTTTAAAAATGAGGACATTGGCCGTGCGTGTGCCTAGAGGCGGCTAAAGATGCGAAGACCCAATGTGAGCCCTGTTGCGAGGCCTGCGACTTGGAGGAAGCCGGAGAAGGGGATGGCGACGGGGATGGCGGGAGCTGGCAGCAGCGACGGGGATGGCGGGAGCTGGCAGCAGCGGCGAGTCCGTAGCTAGTTGAGGGCAGCGCGAGGTGAGCAGGCCTGGTCATGGTATCCCCCCTCTAGACCTCCCCCTTACCGGTCTGGGTTTTCTGGGTGATCTCGGTGGAAGTCCAGGAGCAGATTTTCGTCAAGAATGTGCTGAGAGGGCTCTCAAGGATTCTCTTCTGGGCCAAAGCCCTCCCACAACAGGAGGTACTCCCAGTGGCCTCGAAGGCGTCGGATGTCCAGGACTTCTTTGACTTGTAAGTTGTTCTCAGGTTCCACTGAACGCTGCGTTGGAGGAGGCCTTCGGGAAAGCCAGGATAGGACCAATGGTTTGAGTAGCGACACTTGGAACGTGTTGTGAATTCCCATGGAAGCTGGAAGTTTTAGCTGGTAGGTGACTGCTCCTATGCGTCAGGGGACGGGAAATGGAACAATAAATTTGGGAGCTAGCCGTTAGGAAGGCAATCATAGCCGGATGTGCTTAGTACTAAGCCAGAATTTTTGTCCAGGCAGGAACAGAGACGTGGTCCGACGAAGGGCGTCTGTGAAGTGTTTGGCTCAGTCAGCTGCTTGGCACAGCCTTTCCCTTACTTGGTTCCAGAGCCGGCATATGGTTTGTGCTGTAGATTAGGCTGCAGGTGAGAGTACACTGAGTGGAACCGGAAGGGGTAAGTACGGTTGATGGCCAAAGACTACAGTGAAGGGTGAAACTTCCGTGGCAGAGGCGATATAGGTGTTATGGGATAGTTCTGCCCATAGCAGGAAGTCAGCCCAGTTATCTTGCTGGTCGTTGACAAATGATCGCAGGAAATTTTTCAAAGAGTGATTAGTCCTCTTGGCCTGGCCATTTGCTTGCAGAATGATAGGCCGATGTTAAGTCTGAACTTTTTACAGACCTCAAATATTTAGCGGCAAATTGAGGGCCATGATCGGAGATGATTTCTTGTGGTAGTCCATGTAAATGAAATACATAGGTTAAGAAGAGTCGAGCTAGCTCTGGAGCCGATGGGAGTCCAGGTAAGGGAACAAAGTGGGCCATTTTTGAGACGTGGTCTATGATGACCCAGATTACAGTATTTCCTTTTGAAGGAGGCAGATCCACGATGAAATCTGTGGAAAGACTTGACCAGGGTTCGGTGGGCGCAGGAAGTGGTTGAAGAAGCCCCCATGGGTGGCCAGTCGGGGGTTTTTGCTGTCCGCAAACTGGACAGGAGTCCATGTATTGGCGGGAGTCCTTTGTCATACTAGGCCAACAATAGTGCCTTCGGAGCATCTCGAGAGTCCAGGCTCGGCCGGGGTGACCGGCCAGCTTGGAGTCGTGAGCCCAATGGAGCACGCGTTCACTGAGACGGCGGGGGACCGTCTTCCCGGCTGGTACCGTGGGGGTGACTGCAATAGATATGCAAGCTGGATCAATAATGTGCCTGGGAGTCTCGGGTGTGTCTTCTGACTCAACAGAGCGAGAGAGCACGTCTGCACGAAGATTTTTCGCCACTGGGTGATAGCGGAGCTTGAAGTTGAAGCGTGCAAAGAAAAGGGCCCAGCGGGCTTGTCTTGGGTTAAGTAACTGGGCCTCCTTTAGGTGTTCCAGGTTTTTATGGTTGGTAAAAATCGTGAATTTATGTTGCACCCCTTCAATCCAGGGACGCCATTCTTGGAGGGCAAGTTTCACTGCTAGGAGTTCGCAGTCTTCAATGGTATAATTTTGTTCTGTGGAGGAAAATTTATGTGAATAAAAGGAACATGGAACTAAGATTCCCTTGATGGAGTACTGACTCAAGACCGCTCCTGCTCCAATGGCGGATGCATCGACTTTGACTGTGAAGGGGCGGTTGGGATCTGGGTGACATAAACACGGGCCCATGCAGAAGGCCTCTTTCAAGGCTTGGAAGGCTGATTGGGCCTTGGGGCTCCACACTCGGGGATCACATCCCTTCTTTGTCATAGAGGTGAGTGGAGCGGCCAGCGTGGCGATGAAGTTTCAATAGTAATTTGTGAATCCAAGGAATCTTTGTAGGGCTCGGAGACCCCCTGGTTGAGGCCAGTCTCAAATACCCTGGAGTTTGTCGGGGTCCATGGTGAATCCATGGCTGGAGATGATGTAGCCCAGGAAAGAGAGACTGGGTCGCTAAAAAATGAACTTCTCCAGTTTAGCATAGAGGTGGTCATCTCTGAGATGCTGGAAGGCTGTTTGAACGTGAGAACAATGAGACTTCAGATCTGAGAAGACAAAGGCTAGCTGCAGCTTTGGCAATAACAAGTCCGGGGTTTCCGCAGGTTGAGCCTTTTGGTACCCGACCGCCTGGCCTTAGGTGGGCCTCAGATGGTCTCCTGGAGAGGTAGCAGAGGGGTGTGCCCACCATGAGCAAGGGTGCGCGGCTGATGCTGAAAGGATGGACCAGACCCGATATGGAAGCCCTGGAGCCCTCAGGGAGTTCAGGAAGGTTCTCCGGGCAAGACAGGCAGAGCCTGCAGGTCTAGTCTGGTGAAGACCACGGGTTGAATCCAAGCAGGTTGGTCTGGTAGTCACGGTAGGCCAGAAGAGAGTGTCCAAGTGAAGCGCAAGGATCAAAGCCAGAGTATCCGTCCAGAAGTGGTCAGCCAAAGCAGGGGTCAATACCAAGGTCAATCCGAGCATAGTCGAGGCAAGTGAGGGTCAGTTCCAGGCAGCAGACGAAGAGATTGGTCAGGCAGGCAGTGGTCAGTTTCAGGCAGTAGACGAAGAGAATGGTCAGGCAGGCAGTGGTCAGTCCCAAGCAGCAGACAAAGAGAACAGACAGGCAGGCCAAGGTCAGTACCAGAGATCAGTCCGATAAGGTACTACCTGAGTAAGGACACAGGAAGGGCACAGGACACAGGAACACTGGAGACGCTGGAACAAGGATCAGGTACAAGGAACAGGCAAACTAGTACACTGAGGTGTCGACCTGATTGCCAAGACAAGGTCCTGGGGACAGGGCCTCGCTATATATAAGGCTTTCATGTGATGTCATCAATCTGCACCCAAATCGGTTTTCCTGCAATTATTATTATTATTTATTTATTTATTTTTATATATACTGACATTCGATCTCAATTGGGACATCACATCAGTTTACATTCAGGTACTGTAGGTATTGGCCCTTTAAATCTGAGGACAGCGGCCACGCCCTCGCCTAGGGGCAGGGCAAAGGCAGCCAGACACGGAGCCCCGATGGGAGCTCCGCTGCGAGGCTTGCGCCGTGGAGGAAGCCGGAGAGGGCTGTGGTGAGCGACAGGGACAGCGGGAGCTGGCAGCAGCGGTGAGCAGGCCTGGTCGCGGCACCCATGCGGCCGAGACGCGCAACAATCAGTTTTAGAATAGTCCAGAAAACCTATAAAAATTCAAGTATTGAAAAGGTGTAAAAACGTCAGAAAATATATATTGATAGGAACATAAAGTGGAGACATGGTAAAGATATAGGAGACATTTTATATTGTTTTATGGTTTTCATATTTTATTAATTTTATATTGTGTTTATTTTATGCTTTGTTAATATTTGTAAACGCTTCAAGCTTCTTGTGTAGAAAAGGAAATCTAGAAGTCAAAATAAGTAAAGAAACAAACAAACAAATAAATAGATTTACTTTTTTTGTATCTACTATTATGAATCGAAAGTGGATCCTTGGTCCGACCGGCGGAGAAGGGATTTCCCGCAGATGGAGAAAAGTCAGAAGGCAGGTCGCTGCAGCAGGTCGATGGTCTTCACCCTGGAAGTCCGCGACCCCTCCAGGCGAATCCTGTGGAGGTCCGGACCGCTGGGACTTAGGTGGCTTCGCCCTGGAAGCCCGCGGTCCCCCCAGGAGGAGCCCGTAGGGACACGGGCCGCTGGGACTTAGGAGAGCGGCTAGAGAAGTGGACGATGAGACGGACCAGGATCGAGGCAGGCGGCTGAAGACGTGAACGATGAAACGGACCAGGATCGAGGCAGGTGACTGAAGACGTGAACGATGAAAAGGACCAGGATCAAGGCAGGCGGATCAGGCAGGCAGGTTCAGGCAGGCAGGGTCAGGAAGACAGGATCAGGCATGCAGGATCAGGCAGGCAGGGTCAGGAAGACAGGATCAGGCATGCAGGATCAGGCAGGCAGGGTCAGGAAGACAGGATCAGGCATGCAGGATCAGGCAGGCAGGGTCAGGAAGACAGGATCAGGCATGCAGGTTCAGGCAGGCAGGGTCAGGAAGACAGGATCAGGCATGCAGGTTCAGGCAGGCAGGGTCAGGAAGACAGGATCAGGCATGCAGGTTCAGGCAGGCAGGTTCAGGCAGGCAGGGTCAGGAAGACAGGATCAGGCATGCAGGATCAGGCAGGCAGGATCAGGTAGGCAGGTTCAGGCAGGCAGGATCAGGCAGGAACTGCAACTCTTCATTCCAAGGAGTCGACCGCGTTGCAAGGCGAGGAGCAGGGGTCAGATGCCGAGTTTAAACCTCCCTCGGGGTCTTTGCGCCAGAGGCCCTTTAAAAGGGTTCCCTCTGCGCGCGCACGAGCCTAAGGTGCGGGGCTACCATGGCGTTCGGCGGCGGCCTCCTCGTGGGGACGCCGCGGTGTAGGTCTGAGCAGGTCCAGGGATCCCGCGGTCTCGTCGGCGTCTCCGTCGCCGGGAGCAGGTATGGGTCCGGTCGCGACTGGAATCACAACATCTACCACTAGCTCAAGGCGATTTACTACACAAATCATTTAAATTATATAAATAATAAACACTCAAATGCTTCCTTAAAATTTACAAACAGGAGAATACAATATACATTAATTTAATTAAAATGTCAACATTCAATACAATAATAAATCATTTGCCTGTTTAGCCTTAAGGTACATATCAATGCCTCCCTGTTTTTGCTAATTAGGCATCCTGATATCATTCTTCAATCCATAAACCTAATAATCTTCTTTGTAAGCATACAGTGCATGCCTAGATTGCCATGGTATGAAATTAGAACCACACAAAGATGTCTGCTGTGCTTAGGAAGGGTGGAATCTAAGGAAGAGATTTCCAAAATTAAAACAAACAGTGAAATATGCAGAATACAATGCTTAGTCTTTTTGAGAGCCCCAGCAATCTCTAGAAGAAATTATAAAAAGACACAAGTTAAAGGTGAACTGGTAGATGTAGTGTACTTGGATTTTCAGAAGGCAATTGACAAAGTCCCTCATGAGAGGCTTCTAGGAAAAGTAAATGTAACCAGTAGCAAGACGCTAACCCCAGTCAATTAAGCAGTATGAATTGATAAGTGTTCCATTTTTACTGTTTGTCTGTTGTTACTAGTGGTTTTGATAGTTTTGAATTTACTTTTAGATTTATTTGGTTTTAGTTTGCTTTTACTGTTCTTAACAGCTAACTTATTTCATACTTTTAACAGAGTTAGCCGTTACTATTTTATAATGCATTGTATTTATTTTATGTTTGATTTATGTAAACCGTGGTGAAGGCACATCTGATGTAACGGTATATAAATAACAATAAACTAAACTAAACTAAACTAAAAAGTCATGGGATAGGTGGCGATGTCCTTTCATGGATTACAAACTGGTTAAAAGACAGGAAACAGAGAGTAGGATGAAATGGTCAATTTTCTCAGTGGAAGGGAGTGGGCAGTGGAGTGCCTCAGGGATCTGTACTGGGACCCGTGCTTTTCAATATATTTATAAATGATCTGGAAAGGAATATGACGAGTGAGGTAATCAAATTTGCAGATGATACAAAATTATTCAGAGAAGTTAAATCACACGCGGATTGTGATACATTACAAGAGGACCTTGCAAGACTGGAAGATTGGGCATCCAAATGGCAGATGAAATTTTATGTGGACAAGAGCAAGGTGTTGCATATAGGGAAAAATAACCCATGCTGTAGTTACACGATGTTACGTTCCATATTAGGAGCTACCACCCAAGAAAGAGATCTAGGCATAATAGTGGATAAGATATTGAAATTGTCAGCTCAGTGAGTTGCAACAGTCAAAAAAGCAAACAGAATTTTAGGAATTATTAGGAAGGGAATGGTGAATAAAACGGAAAATGTCATAATGCCTCTGTATTGCTCCATGGTGAGACCACACCTTGAATACTGTGTACAATTCTGGTCGCCACATCTCAAAAAAGATATAGTTGTGATAGAGAAGGTAGAGAGAAGGACAACCAAAATGATAAAGGGGATGGAACAGCTCCCCTATGAGGAAAGGCTGAAGAGGTTAGGGCTGTTCAGCTTGGAGAAGAGACGGCTGAGGGGGGATATGATAGAAGTCTTTAAGATCATGAGAGGTCTTGAACCAGTAGATGTGAATCAGTTATTTACTCTTCCGGATAATACAAGAACATATCTTCCATTCTCTTTTCTCTTGAGCGTTGTTGGACGTGATGAATATGCAAATAATTCCAAATTATACTTGGAGGTATTTATTTTATAAAGAATGTACCTACTCCATTTCTGAACATACTTGTGCTTGTAATTGCAACACTTCCATCAGTTAACTCAGACCATCCAGCAATTCATCCTGACCCTCTACTACTTAATCTGGACCTCCCACCCAAAAACTGCTGCAAAAGACAAGTGCAATTTCACTTCCATGACTTAATTAGCAGGTATAAAAGCATACGGGCAAATTTGATAATGTGCAAGAACATCACTTACAAACTACTGACTTGTATGTGTACTTCTGAACCCTACTCTATATAATGTCCTTCCACAACCCTTTCTTTCTTTTACAATTATGTGCAACAATACTACTATATGCATATTTAGGGCTTCTACAAAATGCTATTAATGTATGTAACTTCCAGTTTTACCTGCGTAAATGTTTTGAAAATCTACCCCAAAGAGGTAATGTGTTACCCGATCTGGCTAGCACGGGGTGGGGCTTCCTTGCTCTAACCGATTATCTGGCTATGTTAGCTCAATGAATGCCAATTTTTAGCATTATAATAACATAAAAATTGCCATCAGAGTGAGATCAAGGTCCATCGAGCCCAGCATCCTGTCTCCGACTGAAACCAAGCCAGGTCACAAGCACCTGGCAGATCCCCTAAAGTAGATCTTAGTCCTGTTAATCACTCCCAGGGATAGCAAAAGCTTTCTTCAGGCTTCCTGGCTAATAGTGTGTTTTGGGCTTTTCCTCTAGGAACTTGTCCAAACCTCTTTTAAACCCCACTGTGAGAGTCACCTTGACTTTGTCCTCTGGCAACAGATTCCACAGCTTGAGAATGTGCTGAGTGAAAAACTGCTTTCTATGATTTGTTTTAAAAGTGCTGGTTGTTAATTTCATGGAGTGTCCCCTTATGTTAGCATTATTTGAAAGGGTAAATAAATAGCCGTCCTTTATTTACTCGTTCTACCCCATTCATGATTTTATAAACTACGATCACATCCCTTTCTCAGCCCAAACCAGCATAGCACTCCTCATAGGAAAGATGTTCCATTCCTATTATCCAATTAACTCAGCTGCATAATTTTAGGATTGCTGAAGAAAGTTAGTCAGAAAAACTTAGCCAGCTAACTTTAAGATTTAGGTGATTATATTCAGCAGCATGGGAGCAACACTATTTACCCTAACTTTGTTGGTTGAAAATGGACCCTCTCCTGTCTGCACTTTTGTGATGGTGTGGGGTGAGTGCACACTGGGCAACATTTTTTTTTTAGTGTGCTTTGTAAAGGTCCTTCCCTCGCTGAAATGAAACCCTATAGATAGAGTTAAACATGTGTTTACCTGGGCTGCCTGTGACTCAACTGCCAATTGTGGCTCGTTTTATTTGCAACGCAGTCATGAAATGAATTTGAGAGGCTCACTCCTCTCCTGATATCGCTGCAGTGGCTCCTGATCCTCTGCAGGCCCAGTTCAAAATCATGGCTCTAGCCATCAAGGCCCAAAATGCTGTGCACCGCCCTGCTTCAGCTGTTGACTCAGCCTGGATATGCCCACCTGCTCCCCACGCTCCAGGCCACAAGCCCATCTACCATCGCCGACACCTAAGGAGCTTCGCCTACCAGCAGATAGAGAGCTTTCACCGGCTCAGTGCTAACCTTCTGGAACTCCCCACCCAACATTGGATTAGCCCCCTAATACGCTTGTGTTCAGAAAGCTATAAAAACATGGCTCGATGAACATTAAAATACCTGCAAGATTTTCTTCCTTAAAAAAAGACTTGCTGGACATGCATAAGCATTCACGCTAGCATACTAAAACTGTAAACATCTACTTCCTCTATTGATATGCCAGGCATGGCCTTAATTCTTTGCCTTACCCTAAATTACCTCTTCGATATATTCTCCCTGACTTAATTGGCTGTGCTGTATTTATTATCGTGAGGACTCGTGTGCCTTTATCTATCGATTTACCTTACCGTGCCTTATTTCTTTGTTGCTCTCGTTCTGCCTCTCTGTCGCTGTAGCCTAAGGTACTTCTCTGATATATTCTCCCTGACTTAATTACTTTGTTGTATTTATTACTGTGATGTGTACCGTGCCTCTTTTTTAAAAAAAACCCAAAATGCATTAGGACTGTATAAACGTTGACCCTTTGTAACACGCTTTGAACTCCCTAGCTGGAAAAGCAGGGAATAGATAAATAATGATGAAATGGATTACAAATATCTATTTCCTTATTACACTGAAGATCAGAACTGGGGCTCGATCCAAGTGTGAATAAGAAATCACTGTAAAAAAAAAAGAAAAAAGAAAATATATTTAAGACCCATAGTTTGAAAATATGTCTTGTTGTGCCTCGAAAGCCTGCAGCACTTTCCATTTGTGGTTTTTAACAATTACTGTCAAGTGGAGGTAGGGAGCATAATTGCTCACAGAGTTGCATCTGCCTCTTACAATCTGCATATCTGATGCATTTCTATGAGGTGGCCATGCCGCCCAGAAGTCAGGGGGACTACCTGGCTCACAGAGTAAATGCAGTACGTCCCTGCAAGTCATCAATCCTTCACATCCTGAGATAACGGTGCTGTCATGTACCTGAATTACAGCTCGCGTGGTTTGTGGTTTAACAGGCTGAACACATTAATGTGATGAGAGGTTTATCCCGTGTTCTTTCTTCTGAATAGTCTCCTTTCATCTCACTCTTTCCCAGCTGCATTGTATAATAAAGACACCATTCATGCCACATCCTGTAGAGTTTGACGTGGTGTTTAACATTAGGTTGCCATTTTTCATGGCCTGGGCCATATATTCCGTCACAGAGTTTTGCCTTTTTTCATCACTGGAAGCAAGCAAAAAATGCCAGCTGTGTCATTGAAATACCTGCTGAGTAGTATTTATTTTATTTATTTATTTATAGATTCTTATATACCGTGGTAGTATAGTTCTACATCACCTCGGTTCACAGTAACCAGATATTGTAGCTTGGTCTTGAATCTGGGTGTCCAGCGCATATGTTTTTCCACTGAGCAACTGAGCTTACTTGCTACCTCAAGTCATCCGAACCTGCCTTAGATTCATCCCCCCCCCCCCCCCCAAAGTCACCTGATTGGATTTTCCCTGATTTGATGAACTAAATAATTTTCAGGTCAGCACTAGCTTCCTGTTGGCAACAGATGTCTGCTCCGGTGTCTTTGCCTCCTGCCAGTTTCTGCATCTTGTTTTCCTACCTTTCCCTTGATTTTTTTTGGACTGACTTCCTGGTCGATCTTGGCCTAATGCTGACCGTGCTTCTACTTGCTCGGAGCTGTTTGGCTGCTCCTTAATTATTCGCCATCGTTTATTAAACTATTCCTTTGGGAGCTAAGCTTGGACTTGTGTTTGCTCACCCTTGCCCCTGCCTTTTCCTAACGTAACAGCGTTAAAACGTGCAGCACCTGACTCAGCAGTTAGGGAGACTCTGGTGCAGGTAGGAGAGGCCAGGGCAGAAGAGAGAATTGTCAAGGGGGGGGGGGGTGTCTGCTAAGTGCTTGCAATGCTGCAGAGAGTCCGAGGCTGGCCCAGGGGGGGGGGGGGGGGTTTGCTGCTGTGAAAGCTCCTGCCGCTGAAGAGAGGCCAGGACAGCAACAGAAGCGGCTGGGAGCAAAGCTCAAAGCTCCCACTGCTGCTGCTGCTGCAGTAAAGGGCCCAGGAGGCAGTGAGAGAAAGCGGCAGGGAGCAGTATCCCCCGGAGCCCGCTGCCGGTCCAGGCATGCAGCAGTGATGTCATCGAGCGTCGCAAACCCAGAAGCGGGGACCGCGTGGCGGCCGTGCTGTCTCTGCCAGCAAGAGGAGCCCCCCCCCCCCGGTCAGGACGCTCCTTTAAAAAGACGCCCACTGGCAACAAATGCAGGGGAATAATAGTTCCCTGCAACTAGTGGTTCCCGGCTGAAGAGGGGGAACGCTTGGAGCTGTGAGATCTCACTATCAGGGCACACTAGATCCAAGGAGACCTGTGCTATCTGTTGCTGTACATTAGGGTTGCCAACTTTCCGGATTTCTTCAGGAGTATACGGATATTTCCTTTCATGTCCAGAAGCCAAAGGGAGGACTAAAATGTCCGGAAACAGTCTGGATTTAGTCCTCCGAGATTTCTTAATATTTGCTAACTGCTGTGGGTGTTTCCCCCCCCCCCCCCCCCCAATTGATGGGAGAGGTGGTGAAGGTGCTGTCTGGTGTTCCCTGGCTGTAGAGGGAACTTCACGTTTGGACTGGTGGGAGGGGAGCGGGTAGCAGGGTGGTCCATTCCTGCACTGTCTTTGCTTTTTGTGCCCAGAGCTTCTTTTTGCTGCTGTAGGCATGGTCTGCCTGGTGGTGAATTTGGCTGCCCACTATCAGCCAAAGGAAAAGGAGAGGCCCCCTTAGCACCACTGGAATGAAGCAACCCCCCCCCCCACCCCCCACAAAAAAAAAAAAAACCCCAGACCTAGCGCTGACAAGGCCATTGGCCTGAAGAAAAGCCATGCAGGGCCGTCAGTGTACCCTGTCCTGCTGGCAACCCAAAGAAGAAAAGAGGTTTGCTGTCGCTATCGCTATCGGCCAGAAGAAAGAAAAAGGCCCCGCAGAGCCATTGGTGGACCCCCCATCTCACCGACGACCAAAGAAGAGGAAAGGCCACACAAGTGCATTAGCCCAAAACAAAGGACAGCCCTGTCTGCGCCCCCCATCCTGCCAGTAACCTAAAAAGCAAATAGGCCCAGTGCCGGCAGGGCTATTGGGTAGAAGAAAGAGAAAGGCCCTGCCGCGTCATCGGCGAACACTATCCTGCCAGCAACCCAAAGAAAAAGAGGAGCCTGGATTGAGTTTTGGTATGCGAGAGAGAGTGCAAGGGTGTGAGCGTGAGAGAAAGAGGGAATGGGTGAGCATGTGTGTCTGTGAGAAAGAGAGTGCATGGGTGAATGGGTGTGTGTGAGAAACAATGTGAGTGCATAGGTGTCTGTGTGAGAGAGAGTGCATGGATGGCTGGGTGTGTGTGAGAAAGAGTGTGAGTGCATGGATGGCTGGGTGTGTGAGAGAGAGAGTGGGTGCATGAGTGGCTGGGTAGGTTTGTGCATGTGTGGGAGAGTGCATGGGTGGATGGATTTGTGCATCTGTGTGGGAGAGTGCATGGGTGGATGGATTTGTGCATCTGTGAGAAAGAGAGTGCATGGATGGCTGGGTGTGCATCAGAAAGAGAGTGAGTGCATGGATGGCTGGGTGTGCATCAGAAAGAGAGTGAGTGCATGGGTGGCAGGGTGTGCATCAGAAAGAGAGTGAGTGCATGGGTGGCTGGGTGTGCGTGAGAAAGAGTGAGTGCATGGGTGGCTGGGTGTGCGTGAGAAAGAGAGTGAGTGCATGGGTGGCTGGGTGTGCGTGAGAAAGAGAGTGAGTGCATGGGTGGCTGGGTGTGTGTGAGAGAGAGTGAGTGCATGGGTGGCTGGGTGTGCGTGAGAGAGAGAGAGTGAGTGCATGGGTGGCTGGGTGTGCGTGAGAGAGAGAGTGAGTGCATGGGTGGCTGGGTGTGCGTAAGAGAGAGAGTGAGTGCATGGGTGGCTGGGTGTGCGTGAGAAAGAGAGTGAGTGCATGGGTGGCAGGGTGTGCGTGAGAGAGAGAGTGAGTGCATGGGTGGCTGGGTGTGCGTGAGAGAGAGAGTGAGTGCATGGGTGGCTGGGTGTGCGTGAGAGAGAGTGAGTGCATGGGTGACTGGGTGTGCGTGAGAGAGAGAGTGAGTGCATGGGTGGCTGGGTGTGTGTGAGAAAGAGAGTGAGTGCATGGGTGGCAGGGTGTGCATCAGAAAGAGTGAGTGCATGGGTGGCTGGGTGTGTGTGAGAAAGAGAGTGAGTGCATGATTGGCTGGGACTAGGTGAGAGAGAGAGTGAGTGCATGGGTGGTTGGATATGTGTGTGAGAGAGAGCGTGTATATATGGCTGGGTAGGTTTGTGCATGTGTGGGAGAGTGCATGGGTGGATGGATTTGTGCATCTGTGAGAAAGAGAGTGAATGCATGGGTGGCTGAGTGTATGTGAGTGACCATATGCTTATATGACAGAGAATAAGTTTGTATATTCTTTCCTCCCCCCACTAATTTACAACAATCTCAGGGTGAGTGGAAATCAAAAGCTACCTGAAATGGAGAGTGGGGGATTTTTAAAAGCCTTATTAGTTTTAATTATTGATTGTTGTTTGGTGTGTCTGCTGGTTTGAATTATTTTATTGGTGTTTGGTTAATTTTTTAAAAAAATGTATATGAGTTCTTAATTATTGGATGTTATTCTATTTGTCACCTGCTTTAAAATATTTATTCTATTGACATATGATTTTCTAATTATGATTGATGTTTTATAATTCTTTATTTTGTTTGCTATTTTATGAGGCATAGTGATGTTTGTTTTTTTATATTTACTCTGCATACAGAGCTTGACTTTTGGTTTCCAGTTCAGTTTTTGTCGACATGTTTCTTTTTCTGCTTTATGGTCTCTTTTATTCTGTATTTGATGAAGGTCTGTCTGTGTTCTATCTGTCTGTGTTCTGCTAACTTGTCGTTTCTGTGTAGAGATATTTAGCAGCTTGGTTTATTCCGTTTTCCTGATAGGCGATGTATTGGTGTTTTAAGGACTGCTGTCATATGTGCAGTGTTGCCTTTTCATAGGTAGGAGTGAGTGAGTGAGTGCATGCATGGCAGGGTGTGTGTGAGACAGAGAGTTTGAGTGCTGGCAATTAATGATTTTTTGCTATGGGAGGTTTTTTTACATTTCAATTAAAATTGTTTACTGATGGCTCTCTGAGGGTCAAGCCCACCCCCAACACATGTTACACCAGACTTAATATCATATGTGATCCACTGGCCTTTTTAACTGTATTTATTTATTTATTTGCAGGGTTTTCTGGTTGACACCACAGCTGTGTATAAAAATATAATATTTATTTATTTATTTATTTATTTATTTAATTTCTTTTCCTATACCGATGCTCAAGACTAGGTCTTATCGTACCGGTTTACAATGTAACTGAGGGGAAACCAATTAACATCAAGGTAGAAAGTAAAGTTACATTAAACAGGGAGCATAAAACCTGGGCAATGGAAGACAGTGCAGAGTTTAAACTGAGCAACAATTAGAGAGAGATAAATATATAAATCAACAAAAACTGTAAGATACAAAAACATAGGTTGGTCCTAGGTAGTTATTAGCCTGGTATGTCCAGAGGGAGAAGGAAAGGGTGAGGTTGGGTGGGGGGAAGGGATTGGGGAGGGGTGGGGAGTGAGAGTCAGTGATGGTTGAGGAGATCCTTCAGCGGTAGGCTTCTGCGAAAAGCCAGGTTTTCAATTTCTTTCTGAAAGTTGAATGGCATTGTTCTTGGCGTAAGTCTTGTGGAAGTGAATTCCAATGTAGTGGACCTGCTGTTGAAAGAGCTCGCTTGTGAATAGTGTTGTGGACCGATGATTTGTTGGGGGGGGCCTTGAGCGAACCTTTGTAGGCAGTTCTGATCGGTCTTGCGGAAGTATGTAATTCGAGTGGGAAGGTGAGTTGGAGAGTGGATTGCTGGTAGACTGATTTGTGGATGATGGTGAGAGCCTTGAAAAGTATTCTATATTGGATGAATATAGGTGTTATTTTAAGTGATAGCTTTACCTCAGAAAAGTTTACCTTGAATGTCCTTTTTCATGTAAAATGCATCATTTTTAATTGTGTGTGGAGAGGGCCATGGGGGCGAGAGGGGTTTGCAGGGGACTCAAGGCTGTAAGTTACACCTAGGATGCCTAATGCCTTCCACCGTTCCTCATCGGGAGCCGCACACAGAAAAGCGCACATGGACAGAAAGAAGAGAGCATAGCAGTACCCCGGAGCCCCACACAGGCAGAGAGAGGACACAGACAGCAGGAGACTGGGAGCTGGAAGGAAGATCAGTGATATATTCCCCAAATCTTTCAGCACAGCAGTCTGACTGTTTACTGTCTTATGGCAGGGAAAACGTCATCTGCCTCCCACAGACCGATTCAAAAAATCCTGCGGGAGAGCCGGCGCTCCCTGTTGGGCGCCCACTCTCCCGATGCGCATCCAGGCACCTCTTCTGGGCGCATGATTCTCTATTTAAATTAGGCCATGTGCTAAAAAGGAGGCGCTAGGGACAATAGTACATCCCTGGCGCCTCCGTATTAGTGGAAGAGGCAGCTTAAGTGCAAGGGGTTAAGAGTAGCAACACTGGGACGGTTCCCCTTCCCCTAAAAAAAAAGAACCCCGGGGTCACCCTCCCTCGAGCGTAATAGCTGAGCGCAGGGGGGCACCTGTGTCATGCTCCACCTTCGCCTCCTCCAGGCACTTTTGAATGAGCCAATGAGCATCGGCCCCGCTCGGAGCAGGGCAAAGCTGCATTTGAGGAAGCGAGGAGACACTCCGGTGGCACTTTGCTCTCCGCAGCCCTCGCTTCGGTTTACCTCCAGCTGCAGCCAATCGCCACCCCTCTGCTAGTGCAGCCTTGGTCCCCGGCGTTTTCTGGGTTTCTCAGATCTTAACGCCTGCCCTTGGCGTATATTCTTTTTCTTGCCGCGCCGCCTCCTGAGCCAGCTGCTGATGCATCCGCGCAATCATCACCAACCCACCGGGTTCAGGGTGCCTGGGCCTCGAGCGGCCCTACCTGCGATCGAACTTGCCTCATGCCCGCGGCCTACCTGCCTTAACGAGCATGCCTGCCTGCAGCGAGGACCCGCCCCCGGATGACATCATCAAAAAAGGACGCTCGACCTGCAAATAAAAGTAGTCGCCAACCTCTGTGTTGTGCGCCGGGTGTCGCGCGCATAAGGTGCGCGACCAAGGAGCCTGCCCCTTCGCACGCCCCTTAGCACCGACCCATCCGCGCCACCCACTCTCTCTATCTCCCTTAACTCTCAGCACCTTTATATATTTTTCAGTTTACCCCCTCCCTCTCCTTATTATCTTACGTACAGTTCACTCTCCTCAACCACACTTTTTACACAGTACACCACCAAGTGCTTTCCCTTGACACCATCCAATTAATTCCCCACTTAATAACCTGCTCATACCTGCAATAATTTCACCCAGAACCTCTCTCCCCCCATCCAAACATGCTGATACACACAATATATACCATCAAACATCACTATCCTAAACACTTTATACCTCACACCACTACACCCAATACAGATATTTTACTACCAATCATGCTTACCCCTCTCACACAAATCATCAGCCTCACCGCTTTCACTCTCTTCCTCTTCAATGCCCAATCCATTGTAAAAAAAACCCTATACTCAACTACATTCTTCTGGACGATGAACCTGACATACGTGCCATAACTGAGACATGCCTCAAAGAAACTGACACCGCCTTACTGAATCAACTCCCATTGCACACATACGATATTTTTCCCATACCACAACCCAAGAAAAAAGGAGGAGGTCTCCTACTCGCCGCAAAAAAGGAACTTAAACTAATGCCACAAACCATTAGATCCACTCCCAAATTCGAAATCGGGCTTTTCAAATCCCTGCAACTGCAAATCTGCTTAGTATGTACCCCTCCAGGTCTCCTAGACTCCAACTCATCCCCCCTCATTGAGGGCCAGATATTCAAACCTTACAAACACTCGCAGGAATGAACATATAACCCCTATCCTCAAAGAACTACATTGGCTCCCAATCCAACATCGCATACATTACAAAACCCTCACCATAATACACAAAACTTTACACAACCCAGACATGCACTGGTTCAATAACTCCCTCACCTTCCGCAGAACTAATAGACCCACCCGAGCACACTACTTAGCAACCCTACACACCCTCTCACCCAAACCTACCCACCACAACTCCACTAAAGACCGCGTACTATCCATTGCAGGCCCTACACTTTGAATCCTATGGGGTAGATTTTGAAAAACTGCGTGATCGCGTACTTTTGTTTGCGCAGCAGGCGCAAACAAAAGTACGCTGGATTTTATAAGATACATGCGTAGCCGCGCGTATCTTCTAAAATCCTGGATCGGCGCGCGCAAGGCTGCCGATTTTGGGCAGTCGGTGCGCGCCGAGCCGCGCAGCCTGCCTCCGAAATCGGAGGCAGGCTTGCGTAAATCCGGGCGGATTTACGCGAGCAGGGCTTTGAAAATCCGCCCGTATGCCTACCAACCTACGCCAAGAACCCTGCCTGCAAAAATTCAAACAAAAACTAAAAACTTGGCTCTTCACACAAGCATACTCATGACCCGTAGGATCACATACCCCCCATTACCACCTTTATATCACTCAGATACTCTGTTCCGTCCACCCCTACCTTGTCCCACCCACCTGGAAGACACCCCTGCAATATTCTTTAACCCTTCTTATCTCACAGCAACTTTCCCTGCCCTGATAATTTACCTTATCTATAAATACGTCTTTGACTATATACCTGATAATTTGCTTAATTTTTAATTACGTTTTTGATGACTACCTAGTATACACAAACTCTACAATTTTAAAAATTCTTTTCCTGTATCCTCCAATATGTAATCATCCCCCCCCCCTTCTAGTTTTCCTTGTTTCAGCATTGTTACACTGTAAAGCTTCTTGCTGTTGTTATGTTTATCTGTAAATCAATATGATGTCTCCAACGAATGTCGGTCTAGAAAAAACTTTAAATAAATAAGTAAGAGGACTGGAAATGTGAGTCTGGGGCTATTTTAATTGTGATTGGAGATATGCTGATCCCGGAACATCTTTGGCACACGTTAAAAGGAACCAGCTGGAGAGAGGCGGAAAAGACACAAAGGGAAGAAAAAGCATACCACCAGTGTAGCTGCTGCAGAGAGATACAAAAAATTAGTTTTTTGACAGAGAGAAAAAAAACAGAAATTGTTTGACAAAGGGAAAATTTCTCCTTAACTTTGGCAGACGTGAGTTGCATTCTAAACCTGTTAGTTCTCTAATAGACAAAGCCTTTCAAGAGAGGGGAAGGAAAGAAAGATATTTTGTATGAAAGGAAAATGTAGTTAAAGCTCAAGTTATCAACAGAACGGTGTGGACTTTTAGAATTCTGCTGTAGTTAAATAGTTGAATGAAAGAAAAGTTAATTTGCTTCTCTGATATTAAAGTTGCATTATTATGTTATTGTTTGAGGGTCCATTTTCAGCCGCTGTGTGGCTCAGCTTGTTAGCTAGCAAGGTATATTCAGCGGTGCAGTCACGCCACCAAACATCCCTGGCTCTCTTAAAGTTAGCCGGTTATGTCTACGTGTTAAATTTAGGACAAGCCCTACAGCCAGACTAGAGTTAGCCGGTTTGGTTAGTTTGCTAACTCCAAATATCGGCTAACCCTGCTCCTGCCCAGAACATCCACTGCCCACCCACAGAATGTTACCCAGCTTAATTATTCGTATAAGGCCTAAATATAGCAGGGTAAGCCATTTAGATGGATAACTATTACATTATCCATCTAAATGGCTTTTGAATATCGACCTCTTCATTTTGTTAGTACACAACACGGTTTAGTGGTTCCAACAAACGGGGCATACACATATTTAGACGCTCTTGCAGAAGATAACTTGTGAAAATGCAGATAGTTTCTCTCTTGATTTTGTTAAGCTTCAGACAGTAATTGCTGTGCTGAGCTGTGCCAAGGAATGGAGGAACCAAGTATCAGAGGGCCAAAGATTGCAAGAAGAAGGAAAAGGCTTGTCTTTGCTGTTGCGATCCCCCCTGCTGCTGCGCTGCAGGAGGTCTCTTACCTTCCTCCAGAGGCCGCTCTGACGCCGGGGCCTCGCCTGCGCATCGTCCAGGACTTGCTCCAGGGCCTGGGAGGCCTAGCTGCTCCTGAGGCATGCCTGTGGCTTGCAAGCCTCAGCGTTTGGACTTCCTGCTTCCAGCCACGCCCATTTCTCTAGGGGCTGGCCCGCAGCTCTCTACCCTAGTTGTAGGACCAGCGGTGGGCGGTCCTGGCAAGCTCCTCCCAGGGAGTTGCCTTCTACCTCCAGTACTTAAGGACTGTCTGTTCACTTGCACCGTGCCTTCGGATTGGGTTACACAGTTGCCTGTGGCCTCTCCCGATCCAGGTCCTCCGTGACTCCGACTCCTGCTTGTCGTCAGCCTGCCTTGACTCCGGTCCGTGACTCCGACTCCTGCTTGTCGTCAGCCTGCCTTGACTCCGGTCCGTGACTCCGACTCCTGCTTGTCTTCAGCCTTCGGATTGGGTTTCACAGTTTCCTGTGGCCTCTCCCGATCCAGGTCCTCCGTGACTCCGACTCCTGCTTGTCGTCAGCCTGCCTTGACTCCGGTCCGTGACTCCGACTCCTGCTTGTCTTCAGCCTGCCTTGACTCCGGTCTGTGACTCCGACTCCTGCTTGTCTTCAGCCTGCCTTGACTCCGGTCCGTGACTCCGACTCCTGCTTGTCTTCGTCCTGCAGATTGTGCATTACAGTTGTCTGTAACCTTGCCGATCCAGGTCCTCCATGTTTCCTGATGTCTGCCTTGACGTGTTTCCTGATGTCTGCTCCTGTTTCTGCCAGCCGAAGGGGGCTTCGGATGTGAGTATCCCAGCATCGGAGTTCCTGTTCGCCTGGGTCTTCCCCGCACCCTCCTTCTCAGCGTGGTCCGCGACCAGCCTTCCTGGGCTGAGTAGGGCGCGTCTGGGACAGGGTGGTCCGCGACTCAGTCCCACGGGCGGGCTGAGTAGGGCGCCCTGATGGACAGTGCAATGTTCCCGTCCAGCCTTGTCTTCAGTGTCTGCTTCAGCCCTTGTCCGGATGTCTACCTGTCTCTGCCTTGACCTGGTTCCTGAGCCTTCTGTCCTGTTGGGCCCTGGAGTGGCCAACAGGAGGGATTCGTCCCACGGGCTCTTGAGCTTCTGCCAGCCGAGGGGGCTTCGGATGTGAGTATCCCAGCATCGGAGTTCCTGCTCGCCTGGACCTTTCCTGTGTCTCGCTTCAGCCCTTGTCCTGATGTCTCCGTCTTGCTTCAGCCTGCTTCTGCCCCGTCTGATGTCTTCTGTTTAAGGACTCTGTCTGCCCTCGCCTCTGTCCGGCCTGCTGCCCATTGCCGTTCCCTGCGGCAGGTCCGAAAGGGCCGGGAACAGTCGGAGGACCGTTCATTAGTCAACTTCCCCGTGTTGGCTACCATGGGTATGCAGGTCCGGCTGAGGGTCGGACTCCCTGCTTCTGTTCCTGCCTGCCTGGCTCACCATGCCTGCTCAGCTCACCTCCCACGGTGTGGCCTTGGGCTCCTCCTGGGGTCCTGCCGTGGCCCAAGGGCTCACCACCCGCCCGAGACGACCGCGCCCGCGCGCGCTCGTAACATTTGCACTCCAGCATCAGCAGCAAAGGCTGAAGAATAGGAATATGCAGCCCCAAAATTTTTGGGTTGGTTTTTTTTTGTTTGTTTATTAGTTTTTTTGTTTGTTTGTTTGTTTGTTTTTTCATTTTGATTTGATTCATTTAATGTTTCCTTTTGGCTCGGTTTATTTGCCAAACCAAGAAAAACATTAAACTCATAAAATTGATGTGACCCTGTTCCCTCAGGGCAACACAGGAGGCCCCTCGCCTTGTCTCTGTGCCAAGAAGTAAGATGTCAATAGCAACTGTTCTCCCGTGAACCTGAGATTACCCAGACATAAGGAGCGGAAGGCCTTACTACCTTTCCTCTGCAATCCCGTACCGCTGCAGGGTAAGTGAAGTAATGGGTAGTCGATTCCCATCTTGCCAAAACCTCTCCTGCAGCTGGAGAGGAGGGACTAGGTTCTCCCTTCTAGGAAGGAGGATGATAAACTTTCAGTGTAGATGTTGCAGCATAAGATTCCATTGCTGGATATTTTGGTACAGAAAACAGCAAATACTTTTACAACAATTATATATCGAAAGAAAACAGATAGAAATAATTTATAGAGCTACGGCAGGTTTCATTCCGAACTGTTGCAGGGAAAATCCTGGTAGCCAATTTTTATGGTTAAGAAAGCTTTCACCACATTAGAAGAATATAGAAAGCAGTGTCAAGGTATGGCTAGTAGGTTTCTACAGAAAGGCTACTCTTTGATCACATAAGAACATAAGAAATTGCCATGCTGGGTCAACAGAGGCCAAATCAGGCCACAAGAACCTGGCAATTACCCAAACACTAAGAAGATCCCATGCTACTGATGCAATTAATAGCAGTGGCTATTCCCTAAGTAAAATTGATTAATAGCAGTTAATGGACTTCTCTTCCAAGAACTTATCCAAACCTTTTTTGAACCTAGCTACACTAACTGCACTAACCCCATCCTCTGGCAATAAATTCCAGATCTTAATTGTGCATTGAGTGAAAAATAATTTTCTCCAATTAGTCTTAAATGTGCTACTTGCTAACTTCATGGAATGCCCCCTAGTCCTTCTATTATTTGAAAGTGTAAATAACCGATTCACATCTACTCGTTCAAGACCTCTCATGATCTTAAAGACCTCTATCATATCCCCCTCAGCCATCTTTTCTCCAAGCTGAACAGCCCTAACCTCTTCAGCTTTTCCTCACAGGGGAGCTGTTCCATCCCCTTTATCATTTTGGTTGCCCTTCTCTGTACCATCTCCATTGCAACTATATATTTTTTGAGATGCGGTGACCAGAACTGCACATAGTATTCAAGGTGCGGTCTCACCATTGAGCGATACAGAGCCATTATGACATTTTCCGTTTTATTAACCATTCCCTTCCTAATAATTCCTAACATTCTGTTTGCTTTTTTGACCGCTGCAGCACACTGAGCTGACGATTTTAAAATATTATCCACTATGATTCCTAGATCTTTTTCCTGGGTGGTAGCTCCTATATGGAACCTAACATCGTGTAACTACAGCAAGGGTTATTTTTCCCTATGTGCAGAGCACGTCAAGTAACACTGTCTGAATTTTCAAGAAAGCTCATCATCCAATAAAAAATGTTGCTAGCTTCAATTTTTGTGAGTGTCATAAAGCTTGAGGATAACTTAACGGAGCAGCAGTTACTACCCTTAAGAGAAACATGGCAGTAACCTGCACAGAGTGGCAGCCTCTACCTTAAGCATGCTGGGCAGACCAGATGGACCATTTGATCCTTTTCTGCCATCATTTCTATGTGGCCCCAGATGAAGACTGACATGAAGCGTTACGTGGAATCTTGTCCCTTGTGTGCCGTGAACAAAAGTGTGCAAGCATGGCCTTGGGGGTGGTTACAGCCTTTGCCAGCCCCTACAGAACCCTGGACCCACTTGGCCATTGACTTCATCACTGACCTTCCCCCTCTCTGATGGCAACACGACCATATGGGTAATAGTGGATATTTCACGCCTCTCCCAGGCCTCCCACCTGCACCCGAGCTGGCTAAACTCTTTGTCCATCTACACGGGCTTCCCCTGCACATCCTCTCTGATCGGGGATTTCAGTTCATGGCCTGATACTGGAAGGGCTTGTGCAAGAAATGTGGAGGTCCATTTTCAGCTGCTGTGCAGCTCAGCTAGTTAGCTGGATAAACATATCTGGCTGTCAGTGGTGCCGCTGAATATATCTGGCTATCCTAAAGTTAGCCGGTTGTGTCTAACCGGCTAACTTTAGGACAGCTGTGCAGGCTGACCAGAATTAGCCACATAGGTTAATGATAATGAGACGCTGCTAAGCAGAGCGTGTCCCTACATCAAAATGACAAAATACTGAATGGGATCGGGCAGTACAACTATTTGTGATACAGCCATTGAGGGTCTGTAATTCATACAAAAGTTAAGTCTGTTTTACTTGCATTATAAAAAGACTTAACAAAAAATACTCCTATTGTTGCAGACCATTAATTACACCATTAGTAGCAGCCTACATAAGGCTTTTCTAATACCCATTTATAAGTGTGATTTAGCATCTTATAATATATGATGGTCTTCCTTATTTAATTCATGATCACTATTTATTGAAGTCCACACTTAATTTCAAGGTGAATTTCTGTCTATTGCATAACTTATGCAGCTAACTCTGGGCCATCCCAAAACACCTCCCATCTGCCCCCAGAATGCCCCTCTTTTTATTCAGTTTAAATTCTAGTCAGGTAATTAATTACCCAGCTAGAATTTAGTTGAATGAGGGTTAAATATAGACAGGTAAGTCATTTAGATGAAGGTAGGTATTTGTATCCCTATGGTAGGCCCACTTAGTAACTCGAGGTGGGGTTTAGGTAAGAGTGTAGGGGGTTAGGGGCCACTTTGGCATTCTACATGACACCTACGAACAGAACAGTGGTCTCATGAAGATTTGATGACTTTTGGAGTGAGGAAACTCACTCCAAGATGAGATTTGGGCAAGGTTCTCTCAACATAGCTAGTCCATCAAGCTATGTTGAGAGAACCTTGCCCAAATCTCATCTTGGAGTGAGTTTCCTCACTCCAAGGTCATCAAATCTTCATGAGAGCACTGTTCTGTTCGTAGGTGTCACTTAGAATGTCAAAGTGGCCCCTAACCCCCTACACTCTTACCTAAACCCCACCTTGGGTTACTAGGTGGGCCTACCATAGGGATACAAATACCTACCTATGGGCCATGACATTATGGCCAGTCTCTCTCTCTCTCTCTCTCTCTCTCTCTCTCTCTCTCTCTCTCTCCAATTCACTTGAAATAGGCCTTACGAGAGACATCGCAAAGGGCAATGAAAACTTACCGCACGGTCATGGCAGCTATCACACAATTCAAAGAGGTGTAGTTAAAATCAGTGTTATGGCTGTGCGATAGCTCTTCACAGACAGGCTAACCCAGCCCACTCTCCGCCCCTAACTCCTATTTTCTGAATTTGCATCGCAGCATATGATATGGTGCTATCACATGCGTTAAACACGTTTTCGCATGCAATAAGCCCTTAACGCATGCGAAAACGCCTTATCGCATTTTGATAAATGACCCCCTAAATGTCTTATGAATATCAATCTCTTTTAATTTTGTTGGATTTCACCTCAGCCTACCATCCCCAGAGTAATGTTCAAACTAAAAGAATAAACCAGAGCCTCAAGGCCTTTCTACGAGCCTACATGAACCAATGACAGAATAACCGAGCTCCTCTCCTTTCATGAGCTGAATTTGCCCTTAACAATCATATAAATAGTTCCACAGGGTCATCACCCTTTTACATCCTCTTTGGATGCCACCCCGTTCCTATCACTGATAACTGTCCAGCAGCTATCCTAATGGGACAGAGCTCCAGGAACTGTGGCACAAGATCCACCTTCTTCTAGTCCAAGCCGCAAAATGTTTGTAAGAACAAGCCATTAGAAAACATCATGCTGCATCTCAGCTTTGCCCGGGAAATCTAGTCTGGCTCAGCACCAAGAACCTAAGATTTAAGATGCCTTCCATGAAGTTCACACCATGATTCATGGGGTCTTTTCCTCTTGAGCGCCAATTGGGTCCTGTGGCTTTTGAACTCAGATTGCCGCCATCTTTAAGAATTTACAAAGTATTCTATGTCTCTCTAGTAAAAGCAGCAATCCTGTCAGACTGCCAGGCAGACTGCCTCTCCAGTTCTCTGAAGTGGCAACTGAAGAGGATACCCAGTTTGGATACAAGGAATTCTATATTTCTCAAACCAATTACAATATCTCATTTCTTGGAAGAACTATGGACCTGATGAAAACTCATGGGAGCCGGCCTACAACCTGCAAACCCCCCCCCCCCCCCCCAACTTGTAGCAGAATTTCACAGATTTCCTGGAAGCTTAAGCTCAGAAGACTGGGTGGGCACCTTGGAGGAGGGGGTACTGTTAGAATTTGCAGCCCGCAGGTAGCTGCTGTGAACCGTGGCGCTCACTCCTGATGAGGCTCAGCCTTGGCTCGCAGGAACGTGGCTAGAGTCAGCCTTACATGTTGTCTTGCTCCTCCGTGTGGTCCCAATACCCAACCTTGGAATGGTGAGAATGGCGCCAGCTCCAGCCTCCTCTGCCACTATAATGCCATGAGTCTATGTTTCCTTAGGCTAATGTGTGCATGCATTTCCTAGCTTTAAAGGGCCAGTAGTGGAAAGTCCCTGCGGCACACTTTGATGACATCACAGGCTCCTCTGTATATAAGGAACCTTCCGAGGGGCAAAAGAAGTCTCATCAATGGGTCTCCTGCCTAGCAGTGCATGTTGCCAGCCTTCCTGATTCCTGCATCCATCCTTGTCTTCCAGCCTTGTTGACTAGCCTTGCCTTGTCCACCCTTGCTGTCCTTACTTATCTCATCCAGTGTCTTCAGTGTGTCTTTGTCCACCCGTGGCTTGCCTCTCTGGATCTTGACCTCTTGCCTGGACCTGCCACATTTGTCTAATGCCTGAATCTGACCTCTTGCCTGGACCTAACTATTCTTTCTAGCTGCCTGCCCTGACCTTGGCCTGTGTCTGACTCTGATAGCCCACTACCTCCCCTGACCCTGGTGTGTCTCTGGACTGTAGTTCTCACCACCGCCCTAGGATCCGCCTAAGTCCTGCCAGGCCAGCCACTAGAACCAAGGGCTGAACCTGTGGGGAAGGCAGTTGGTAAAAGTGAAGTTCCAGACTGTCCCACTATAGGACGTATTCACACTTGAAGCTGCATTAACTACACCACAGCACTAAGGGCTCAAATACCTACTATCCATTACACAGAGGAAAGAGTAAAAGCAGTGCACACAGAGCCAGAATGAAGATAAAGCAAACAAGCATCTCTCATAAGGGGGAAAAGTCAGAAGCACTGGGGGGAGAGGGTTCTGAGAGGACACAACTGTTTTGGGAGATTAACAGAGCTAACTTCTGAGGGGGAAGCAAATCTGCTTTTAGGGCTGCTAAAAGAAAACCAAAGATGCATAGGTTTAGTACCTTGTGAATACAGAGCGAAGAGAAAATGACTTACTTTGTTGATTTAATCTGTGTCAGAGAAAGATAAACAACATTTGTGATTTGAGTTAAAACAGCAGCTATTTACAGGATCTTAAGAAATATAAGAGAAAAATGGAGATTTCATGATAAAGAGATGGAGATTGCCGAGTAAAGTCCTTTAAGTATTTGGAATTTGGCAATAACTTAAGCCTTGAGACCTGTTAAGTCAGTTAAAGTAAATTAATTGTATGTGATATAGAAATCACATTGAAAGTGTATTCTTACTGCATTCCTTAAGTGGAAGCAGAAAAGTGAGAAACTGGTGAATAGCTGAATGATAAAAGAACTTGGGCCTGATTTACTAAGGTTTTTCTCTCATTCTGTGTCTATGGGAAAAATGTCTAGTAAATGAGGCCCATTGTTCTGTATGACTGTGAATCTGAATATAAATTATAACACCAAATATGACAGAGAGACTGAAGGAGAAAAATTACTGCTTTGAAGTCATTGTGAGAGAACTTTGCCGCAATCGAAATTCACAGTGCTGGTAGAAATATTATTCTAAAATTTGCACAGTATATGAGGAGTATATTCTAAACTAAATTCAGGAAAATGTGCCTCTGAGGGTTAATTCATCTTTGCTGAAAAAATTCAAACTAGAATAGCTCAACAGCTCTATTTGTTTCCTTGGCTAGAATACAGTTTCATTGTGGTATCTGGACCTCTGAGGTAATATGCTCTAGATTTTCAGAAGAAGGATGCAACATCTTAGACAGGTTTCTTTTATTGATTTGTTTTGAGAACAGGGAGACAGGTCGCTTCACTGAGCTGCATTAGTGAGAGTCAAGAGACCAGAGAATGGCTACCATAAGGGTGCAGCCCTGCTACAACTGGTCCAATACATCAGAGAACACTACCACTACGTACAAAGGACCTACCTGAAAAAATAGCAATGAACTCACAAATGAACACACTGCATTGTGCATTTTGAGTACCCAACTATTCAAACTCAAGTGCAGAGCTCCGGCATATATTTGAAGTATTAAGTTGCTGACACATACCTAGTAAGAGGATCCTGTGTTAATTCATCTGAAAGACATAAAAGAAAACAAAATTTAGGGAAAAAGGATCAGAACGTATGGACAAAAAGTTTGCTAAATTTTGAAAAGATTTTGTGTGTAATACATATTATAGAAACATAGAAATGACGGCAGAAGAAGACCAAACGGCCCATCCAGTCTGTCCAGCAAGCTTCACACTTTTTTTTTTCTCATACTTATCTGTTTCTCTTGGCTCTTAGTAACCTTTTGGTTCTATTTCCCTTCCACCCCCACCATTAATGTAGAGAGCAGTATTGGAGCTGCATCTAAATGAAATATCTAGCTTAATTAGTTAGGGGTAGTAACTGCCACAATAAGCAAGCTACACCCATGCTTATTTGTTTACCCAGACTATGTAATTCAGTCCTTGTTGGTTGTTGTCTGAATATAGATCCACTTTTCTTCATCCCCCCTGCCATTGAAGCAGAGAGCTATTTATTTATTTATTTATTTAAGGTTTTTTTATACCGGCATTCATGAACTCGTTCACATCATGTCGGTTTACAGAAAACAGGGGTGCGGATAATACAACCAAAAAACATAAATAACGTGATGAAGAGAAGCAGTTACAATTAACAAGGGCTAATGAACTGGGAATGTAAGAAATAGAAAGAGATAGAGGAGAATAATTATATACAAAAGTTCAATATAAATATTGAACTTTAAGCTATGCTGGATATCCGAGATTAGAAGACAGACGGGATAGGGGTGATTAAATGTATTAAGTACAGATATCTGGGAATCAAATTGTTTTGTAAATTGATTATTTAGCTCCTATTTAAGTCAGAATCTGAATTGTTACCTGTAAAAAGAAAAATACTGTTAAGAGCATTGTTGTAAAGTGCTAGCAAGTAAGAAGAAGAAAATTATTATTTACCTGTTATTTGGTTTTTCTTCTCTGTTAATCCATGGCATTCTTTCAGCATTAGGCAGAGTGAAATAAAAGGGAAAATCTGGATCTAATGCATTTAAACAAAAAAAAATAAATATATATATAGTTAATCCACAGAACCCCCCCCCCCGACCCCTCCCAGATGAAAAATATATCATCAAGGAATCGCTTCCACAGGTTCTGCATTATCACTAGTAACTGAGTTTGGTTTCTATGAGCCAGCCTTTGTTTTCACTTCAATTCTTTCTCTTAATACTTCAAACAATATTTTTATCTAAAGATCATTTACAGAATTGACACTCACTTCAACGTGTACAAGAAATCTTCATTGTGTTGAGAAATTATCGCACTTAGCAGCCTGCTTCCTTTTTCCCGTAATTACATTGATTCGGGTACATCGGTGTGAAGAATTCAGCTCTTGTGTTTTCTCTGCTCAGACCGCATGCTATTGTTCATTTTAACTCTTTGCCAGATGACTGCATTTCGCGGAACTGCCACAGCGTTTTAGTCACTCATTGGCCACTGATCTTATTTGTGGTCAGTTGGTCAGTGCATTTTGACAGACGGTGGGCCAGATACATTTAAGGGTTTTTCTTTCTAATTTTGTGTCTATGGCAAAACATGCTTACGTGTTACCTAACCTTGTGTATCATATAACATTTCTTTTTTGATAAACGTAGCAATAAAGGTCAACAAACAAGTTGTACATTGTAAGACATTTACTTGTCATTGTTGTTATTGTTTAAAATGTAAACCGAATTGATCAGTAATTCTGTTATTGGAAAGTCGGTATAGAAAAATGCTAAATAAATAAATAAATATTGGATTAAAGAGATTTGTGATTAGCTTTTGGGAGCTATGATGATTCCTTGATCAGGTCAGTGCAGGATGAGATATATTATTTTTTTTATTTATTCATATTTATAAACCATAAAATCCTGCATTGTCTGAATATACAAGTAAATTACAGGTGGCTTTACAATGGTGAGGTGGTGATGTTTTTTTATTCATAACTAAATAAAATTCTCAATGAGCCTTTTCTTTAGTCTCATTAATATCGCAGGCTATATATAGAGGGGCAGATTTTAAAACCTACGCGTGCGGCCTACATTTGTGCGCGCTACCCGGTGCGCACAAAGGTAAGCCCGATTTTATAACATGCGTGCACAGTCGCGTGCATGTTATAAAATCAGGGGTCGGCGTGCGCAAGGGGGTGCACACTAGTGCAACTTGCACACGCCAAGCCCTCAGGGAGACCAGCTGGCTTTCCCCGTTCCCTCACCCACACCTTCCCCTCCCTTCCTCTACTTGTCCCGCCCCTCCCCCAGCCCGAAAAAAACCCCCTTACCTTTGTTGTGGAAGTTACGCCTGCCGGCCAAGTGCCGGCGCACAATCCCCCAGCCCAGCGGCCATATGGAGGTCTCTGGCTATGCCCCAGGACCGCCCCGGGACAGACGCGCATCCCGGGACTTTATGTGCGCCGCCGCCGGGCCTTTTGAAAATAGGCCCGGCGCGTGTAACGCCCCCCTACGCGCGTAAATCCTCCTGGATTTACGCTCGTAGGGCTTTTAAAATCTGTCCCTTATTGTATATTTTTTTCATACTTGCTGGACCTTTCAAGCAAACCTGTAAACTGCAATTTTCTATTTCTGGAGTTATTTGACTGACCAGAGCAGTGCAAACAAGCCCCAGGGCTGTGTCCTCAGTGGCAGCTGCTTTTTACTTAATTGGAAATTAAATGAGCTTTTGGGAAGGCTGAGAAAGCTTGTGAATCAACAATTGAATATTCAAAATGCCTGGCGTTTGCAGTTGACATAGGTAAATATAATCTCCAACGCAGAGGGTCACTAGGGTACCTTTATAGTACAGTTCATTTGGAGAGAGAGTCGTGATCTGTGTGTTAGATCCATATTGGGATTCAGACTGATCTTGAATAGTTTACATGAGTATAACTATCTATCTAGATATAATTTATTTTATTTTTTTTGCGGGGGGGAATTTCCTTCTGCTCTTTTGAGCTACCAGTGAAATGGAACCAGGGTGAGAATCCAGAACCACTATGTTCTTAAACACAACAATGCAGGGATTTTTTTTTTTTTATCCTATTTTATAGGACCAACTCGCCTTGCCCAGTCATTGCGGAATCAGCTCTTGGCAGGATTGCCAATTAGCTCTAGATGGCTGCCAAGTCCTTGTTTCATCCTACTGCATGTAAGGGCTTGCAGTCTTGCATTTCTTAGAGACTAAGAACTTAAGAAATTGCCATGCTGGGTCAGACTGAGGGTCCAACAAGCCCAGCATCCTGTTTCCAACAGAGGCCAAACCAGGCCACAAGAACCTGGCAATTACCCAAACACTAAGAAGATCGCATGCCACTGATGCAATTAATAGCAGTGGCTATTCCCTAAGGGGCGGATTTTCAGAGCCCTGCTCGCGTAAATCCGCCCAAAACCGGGCGGATTTACGCGAGCAGGGCCCTGCGCGCCGGGAAGCCTATTTTACATAGGCCTCCCGGTGCGCGCAGAGCCCCGGGACTCGCGTAAGTCCCGGGGTTCTCCGAGGGGGGCGTTTCGGGGGCGGGTATGGGGGCGTGGCTACGGCCCGGGGCGGTCCGGGGGCTTGGCCGCGCCCTCCGTACCCGCCCCCAGGTCGTGGCCCGGCGCGCAGGAGGCCCGCTCGCGCGCGGGGATTTACGCCTCCCTCTGGGAGGCGTAAATCCCCCGACAAAGGTAAGGGGGGGGTTTAGACAGGGCCGGGCGGGTGGGTTAGGTAGGGGAAGGGAGGGGAAGGTGAGGGGAGGGCAAAGGAAAGTTCCCTCCGAGGCCGCTCCGATTTCGGAGCGGCCTTGGAGGGAACGGGGGTAGGCAGCGCGGCTCGGCGCGCGCCGGCTATACGAAATCGATAGCCTTGCGCGCGCCGATCCAGGATTTTAGCGGATACGCGCGGCTCCGCGCGTATCTACTAAAATCCAGCGTACTTTTGTTTGCGCCTGGAGCGCAAACAAAAGTAGGCTATTCGCGCTCGTTTTAAAATCCGCCCCTATGTAAACTTGATTAATAGCAGTTAATGGACTTCTCCAAGAACTATCCAAACCTTTTTTAAACCCAGCTAAGTTACTGCCTTAACCACATCCTCTGGCAATGAATTCCAGAGCCTAATTGTAGATTGAATGAAAAAGAATGTTCTCTGATTTGTTTTAAATGTGCTACTTGCTAACTTCATGGAATGCCCCCTAGTCCTTCTATTATCCAAAAAAGTATATAACTGATTCACATTTACCCATTCAAGAACTCTCATGATTTTGTAGACCTCTATCATATCCCCCTTCAGCCATGTCTTCTCTAAGCTGAACAGCCCTATCTTCTTTATCCTTTCTTCATAAGGGAGCCATTCCATGCCCTTTATCATTTTAGATCACCCTTCTCTGTACCTTTTCTAGTGCAACTGTATCTTTTTTCAGATGCAGTGACCAGAATTGGTCACAGTACTCAAGGTGAGTCTCACCATCAAGTGATACAGAGGCATTATGTCATTCTATGTTTTATTCACCATTCCCTTCCTAATAATTCCTAGCATTCTGTTTGCTTTTTTGACTACCACAGCACACTGAGCCGAAGATTTCAATGTATTATCCACTATGACACCTAAATCTCTCTCCTGGATGGCAACTCCAAATATGGAACCTAACATCATGTAACTACAGAATGGGTTATTTTTCTCTATATGCATCACCTTGCATTTGTCCACATTAAATTTCATCTGCCATTTGGATGCCCAATCTTCCAGTTTTGCAAGGTCCTCCTGCAATGTATCACCATCTGCATATAATCTGAATAATTTTGTGTCATCTTCAAATTTGATCACCTCACTCGTCGTATCCCTTTCCAGATCATTTATAAATATATTGAAAAGCACCGGACCAAGGACAGATCCCTGAGGCACTCCAATGTTTACCTTTTTATTTATTTAAAAAAATTTTCTATACCGCCATTTGTTAGATACATCACATGGGTTTACATTATAATTAAAACAATAGCAAAAATTTGCTTTACAGAAAACAAGGGAATTAAAACAAGGAGTTGTGGTTACAGGAGGATTAACAGGGAGGAAGTTGGGTAAACTATCTACATGATACTGTGAAAATTGACCATTTAGTCCTACTCTCTGCTTCCTGCCTTTTAACCAGTTTGTAATCCATAAAAGGACCTCACTTCCTATCCCATGACTTTTTAGTTGTCTTAGAAGACTCTCATGAGGGACTTTGTCAAACGCCTTCTGAAAATCCAAATACACTACATCTACCAGTTCACCTTTATCCACATGTTTATTAACCCCTTCAAAAAATGGTAGGAAAACCAGAACTAAAAATTCTGGTGTGCAGTGAGGATAAACCAAGACTGGATCAGCCCCTCCTGAAAGAAATGGTTCCAGTTGGTGTCCCCAGTTTATGGCTGGGGCTATGTACCAGGAATCTTTGCCTGCCATCATTTCCCCTAAATCCGGCCAGGTCTTGCTATCTTGCATTTTCTCCTCTCAGGGGAAGTGAATGTTGCCTCCCACAGCATCCCTCATCCCGGTCTGCCCTGGGAGCAGAGGACCTGGCAGTGCAGCACTGTCGGTGAACCTCTGCCCCAACCCAAATAAACACATATTTTTGATGTTTCAAGCGTTCATGAAAAAATAAAACAGTTGGATTTTTTTTGTCTGCCTTTTCAAATAATGCTCCAGGTGCCTTACTAGAATTCAGATAAAATAAGTTCCTTACATACAGAGCTTACAATCTAAATAAGTACCTGAGAGAGATACAGAGGTCCATATTCAAATACATTTAGCTGGATAATAAGATGTTATCCAGCTAATGAAAAACTGGCCACTTCTACAACTAAATTCTAGCCAGATAACTATTTGGATAGAATTTGGTCAGATAAGTGAGGGACAATTCAGAGGCAGTCCGGGGAATAGCTGAGTTAGCTGGATATAAGTTATCCGGTTAACTCCGATATTCAGAGTTAGCCGAATAATTTATCTGGCTAACTCTGGTTGTCCCATAGTGCTGTCCTAAACTTATCCAGCTAACTTTAGGATAGCTGGGTATATTCAGTGGTGCAGCTGTGCCACTGAATATTCAACACTAGTTAACCAGATCGGTTTGTCAGGCTAGCAGTGCCCCGCACAGCTGCTGAATATGGAATCAATAGTAACTTGCCCAAGGTCACAAAGTGTGCCATTGGATGAAGAAGAATATGTCCCCTGATTCTCAGCCTCTAGGTGCAATCACTAGGCCATGCCCTGTATGGTCATTCATATATAAAAGTTACTATCCTTGCAGTTTAGCATAAAGTTTAAAAACTGCATATGGAAAATGCCAGTTTGTGCCCTGCCATAATGTATATCTACATCATTAGTTTTGGAATTCTTAAAGATCTGTTCCTGGGGGCAGTCGCTTTTAGAAGAATGCCACAAATGATGATACACACTAGACTTGGTTGGTTCATGTGGGCTACGACGCCATAAATGCCATCATGCAGAACCATAGGCCATGCAGGCTGAGATGCTATCAAGCAGTTTATCAGATCCAATGTAAAGGAGGTCATTTGTGAATCTGTTCTACAGATGGATAGTCTCAGGGACTTAGGAGATTGAAGGACGGCATCCCAAAGAATCGGAAAATGTATGCATTAAAAGTATGTTTTTAATCAGTGCTGGATATACAAGGTGCAATATATTATTTCTTGCCAAGGATATTGCAAAGTACAGGGTGGGTGGTGCTCTTCTAAGACTGAATTGAAGATCTGAACATGTAAAAGTACCATCAATAGAGTAGAGTTTGAACATCAGGATCTTAATGCCTTTATTTTCTCGGCTGAATTAATCATGCTTCATACTTTTAATTCTGCGCCTCTCACCGGACTCGGGAACCTTAGTTTATTGAGATGAATTGAATCTGGAATAATACAAGGAAGTGCGTTTTCGGATATCTGTGCGCCCGCCACCACTCTATCTGCCTTTTAAGAAAGACAGATGCATGCAGTAGAGCTTAAGAGAGAGCGAGAGAGAAAGGATTTGAAATTGCCCGTTGTCGCACTTCCTGCCTGCTTTGCTGGAAGGTCACTTGTCTCTGTTCTCGCTTCGTGATTCATTTCTGAGCTATTCAAGCTTGGCTTGCCTTCTGCTTTTTCGACATCTCATTCTCAGGTTATTCTCAGCTCTGCTAAGGCCATCTGAGAGGGAATGAGAGCCAGGCCCAGACCCCTCCGCCACCCACACCCCCCTCGCTAACACAGAAATGACAGGGGGGAGGGGTGAGTGGTTCTACCGAGGGATAGAGTAAAAAGTGTTCTTTTTTTTTATTGAAAACAATTCACCCAAGGACATGACCCTTCCAGTGAGGGAAAGATGGGAGCTCTGTTTTATATAATTAACAATAATAATCATTATTAAACCGTTGTGATGGCAAAACCGAATGATGGTATACAAAGCATGTTAAATCAATCAATCAATCAATCAATCAATAAATAAATAAATAAATACAATTATTATAAGTAATAGTGGCTAAGGGAAATTTGCTCTATAAACTGAATTAAGCATCTAACACCACCCCTCAAAACCCCCCCAACAAAAATCACTTTCTTCTGCTTGCTTTTTTTCAATCTGTCCCAGAAACATTGGATGAATGTTTTCTCACTCACTTTAGTTGTTTTTCACTTGCGGGTTTAAGAGTCAAGCGACTGGTTTGGCTGGCAGGAAATAATCCCTCTCGATCGGTGAGAGATGCACTAAACACCGGTAAAGGCTCGAATGAGAGTCCTGTGCTCTTCAGTCCTTGCAGCAAACCACGCTCTGCCTTGCACCAGGTGATGGGCCTACATGGGAACGTCTAAAAGGAGCTGCTAAATGAGCAAATAAAGTGCAGTATTGGACAGACCCGTGTTGTTATTTTGTTCCTTTTGAACGGAGATGCACACATAAATGTATTGGACCCCCCCAAAGGCAGTGCATGACAAACTCGTTTGCGGGACTGTGCTGTAAATGGGAAGCCATTAAACGTGTGATACACAACCCCTGTCTTCTCGGTATCTACGCCTATGCAATCATTCTTTAAGGCGCAGCTGGCAAAGTGGGACTTTTTTTTTTCCTTTTGAAATATTTTAAATTAACAATTTGTTACTTTTTAAGGGCATAATAAAGGTGAGAGAAAACAGATATATTTCATAAATTGCCTGAGGGAAGAAAGAGAAAAAGGCGTATAGAGCAGAGAAAGGGAGAACGGAGGCAGGGAAAGCGTGAAGGAAGGCAGTTCTTGCAATAAGATACCCCCAACCAAGTGCATTTTTAAGTTTGCAAGCTCTCATGAGAAGGGGCGGTCACGTACTTGTTTTTGTACAGCGCTGCAAGCAATGAGTTGTGCTATAGAAGTGTTTAGTAGTAATAGGATTTGTGTTCAGATATTAAATACCTGCCTTTGCACACACATTGAGGTAGTTACATGAGCATGGCTGAAATTGTTTAGACAAATTTGATATAAAAATGTGGCTCTTTTAGAATATGGATGAATGTGCTTCTTCTGAATGCTTGGGATGCCAATATCTGCCAGACTATGTGTTGTTTTGCGCCTTGTAGGAATGTGATTGACTTTTGTGTTTGCATGAAAAGAATGCAGCTTATTAATGTTGTCAGCACCTGACCCTTTTGTATGATTCCAGCGAGTGGTCCACAAGGGCATAGTAAAGGTGATCCAGCTGAAAGGAGAGAGACAGTAAGGTGTAAATAGCCACTGACCTTAACCTCAGCCTGTAACAGCAATCGGCTGCAGCTGCTAAGCAGTGGAGACGGACCGAAAGGTTAGGTCATTTTAAGGCATGGTTATGTCAACAGTCGCTTGCGTGAGGCCCGCAGTGGGATATGGGGCTTTTTGGTCCTATATCTATTACTAAGAAAATTTTGGCAGAGCATGCTGTCTGCACTGTAGCAACAAGCAGGTCCTGGTGGAATTCACAATGCAGAGAGAGAAGACAACCATTTTCCTCCTAGGACCTTAGACCTAGGCACGTTTGGTTAGTGCCTCTAGCAGAAAATGGGGAGAAGTGAGAGGACAACCCTGTCTGATCACAGGATCTTCCAATTCACGCCTTCATGCTAAAGAAGCGCGTGCAGACTTTCCCTCTCTCTATAATGATTTCAGCAGATGAGTTGGATAGGATATGAACTTTGTGTGAGGAGCAGATATAACATTCCATGCTGCCACGTATTCAGCACTTGTTTATGCATTTTACTATGAGTGTAATGGGACTCGTGAGCTGCCTATCTACCCTGTTTTGCATGCCAAATTGCAACCACCCAATAGATTTCGCCTGACTTTATTTCCAGAGAGTGGCATTCAGTGAGTTGGCCGATTCGGGAAACTTGGTGTACTGAGTCTTGCAGTCCCCAAAAAAACAAAGCGGAAGCCGATCCAAGATAGCTATGTATGCAGCGATAAAAACGAAGGAGTGGATCGGTGTAAAAAGGACGTTATTAAATTCTTGCCCGACTCTGGCCGAGTTTCGCTCTTCAAGGAGCTGCCTCAGGGGCTGCTAAAAACAAGTGTAAAACACGCATACATAAATATATGTAAAACCAACAGAATGTACATATATATAGAATTAAAAAAATAAATAAATTATAAAGTATAAAACATGAGTACTTACAAATATAAGACAATGTGTGTGTGTGTACAAAGACATATATTAAAAAATAAAATTATATGTATGTGTATAAAAATATCATAATGGCAGATACAAAAAAATGTTTCCAGATATAGTAATGAAAGGAGGGGATGAAAGAAGCATAGCCGAACACCTGTGTGAGAGAACTTTTAAGTAGAATGATTCCAGTCAATGAGAAAACAGGTAATGCATACGGCATATTCTAAAAGAAACAACTTGGTGTTAGAATGAACTTAAGAAACAATCCAATGATATAAGGTTAAATTACTCCAGAAACATTTATTTTTTTAATTCAATATATATGTACATTCTTTTTGGTTTTACATATATTTATGTATGCGTGTTTTACACTTGTTTTTAGCAGCCCCTGAGGCAGCTCCTTGAAGAGCGAAACTCGGCCAGAGTCGGGCAAGAATTTAATAAAGTCCTTTTTACACCGATCCATTCCTTTGTTTTGAGTCTTGCAGTGCCAGCTTGAAAGAAAGCATTTTAGAGATGGGAGATGTACTGCCCACAGAGGGAATTTGAATGTTCCTGCTGGTATGGAAAGAAAAAAAAAATGTAATTAAATATTTTTTTTAAATTTACCTGTTGGTGGGGGCACTGCCTCTTATATACCCCTGGGGGAGGTAGGCAGAAGCTGACTGAGGTAGGCAGGCTGGCTCTAGATGGAGTTAGCTGGTGAGGGCTATAATAGCCATAGCTATAGCATACAAATAAAGTTAAGGGGGCTATAACAGTCTAGAGAAAGGAGAGAGAGAGAGAGAGAGAGCTGCCAGGTCAGGGCTGTGTTAAGCCCTTCTTGTAAGAGTCCCATTTTTTAAAAATTTTATTTAAATTTGCAAGGTTTGAGAGAGGCCAGGAGCAGAAGTAGCTTAATGCCTCTTCCAGTGCTGAGAAACAAGAAGGGTGGAACAGGAGACAGTGTCGGGAAGATCTGCTCTGCCTTCTAGTACTGATATTTAAGGCCAGAGGAGGGTGGGGCCGCCAAAAGTGGCCCCACTGCTTTTAGTGTTACAATACATTTTCAGTATCTTGAACAAAGATACCAAACCAAAATAATAAACCTATACCCTTTTAGATTAGTGAGAGAAATTGACTAGGACCAGGCACCTACTAGCGTCCTCCTCTAGTCCACTGTAGGCATTGTAAAATGTATATATGTGTTCACTGTGTACCAAACTAGATCAATATTCAGTTGTGTTCAGAATGTACGCAGATGACATATAGTTATAGTTCCCAGTGGATGTGTCCCCTCAAGCAATCTTTGTTGTCAGTTGCCTGGGCACATTAACAATTGAATGCCTGAAAATCATCTTAAGTTAAACGCTGAAAAAAAATGAAATCGTTTTCTTTTCAAAAGACTCGGATTATTTGCAAAAATTTGTTATCAGTTCCCTTAACCATTTGGGAAAGGAAAATATGCATTAAACCTGTAGTTCGAAATTTGGGATTACTGTTTGAATCCCAACTATGTTTTCATCTACAAATCAATCACATTGTGAGGATGGGTTTTTCCAAACTGTGTCTTCTTCGACCTCAAATACGTCCTAGAAAAAGATGATTTTTTAGATAATTGTGCAATCTTTTGGACTTACAGTAGTTGATTATTGTAACTCTTTATTCCTTGGTCTCCTGGGCTCTACTATCCGTCCTCTACAGATGTTACAGAATTCGGCTGCTCGTCTAATTTCGGGGAGCCATAGATAGGATCATCTATCTCCATTCCTAATTGGCTATCCCTCAGTAAGTGAATTATATTCAAAATATCAATGCTTGTTTTTAAAGTTCTAAAAGTTTGAAGGGTCCATCTTATTTGGCATCATTGCTTATAAGATATGAACCTACTAGGGGTTTGTGGCCCAGGAAAACTATTATGACAAGAACCTTCTATCAGGCAGGCACATTTAAAGGAAACTCACAAACAAGCTTTTTCTGTTATTGGTCCATCACTGGAATGCCTTACCAGAAGCATGAAAAATATTGATGATGTTCTAAAATTTCGCAAGCGGTTGAAAGCATTTTTATTTTGCAAGCAATGATTTTGTGGTAATTTTATTCTGTTTCTATTTGTATTACGAATTTTTAGGTTTATTTGTTTATTATTGTTATGTTTTAATGTACTTTACATTGCTGTAACCTGCCTTAGCATAGAACTGTTATAGGGTGGAATATGAATTGTTTCAAATAAATAAATAAATAAATAAATAGAATGCCTGGTCTAAAGAAATGAAAACAAAGAAATAAAATAAACCTATCCAAAATTGCTAGAGAGCATCCCATATTCCTGCAGAATGCTGGGTGGTATTTGGTAGAGAGGGAATAATGTGTGTGTGGAAAGGGGGGGGGGGGGGGTGGCCTTCGTCCTGGCAAGAGAGGCTTCGGGATCACTCTCACTTACCCAAGGTGCTACCACAAGGCTAGTAATGTCCCATTAGTTTTTTGTTGGTTTTTTTTGCAACCACGATAAGTGCAGAAAACTTGCATAGTCCATAAGCTTTCAATAATATTCTTTTTTATTATATGGTTGTAATTGCTATACATGAATGTTGGTCAGTCCATGGTTTATCCCCTACATAGTCCTTTTATATATTTTATTTCAGAACTGTTGATTTACATCTACTGTCCCGTCCCTCCCGACGCAGCCTCGGTGAAACATGGGACCGTGTCGGGGGACGTATTGAATCACGCTGATTGAAAGCTTACTGTAGAGCAGTGGAGTTGCCGACATATAATAATAAAGAATATTATTGAAAGCTTATGAACTATGCAAGTTTTCTGCATCTATCGTGATTGCAAATTTGATCGTTGAGTGCAGTTTGGCCCATTTAGTTTTGGGCCAGCAATGAAGTCATTGCTGGCTTCATGGACCAAGAAGGAAGCTCACGGTCATGATGCAGTGTGGAGAACTGCCATGATTACATTAAAAAAAAAAAGATCTGAAGCCAGTACAGACATCCGGGTACCCTGAATAGCCCCAAATGCTGTTTTAAATTAAAAATGAGTGTTTTAAAGTTATTTAAAAATACATAAAGGAAGGCACCACACCTAACGAGTCCCTTAAAATGAATGGCTTAATGAAACAAGGTCAGAAGGAAGGTTCCATGCTCTTTTCAATCTTCTGCATGGCTACTTTGCATATCAGCAGAGCTGTTGCAGCTAGCTTGAGTGAGGGCTTTTGCAGGGGAAAATTAATTGAAAAACAGCTTGCTGGGACAGAATGACAACGAGGGAGTGATGAGACCTGCTAATTTCTAAGTTTTGGGAAGATTTTAGTTTTATTAATTTTAGTTTTATTTTTTTTTTTCTTTCATGTTTGATTTATTATTGTTGTGTTTTATTATTTGTTTAATGAGTTGTATATTTATTTGTTTAAATTTGTTATACACCTCACCAATCAGGGATTCCATGAGTGAGTTAATAAGAATGGAATAAATAAATAAATATGCAAAAATGATTTACTAATGGCCACTATGTTGGGGAAGGGCATGAAGGGGTTCTGAGGATTTCTGTGTAAGGCTGTGGTAGGATGTCCTGATTAGGGACTATTTTGTTGAAGATGTCTGATGTATTGATAAAGTATGTGTAGTAGCAGTGATAGTTACAGTTAAGGTTTATTCTGAGGTCACACTGGGAGAGAGAGAGAGAGAGAGAGAGAGATTGCTCTCTTTCAGAGATTTAAATAACAGCAAGCTTCAAGCTTGATAGAGTGAGGGCAAATGGAAGCCCCTATTAAAGGGAAACTTAAGAATAAAAAAAGTCTTAATCCAGTAATGAATCCCTGAATAACCAACACTAAGATGAATTGGCTGAAAAATTGGTTTGAAAAGTTTTTCTGGCTTTTAGAGTCTTCAGCTGTCGGCTGCCATCTACTGCTGCAGATAGAACCCTGGAGAGAGAGCATTAGTAAAGCGGGATTGAGGAATTAAAGAGATGAAGCAGACAGGTTGCACACACTAAAATTTTATTTTATTTTCTAGTAGTTAAGCTGCACAAGCTCATTTAGGAATCTAGAAATACAGGAACATACTGAATGAGATTTTTTCAGAATAATTTTGGGTCAGAGTAATCAGTCTCTTGTATTGAGTAGGTTGAAGGTAGCATGGTAGGTTAAAAGAAGAGGGCACAGATGAAAACGGTATTTATGTATTTGAAACATTTGTAACCGGTATGGATCAGAACATTCAGGCAGAGTACAACATTAAATGTATAAAATTTAAGATGACAAACATATAACCACACTAAGGCTGATCCACAAATACTGCGTAATTAGGAAAAATCAATTATTCTTGATAACATATACACTAAAGCCTCAAAAGCTTACTTGCTGCATGCCAAATGCCCACTGAAAAAGATGTTTTCAGCTGCTTTCTGAATAGTTTGATGCATGAGATTAACCCATAGCTGCTCAATCAAACTGTTCCAAAAAAATTGTTTCAATGACCGAAAACATCTTATCTCATGTCTCGGTGAGATGTGCTGCTCGAATGGAAGTAATTATCAACAGACTGTCTGTGAAGAGCTGAGTGCGTATGAGGGAATATAGATACAGAGCCCAGAACCCACCCAAGAGGCACGTTGCCACTAAGTAACTTCTGAATAATGAATTAGGACAATTTTACATGTATCTCTCCATTCAACAGGAAGCCAGTGGAGGCCATATATAAATGGGTGTATATGGTTACACGGCTGCATTCTCAACCACTTGCAAAGATCTTACAGTGCTGGAAGAAACACTGATATATAAAGGAATTACAATAGTCTAAGCCAGTCAAAAGCAAGGCTTGCAACACCATACCAAACATCCAGCTTCCTAGTAAGAGGGTTTTTTTTTTTTTGTTTTTTTTTATTTATTAAATTTTCAGATTTTCAAATTACATTGAAACATTTATAGGAAATTTTGGTTGTTATACAGAACTCCAAATTCTCAAATTATAACAAATCAGGAAACAATATCAGTATAACACATTCCAAACCATTATAAGAAAATCCTAGTAAGAGTTTTAAGTGATGTAATATCTCTCTCCTGCCTCCCACCCTGACAGGGAATCCTGGAAAATAGTAGGCTTATGGAAGATATAGGAAGTTGAACATCATAAGAACATAAAGACTTGTGTACTGAGTCAGAACAAAGGTCCATCAAGCCCAGTATCCTGTTTCCAACAGCGGCCAATTCAGGTCACAAGTACCTGGCAGGATCCCAAGGGGTGGATAGATTCCAAGCTGCTTATCCCAGGGATAAACTGTAGAGTTCCCCAAGTCCTCCTTAATAATGGTTTATGGACTTTTCCTCCAGGAACTTGTGCAAACAATGTTTAAATGCAGCTACACTAATAGCTTTCACCACATCCTCTGGTAATGAATCCCAGAACTTAATTATGTGTTGAGGAAAAAAAATATATTTTCTCTTATTAGCTTTAAATGTCACCTAGTAACTTCATGGTGTGTCCCCTAGTCTTTGTACCCTTTGAAAGAGTAAACAACTGATTACTGTTGACTCATTCCGCTCTTAAGCCCTTGAAATTGAAGTGTGCCCATGGACTCTTCGGTGAGGACCTCAGCCAAGGGGTTACATAGCAAGGAAAAAAGACATCACACCAGTGGTGTAAAAAACTATAACATTTATATTATACATATTTAACAAGAGGGAAGGGGAAGAAGAATGAAGACCCCCCCCCCCCCTTTAAGGTCAACTGGAATGCTGACCACACTCTGGCGCAAAAATCTAAGTATTGAAATGTCTTCTAAATATGCATTACCCACAATATAATACCAATCAAAAAAGAATGATGAACTTGGAAACTTTCACATATACACTTATCAAAAAATATTTAAGTACAGACAGTACAAATGCTACAGCAATAATACAAATAAAACAAAAAAGCTAAAAAAAAAAATCCTTCTTTAAGAAAAATAATGTCCAGCATATCCCAACATGTTTGGCTAGTTAAGTTTCTTCAGGGGATATAGTCAGTTTTATAGAGGGAATCCAAAACTTCCCCCTATCAACATGCAGGAACTCACAATTGTACACCACATATTTTCCATATGCGTTCAAATCCTTCGACATGTAAGCAAGCTGGTTTTAAAGGGTTTAAACATTTAACGTTTAGAGTGAGGCATCTAAATTGGGCCCTTTGAAAATTCACCTGGTATGAGCTCCTTAATTAACATGTCTAAAAAGTGGGACTAAAAAGGTGGCAGCCCAGGTTGGCAGTAGCATAGTAGGTGCCTAGTGCTGATTTCCAGAGCAAGCAGTGCTGCAAGAGCAACCCTAAATCTAGCTGTTGCGTCCGTCGCTGCTCGACGCCCTCACTCCGCCCTCTCTACCTTTGTGGCGACTCCCTCCGGGTCTGATGGACAGTTAGCAGCCACGGCGTCTTCTTGCCATCTCCCTCTGGCATCCCTGGACCGGCATGACGCTGCGGATCCGCCATGTTCCTGATGATGTAGGGTACACGCACGCGCGCTTTCCGATTGATGTACCAGTAAGGCGCGAATCCTCGGGGGCGTTCCCCGAGCTGACGTCATCCCTCCAATATAAAAGGTCTCAGTATTCGCTAACTAATCAAGTTAGCAAGGATTCGTCCAAGCTACTCTGCCTCCTCGGACTTACAAGGGGTACCCGCTCCTCAGGAGCCTCGCTCTCTTTTCTCTATTTCAGATTGTAGATAGGAACCGGTACTCGCTCCTCGAGGGCCCTGTTCCTGAACACTCTGAAGATTCTCTACTGCCTGGAAGCTATCACAGATACAGACATTTGTGAGTTACCATCGCTGTCTCAGAGCTTTCCCTGGAACCAGGTACTCGCTCCTCGAGGGCCTAACCCTTTCCAGCTCCTGAGCTTCCTAAAGACCTTATGTGAGTTTTGTCATCTAGTTCTGGCTATGAACACAGCATACCCTGTCTACTCACTATCTATAGTTTTTCTACAGCTCAGCAACCCTGGGATCGCTGTTCCAGTACCTGAGGGACTTCAGCCCTGCTGGGCATATCTGCTCACTACTGCCACCTCTGGTGGTTCTACTAACCTGTCTAATAAAAGAATTATCTGTGTCTGTCTCTGTACTCAAGCCTAGCGGGTGGTCCCTCTCAGGATATTCTCCTGGGGACGCTGTCATCTGCCATCGACCCAAGGATTCACCTATCTACCTTCCTCTACAACTGAATGGCCTCTCTAAGCCCTCCGCTGGTAACAGATTGCTACTCCCTTCTCCATCAGGAGTCTTCAGCAACTGTTCATAACAGATTGCTACTCCGTAGTCTATCCTAACAGATTGCTAACTCCTCCCGGAGATCATAACAGATTGCTAACTCCTCCCCTCTGAGGAGTTAGATCCTAACTAGATTGCTAACTCCTTCCCTCTGGAGGAGTGAAGCATAACACTAGCCACCTTTCCATAGTATCTGAAAGTGAACCTGAAAGGAGAAGGACCCAAAACATTGCTTCCCCCATCCTCCTTACGAAGTAGCCACCTTTCCATAGTATCTGAAAGTGAACCTGGAAGGAGAAGGACCCAAAACATTGCTTCCCCCATCCCACCCCCCCCCCCCCCCCACTCCCCACACACTGGCATCCTCCTATCCCTCCTACCACCTCAAAATATAAAGGCAAAGGCAGCCACTTTTAAACCCGATATCCCCCCCCCCTCCTTCCAGCTGCCTCAAAAACAGCCCCATACATGTCTATGTGCGCTGCACGCAAGTAACGCAAATTTTAAGAAGCCGGGAAATATGCGCGTCAAGAATAAGGAGGCAGGGCCAAGACTTACATCCATAACCCTGAATTTTGCAAAGGCTGATCATAGTTCACATTGGCAAGTTACCTGCGTAACTTTACTGCTGGTCCTGATGAGGAGCAAGTTTCAGGCTCAAGTGTGGAGCGTACAGGAAAGAGAGAGAAAAAAGAGAGAGAGGAGAGAGACAGAAAATACGAAACTCTACGTATCTTCCACTGTAAGAGGGGCACTTTCAAGTCAGGGTGGCATTTGGGGAATGGTGGTGTTACATTAGTCTGCCTAGGGCGCAAGCGTCTGTAGACCATTGTAACATCTCCTCCTCCCCTCCTCCTCCCTCCCCAAAACCCACCCTGACTTGAAAGTGCCTCTCTTAATGTGGGAGATATAGAGAGTGTCATAGTCTCTCTCTCTCTCTCCCCCCCATCCCTCCCTTTAATATGGTCACTTAAAATATGTGTGTAAAGGATGTGCGGTGACTCACAATATAAAATTAAGTGTATCTCTGCTCATGTGCCAATATGGGTGCACCCATCATAGTACAAGGTAACACTGCATATGCTGCTTTGTTGGCTATATCATATACTCACGCCTCTCTTTCATATCATTACTCCTTACTATCACTGGCAGCTCAACTCTCAAATCTTTCTGTTGTATACAGAACAACAAAATACCTGCTTTTAAAAGACCTGACGCCATATACTTACTTCACCTCCTCTGTGAATATCAGAGGTATACATGCAGAGGAATCAATGTGTGGGGTAGAGCCGGATAGTCCCTGGGCTGGGCCAAATATCATTTCTACCGCACAAGAAAAAGTGCCATCGAGCCTGACTTGCCTCTACGGCAACCTGTGTGCGCTGCCGGGGGTTGGTGGGGAATATGTCCCATGTTTTCTGGAGTTGCCCTACGGTTCAAGGTTACTGGCAGCAAATTGTAAGTTATATGACTTCCCTAAAAGGAGTAAAACTCCCTAGATCCCCTTATTTATGGCTATTTCATTGTATTACTCGTTACTTGGGGTCCGAGGCGGGCCAGCGTGTTCTTCTAAAAAAAGGCTGGCTTGGTGGGGAAAAAGTCATCCTGCTGCACTGGCGAGATGAGGAGCCCCCTTCGTTCTGGGGTTGGAGAACTCACTTTCATCAGTTAATGCAAATGGACAATCTGCTATCCAGAAGTTCGCCTGAAACATGGACGTTTCTTCTTAGAAACTTGGGAACCATATTTGCAAGCACTATCACATAAAGCCCGGAGTCTGATTCTCAATGGTTAAGACCTTTGCACTCGGGATAACCTATCGGGACCTTGATGTAGATCTCTGAGAGGAGGGTGGGGAGGTGGGGTGGGGGGAAAGGGACTTCGTAGAGCAAGGAATGCAGCAGACTTAGGTCCTACTTGAGCAGTATATAGAACCTGCAGGGGCACAGGGACAATGCACCTTGGGTTTGGATATTGATACTGGTGATTGCGTTCTAGGGGGGTGGACCGGGATTACTGTATTCTAAAATGAAGTGATTACCTTATCGTTTTCATTGATCTATGCATTTGTACCAGAGTTGTACCAGTTTATATGTTTCCAAGAATTGCTTCTATCTTTGTGTTGTTTATTAAGCGTATCACTTAATAAAATGTTTTGAATATACTTCTAAAAACAAAAGTGCTATGGGGCAAATATCTTAAGATAAGCAGTCATGTTTCGTGGCTTGGAAAACTTGCAGAAGTAAATTCCAATGTGTGTTTTTTTTTTTTTTCCTATTGGCAGCAGCGCGCTGCACCTGCAGTCCAAATTACAGCTGTTTCTCTTCCCATACCTCCCTCGGCTCAATCATGGAACTCTAGCTAGCTTAGGAAACTTAACTGAGGAAAAGAAAAGATCCTCAAAACAAGGTGTACTGCTGTATATGGCAGGTACTGCATAGGGAGCCTATAAATATATTTATTTATTATTTAGTAATTACGAGGGGAACTTTCAAACTAGTGCGCAGGTGAACACATGCATTGGCCCACGCCCAGGGATGCGGCCATTTTATAACATATGCATGCATGCGCAGACATGTTATAAAATAGTCTGGCCATGCGCACGTGTGCCAAATTTTAAGTGGGCGTGTGCATGTAGGGACAAATCCCACTTCTACCACGTATGTCGAGGGATTTTAAAAGAGGCGCGCCGATGCTATTGCCAGGTAAAACAGTTTGGCCCCAGTTCACCCAGTTAAAGGGTAGGACCTCCAAATCCCCCTAGTTTAATAACCTTCACCCCCCCCCCCCCCCCCCCAGTTATCCCCGACCCTTAAAACCGCAGATCTCTGGCTGGCTTACACATCCCACCCCTCTGCCCACACACCAACACCATTGAGGGCTGAAAGGGCCAGCTGCAACACCAGTGCTGAGCGCGCCCTGGCCCCAGCATCAACAGAGCCCCAACAAGGGGCAAGAAAAAAGGCAGGAGAGAGATCGTGCAAGGGTGAAAGCGTGAAAACACTGGCACCAACCATCTGGCTCCTAAGCCCACCCCTCTGCCTGCCCACCCACACCATCGAGGGCTGAAAGGGCCGTCTGCAATGCCTGAAGTGAAGCCTGCAGATGCTCTTCTCCACTGCTCTGCTGCTCTAACATTACAAGAAAAATGGAGCAGGAACACCTGAGTTCAACTATGTTAGAACAAGGTTCACATAGAAATCTTAAGAAGTTCCCAAAAATCAAACAACAAATAAACCCTAATCAAACCCACCCCACAAGAAGCAATAACTCTTTAGTTGCTAACTCCTACCTAATGTTCTCATTGCTTCCTCTAAACACGCAGTCTATTTAAAAAAAAAATCCCCCTAATAAATGATTTACTTGAGGAATTAAACCCGGCCATCTCCTGCGTCACTGAAACCTGGCTAAACAATAATGATAACGATCTCGTAAATCAAATTAAACATTCCACTCAGGATATCTTTCACTTCCCCAGGCCTAAACGTAGGGGCGGGGGATTACATCATTAGTAATAAAGAACTTAAACTCACTTCAATCAAGTTAGAGGTAATCCCTCCTTACGGAGTGGCAATCCTTAAATCGCCACAATTAAACATCGGCATTATTGTCCTCCTGCTCCTCCTCTCCTCCAGGGTATACATATTTAGGTTCTTCAACTGCTCCTCATAAGTCATTTGATAGAGACCACCCTTCTTTGCACCGTCTCCATCCTGTCTCTATCCCTATTGAGATACAGTCTCCAGAACTGAACACAATATTCCAGGAGAGGCCTCACCAAGGACCTGTACAAGGGGACTATCACTTCATTTTTCTTACTGGATTTTCCTCTCTCTATGCAGCCCAGCATTCTTCTGACTTTAGCTATCGTCTTGTCACATTGTTTTGCCAACTTCAGGTCAGTAGCTCCTATCAAACCAAGGTCTCTCTTTTGCTCCGTGCACATCAGCCCTTCACCCCCCAACACATACAGATCTTTCAGATTACAACACCCCAAATGCATGACTCTGCACTTCTTCTCATTGAATCCCAGCTGCCATATCTTCAACCACTCTTCCAGCTTCCTTAAATCCTGTCTCATTCTCTATACTTCTTCCGGCATGTCCTCTCTTTTGCAGATCTTAGTATCATCTTCAAATAGACAAATTTTACCTTCTATCCCTTCCGCAATATTGCTAAAAAACATTGAATAAACTGGTCCCAACACCGATCCCTGTGGCACTCCACTTAACACCATTCTCTCTTCAGAGTAGGTTCCATTTACCAACACACATTGTCTTCTATCCGTCAGCAGTTGGTAATCCATGCCATCACCTTGACGCTCACTTCCATGCTTCTCATTTATTTCATGAGTCTTATATGTGGAACTGTATCAAAAGCTTACTAAAATCCAAGTAAATCACATTGAGCGTTCTTCCCTGATCCAGTTCTCTAGTCACTCAATCAAAGAAATCAATCAGATTCATCTGACAGGACCTTCCTCTGGTGAATCCATGCTGCCTCTGATCGAGTAACCCACCGGATTGTAGATAAGTCACTGTTCTTTCCTTCAGCAGAGACTCCCTTAATTTTCCCACACCGAGGTGATGCTAACCGGTCTGTAGATTCCTGCCTCCTCTCTGCTCCCACTCTTGTGTAGCTGGACCACCACCACTCTCTTCAATCACTCGGCACCACACCCTTTTCCAGGGATTTATTGAACAAGTCAAACAGCGGACCCGCCAGCACACTCCATAAACTTGTTCCTTATCTGATCTTTTCTTACCCTATTTTAGAGAGTAATTAGTTTATGAATATTGTATTGTTTGTATTAAGTAATTTTAATGATGTACTTTTAGTATTTTTATGTATTTATGATCTTATTATGTAAACCGTAGCAATGGAATTTTACTGTGTGCAACGGTATATAAAAATTGTACAAATAAATAAACAAATAAATAAATCTCTGAGCTCCCTCAGTATCCTGAGTATCCTGGGATGAACCTCGTCAGGCCACATGGCTTTGTCCACTTTCAGTTTCCTAGCTCTTCCCATACATTCTCTTCTGTAAATGGAGTTTTGTCTACTCCCCCCCTACCACCCCCTATCACTAAGACAGGTCCTTCTCCAGGGTCTGCCTTAGTGAACACTGTACTGAAGTATTTGTTTAATATTTCCACCATTTCTTTTGTCTCTCTCCACACATTGATTCTTTTCACCTTTCAATTTCACTATACCTCTTTGGACCTACTTTTTCACCTTTACATTTCACTATACCACTTCGGACCTTTCTCCTTCCTCTGATGTATCTGAAAAATGTTTTGTCACTTCACTTTACCTCCTTGGAAATCCTTTCCTTCGCCTGGCTTTTTGCTTTCTTGATTACTTTTTTTGTCTCCTATACATCACTTCCATGGTGTATGGAAGATGAACCAGAAATTCAACCACTAAGAACATAAGAAATTGCCAATCAGGGTCAGACCAAGGTCTATCAAGCCCAGCATCCTGTTTCCAACAGAGATCAAACCAGGCCACAAGAACCTGGCAAGTACCCAAACACTAAGAAGATCCCATGCTACCAACTCCAGTAATAGCAAAGGCCACAGCTCACAATCATTGATAGCTCTGCACTGGCTATCGATGCAATCCCAAATCCATTACAAAATCTTAACATTAATACATTCCTCCCTCCGTTCTGACAGCGCTGGCCTGGTAGGGGTGGTGCTACAACCATACATGCCACAGAGATCACTAAGATCTCATAATAAAGGTCTACTAACTGTGCCCTCATTGCAGAATACCCACCTAACAAAGATAATAGACCTACACTTTGAAACTCTCTAGCTGAGACTCTATGGCCTACTACTGAAACAAAGAAATTCAGATGTGACCTCAAAATGTGGGTATTTCAAAATGCCTACAATCTCACTTAACCTTTCTGAAATCATCACTTGCTTCTACACTGACAAACTCATGATGAACCTACCTACAGGACCCCTTATCATTTTCTTTCCAACCCAACACAAATAAATGTATCTGAAACACCCTCACTCAACCACCTCCATTATATCCCTACAGCACTTTTCGTTAAAATGCTACCTCTTCCCTTCTACCTCATCCCTATATATTTCCCCTCCCCCGACCACCTTAGTCAATGCACTTGGCTTCCGCTAAAATTTATGATATATAAACACATCAAGTGATTGTATTTAGCTACCAATGATATTTACACCATGATGTAAACTATTGTGATCTTCACTTGGAACGACGGTTTATAAAATGGCTAAATAAATAAATAAAAATTTTTTATAACTTACACCTTCTCCATACACACACATCTCTGGTTCACATCCCGAAGCACCCATGCCCCACCCAGACTAGGCCAACGCCCTGCCCCTTTTTGAAAACGTTGGAGATGCGTGCACTGCGGGAGATGCGCACGTATATATGGGCGGCTTTTGAAAACCACTCGGCGTGCATGGGCTCGACTTATTCACGCATCCCCGAATGAATGCGTGCACTAGGCTTTTAAAATTCATCTTTTAATGTGTAGCTTGCCCCTCCAGGAAAATTGTTCAGGGCAGGTTACAAGTATAATACTCATAAAATACTATCCGAAACCAAACGCAATCCAAAACCAGTTAAAAGCTTTAGTGGAAGAATGCAGTTGAGAGCTAGAACTTCTCAGCCTAATGAATGATTGGATTGCGTGCCTCATGTTCCTCATATGAATCACCCCCTCCTCTTTGATCTATCACTAACGCAACAGCAGCACTGGCTCTGCCTTTACTTCTCTTGCATTATTACTGTCACTGGAAGAAATATGCTTTGAGAAGAGGAAGCTCTTTGCTATCTCACAAGCTTGATTCATTTCCCCCATGAAGTCAGCATGCACCAAAATCGTATTTCTGGCTGAAGTCTTTATTTATCTGTCAATAAAAATCGTGTTAGCTGTAATCTAAGTACAAGTTTAATGTTTAAGCATGGATTTGGGGTGAAATGGTGAACTTTATTTATTCATCTGTTATCGCTGCTATAAAACTGCCCAAGATAAAGAGGATGCAGGGAACAGGTTGTACCGGTTAAGAACACCTGTAGGATGGTTATCTGCTATCAGTAAATCATTGTAGGTGCTGCATCTGGACAGAGTAACGAGAAGTAAAAAAGTGTACCTGTTTTCCAAGTTTATATAGACGGCAACTATGGACTGGCAAGGCTCGTAAAATTCAATAAAGCAGAAAAGTATTTGACGTTTCCTGGGAAGGGTAGCTGTGTAGTAATGAAAGCTTGCATCTTTAAATTTTTTGCTAGGTACACAGTGGGAATGTTCTCTACCCAACTTCTTTTTAGTTTCAATAAATGTTTGGTTGGCTATGGTGGTACTTAACAGGGGGAGCTGAGACATCCAGCATCCTCACACACCTACCCCATTTCACAAGTTCCTGGAACATTGCACACAAAAAAAGACAGTAATATGGTGTATTCGAAAATGCACCCTGTGTACCTGCGCCCAAAGCAGGGCTAGGAGAAATTCCCAACACTGACACCCACATGGCGCATCTGTTCCAGGCAAGCTTCTTTCAGCTTGCTTGGCTATTGTAAGACACATTATGTGTTAGCTCTATGTGAGCGGGCAATGAGGAATGTGAGGAATGTACATAAGATGTGGGATATTAGATGATTATACAGGTGCCTTGTGCAGCTTAAAATGTAAAATGCTTTAAAAAGCACGGTTTTGGTATATGTAAATAACATTATATAATTTGATAAGTATTTGAGTATGAATTCCCTTATGTGTACATTCATTTTAATGATTTTTATGAGGTTTGTACTAATAAATACATTCTTGTTGAACTGTTGTATTGATACATTTTCGGTAATTTGGTAACGTATATGTATCTCTCCTTTTGGGGTATTAACTAATGTAGTATTTGAGAGATTGTTTGCCTTTGTCTATTATGCATCAGAATGGTGCCAGCCTGAAGACCAGCTGGTGCCATTTTCAAAATAGAATCCAGGGGGCAGGAGTGATTAGGATTTGCTCCTCCCCCTTTTTGACTTTGCCAACTCCTACAAAAGGGGTAACAGATGTCCGGGGTGGGGGTAATAGGAGAAGGCTTTGGGAGGATTCATTTTACTGGTGCCGGGTTGTTTTGGTTTCCAAAATCAAAGGAAACAAAGCCCCACACCCTGAATTTCATTTCCTAACAAAACAAAATGAGCACTTTCATTATGGCTTTCATTTCATTACAAAATGAATGCACATTCCTAGTGTTTGGCGCACCATGGATGAGCTTTCATTTTTTTAAAGACATAGACAATGTTAACTACATTGCCTATTTTGTTTCATATCATTTCTAAACTGAAACGCTTAAAAAAAATTAATAAAATATCTGAAAATATTTTCATTTAGGGTGCACTATGGGGCCGATGTAATAAGGCCCTCGGCAAAACAGGCGCACGTTATGTGTGCGGGTTTTGATCACCGCGGGCAGCTGAAGCTGCCGCTTCTGCGCGATGTAAAATAAATAAATAATGCAAATGACTTGTGCGCAGAAATCCGCACACGTACGGAAAAATGCGCGTACCTAAGCATGATACATGGCCTATGTAATAAGCGGCCGCATCCACTCTCAAAACCCGCGGTGATAATCCTCACATAAAAGCGAGTGAGCACATATTAAGTGAAAATATGACCCTGGAAAGTATTTTTAATATTTCAATTAACTGTGCTGCAGAAAAAAGGACAAATATTTTCATGGGTGATAATTCAGAACAATCTTACCGCTCTTTTGGCCGTGTTTCTGTCCACTCAGGGAAGCACCTACCTCGGACGCCGTGAAAAGCAGGCCACTCGGAAGCTGAGATAAGTGCTTAGTCAGGCTCTTATCAGGCCACTCATGCTCTATTCGTGGCAGGAAAATCTGCACGATGGGGCGCCCAGAAGGCACTTAGCTACCATTGCCGCTCAGGCACTGAGCTAGATGCTTACTTGGTTACGCCAGAGCGGCAACGGTAGCTAGGTGCCTTTAGCTACTGTTTTCTCTCAGGCACTGAGCTAGGTGCTTACTTGGTCACAAATCTATACGTTCTGACACCCAGAAAAGCGCCTAGCTAAGCTGGCCACTCGGATGCCAAGATAGGCGCTCAGCTAGGTGGTTTTCGGGATGCTCAGATGCCGACATAGGCCCCCGAGTCGGCGCTGACACTTAACTCATGCTCTGTCCATGGCAGTAAAAACCCGCATTAAAAACCCGCACTAGCACAGCTCCCTGCATTGACTATGATTAGCTAATCACCTCCTTTGCATACCGTTAGCATGCATTCATGCAGGAAAAACCGTGGGTCAGTGAGCGCATTTGTACGCGCTTTTTTCCCCATGCACAAAACCCTTATGTCTCTGTATAGGGCTTTGCATGGGAAAACGCGCATGCACGCTGTTAAGGTTGTGTGGTATGTGGTCCCTTGGTCCAAGGTGAATGCTGTTACAGCCTGTAGGGGGAGCCCCACAGGGCTAAACCATTGGAAGGCGAGGTCTGGCTCAGCAGAGAACTCTGGGAGAGAGTGTGGAGCGGTCCCGAGGAGCGGGGCAAGAGACACAGCAGGAAGGGATTCCCACAGTTCAGGAGGGGACTGGAGATCAGTACCTGGGGGAAGACCTCTGGAGGAGATGGCGCTAGGCAGGCCTGCGGACTGGGAGCAAGTGAAGGAAGTAGTCCGGAGGCCAAGCCCGTGAGGCGGAGCTACACAGAGGAGGAGGTACTGGTGTGATGATGTAGCCCAACCCACGGAGCGGGGAAGCCCGAGTTAGGTCTCCAGAGGAGCGGGTAGCCCCGGTAGAGTCCAATAGCAGAATCAAGGGTACCACCCTGAGAAGTGGGGAAGCACGGGAAGACCAAGAGTTGTCGTAGGCACTACCCCGAGGGCAGCGCAGTCACTGAAAGACGTAGGCACTTCCCCGAGGAGTGGGGAAGCATGGAGGTAGAACTCCCAAGAAGCAGAGGTGTTCCCAAGGGTGGCCCTGAAGAGCGGGGAACCAGCCAGATAGGACTTACTGGAAGGAGCAGGGCTAGCCCGAGGAGCAGGGAAAGCCAGGAGACCAGGTCCCCGTAGAGTGCACGCATTGGCCCCCGAGGAGCAGGTACCAGGCAAGGTCCAGGGTCCAAAGCGATCCGGTAGCGTCACCTCAGGAACAGCAGAGACAGGAGCTCAATGAGTAGTAATGGAACTCGTTGCCAAGTCGGCTAGCTGGGGTTGAAGGTGGAGCTTAAGTACTCAGATGCAATGATGTTATCAATCCGAGACGCCCCCGAGGTTCCTGCCAAAAGGGCTTTAAAGAAGGTCCGGGGGCGCACGTGCACGTGTGAGGCCCGGACTCGGCATGGAGGATGTCAACATCTTGCCCGCCACGAGGAGCCACTTGGAATGTAGTGGCAGAGACTAGCCCACGCCGCGGCAGGCCTGGAGATGGAAACAGAAGCGTGTAAGCTGTGAGTAGACAAGGTCGCAGCCCCCTGTGACTGACGGTCATAACACACACACGCACAAACCCGTAGCAGCTTCAGCGCACTTCATTACATCGCCCCCCTATTTAAGTTAGTTTGCACTTTTACAACTCCAATAGGGCACACTAAATCAAAATAGTGCACACTAAGGGGCAGATTTTCAAAGGGGTACGCACGTAAGATACACGTGTACTCCCTCGAAAACCTGCCCCAAGTTCCCCCTGCGCGTGCCGAGCCTATGTTGACTAGGCTCGGTGGTGAGCGCAAGCCCGGGACGCGCATAAGTCCTGGGGCTTTCTTGGGGGCGCGTGCCTGGGCGTGTCTGGGGGCGTGTTGCGGTGGCGTGTCATCTGGGGGAGGGGCCTCGGGCGTGGTTCCAGCCCAGGGGCGTGGCCGAGGCCTCCGAAACTGCTCCTGGGCTGGGGAATTGCGCGCCGGTGGCCAGCCCGGCGCGTGTAACTTTCAAAATAAAGGTAGGGGGTGGAATTAGGGCCAGGGGGTGGGTTAGGTAGGGGAAGGGAGGGGAAGGTGGGGGCAGAGGGAACGGAGGCAGGCTGTGCAGCTCGGTGCGCACAGGCTGCCGATTTTGGGACAGCCTTGCGCGCGCCAACCCCGGATTTTAATGGATACATGCAGCTACGCGCATATCTATTAAAATCCGGCGTACTTTTGTTTGCGCCTGGTGCGTGAACAAAAGCACACGCGGGCGTACTTTTTAAAAATCTACCCCTAAATGAAAAATAACATAAACAAATGAAAACCTAATAAAACAAGAAAAAGGGGAAAAAACAAAATGAAATAAAATTAAAGATTTATCCATGCACACCCCTAAAGTTCACAGACTTTTCAGGTTGAAATGACAGCCAACAAAAAATAGGAATTTATGATCCTGAGCCCACAGAGTCAGGGAGCTAACATGAGGTCCTATGACACAGAAGATGGTGCATTGGGAGACTTCAATTTAAGCAAGTTTTGCATTCATTTCTCCACTAAACGCTAAAAAGTGATGTTTCCTCTCAGGTGATTCCTAATAGTCTTTTGTACCAGAGAAATATAGAAGACACTCAAACAGTTTTATTTGTGGCAAGAGAAGGAATCTAAGGCCTTGACCTCATTTCAAATGACAAACTTCCTCCATTTAAGCCCTCATACCAGGTGGCAAACCTCTTGCATTTTTGGTGGATTCTTTTCTAGAAACCAGAAGGACCTGAGATACCCTATCCGAAAAAGCAAATAAATGGATGAAATCAAATCACACTCAGCATGCAGGCTGTGAGGACCAGGGCACAGAACAATGTTTCCTGGTTCTACGTGATTTGAGTTGTGGAATTACAGACAGAATTGGTGTCCTGATGGATAATTTGTCTCAATTTTATCCAGGTCCTTGCAACTAGGAGCATTAGATGATATGCATAGAGAACCATGTTCCCTAGTGACGAAAGACGGCATTTGAGGACTGAGGCTACACTTCTCTCTGATCCTCTCTTGGAATAGAAACTTAGATTCCTGTTCAGAAGAACGGCTAAGTGATCTGTTTCATCTATTTCTCATTTGAGAAATATCTTGTGCACCACATCCTGATCCAGGGATCACTAATGGGGGAGGGGGGAGGGGGTCTAGGATTGCAAGGTATTCTTTCTCCTTACTTGCCAGGTAAGTGGCTCACAGGGGGATTCTGTGAGAGGTGGCTCAATTCCGTCTCTGTCAGCTTCCTGACACAGAAAGAATGATTTTGTTCCTCCATGCTTGTTCAGATAGACAATAACTATTTGGTTGTCTATCTGTATTAGGACAATTCTGTTGCCCATCTCATCTCTTGAAATCTTTTAAGCAGTATTTTCAAATCCTCTCCTGGAGGCACCCCGATCCAGTCAGGTTTTCAGGATATCTGTGATGAACGTACATGAGATAGATTTGAATAAATCAGTATATGCGATTCTATCTCATGTACATTCATTGATGACAAATCTGAAACCTGACTGGATAGGTGCGCTTCCAAGAGAGGGTTGGGAAACACTGTTTTAAAGCATTCATCATTACAGCCCAACATCCCAGGAAATTGATTTGGTAACATTTCTCTGAACAGACCCGGTGCTCTGGATGTGAATCCCCCCGAGTATGAGCTCCCCTATCCTGGATGGTTTTATCAATTCTCAGAACAATTTGATGAGGAAGAATTTAGAAAGGCAGTCCTTTGGACAGACTGACATGGGATAGTCTCTAAGCTGCTCCTTGATCTAGATGCACTCCTTTAATCCTTGCATAGTTCGATTCCACTGGGACTTTAAAATCCATTGAATTTATCTCATATGGAGACATGCCAAGGGGAGAACATGAACTGTTGAGGCCATATGGACCATATGGTCAGCAAGACCCAGTGTGATGTCTTCTGACCAGGCCTGGCAAGACTGGTGTGCACACCATGCATTTGCCCGGGCGGCACACCTGAGGGGTCGGCAGCAGCAGGAGAGGACATGGGGCTGCTGGCAGAGCTCAAACCACCAGCGGCTAAAAATGAGAAAAGACCAGGAAGAAGAGAGACGGGTTACCTATGGATTGAGGAAAGGCCGTGGCAGTTTTCTCTGTTAGCTGCGCGCGTGCGCTCACAGCTTTCCAGCCCTTGTGGTAGAACTCATCCCACCATGGCCCGATGTTAAGGCTCAAGGAGGCCCACAGGGCCGTGGTGGAGCTCATCCCAACATGGCTCGTAGTGAAGAAGAGGATGGATGGGGCCGCACATGGAGCCTGGACAAAGGAAGCCACATGTGTGTGTGTGGGTGTGTGTGTGTGTGAGAACCTGTGTGCATGTGTCTGTCAGAGCTTATGTGTGTCTGTTTTAGAGCTTGTATGTGTGTGTGTTGTGTGTGAGCTTGAGTGTGTGTCTGTCAGAGCTTGTGTTCATGTGTATGTGTCTGTGTGAGAGCCTATGTGTGAGTGCTTGAGTGCATGTGTGTAGGCATGCACACACACACACACACACACACAATGTGTTGTGAGGGAGAAAGAGGGAGTGTGTGTGAGAGCTTAGGCATGTATATGAGAGATGGAATGTGTGAGAGAATGAATATGTGTGCATGTATGTGTATGCATGTATGTATATGTGTGTGTGTTGTGTGTATGTGTGCGTGTGTGTGTGTGTGTGTGAAGATAAAGTTTGTGTGGCCCTACCTCCCCCAATGCACAGAAATGTCAGGAGACTGGAAATCAAAAGATCCCAGCTATGGAGAGCAGGAGATTTTTTAATCCTTATTAGTTTTAATTTGATGTTTGTGCTGTTTTGAATATTTTATTGTTATTTGGGAAATATTAGAACATTTTAATTATTTGGTTTTTTTCATCAGATTGGTGTTTGGGAAATTTTGGATATTCTATTTGTTAACTGGTTTGAAATATTTATTCTTTTTATGACTATTATTTTACTGTTATGATTGATGATTTCTTGATTTTATTATTTAATGTTTTATGAAGAATGGTAGTGTTTCTGTTTTCCATTGTTGCTCTCTTATTGAGGCTGGCTTGTTGTAGTTCTTCTCTGCAGTTCTTCTCTGCATGCTTCTCTTTATACTTTCTGGTCTCTTTAGTCTACATTTAGTCAGGGTCTGTCTGTGTTCTCCATGTGTGACCGAGGTGATATATTCTGCTACCAGATAATTTATCTGTAGTGATCCATAGCAGTCTGATTTGTTCTGTTTTCCTAATAGAAGGTATATTGGTGTTATAGGTCTTGGTGTAATATGTGCAGTGTTGCCTTTTCATAGCTAAGGTTGTTACTGTTTGAGTGCTGGCAGTTAAGGTTGTTTTGGTATGGGAGGTTTACTATATTGTAATTGTAATTCCATTTATTCATGGCTTTCAGAGGGCCAAGCCCACATGCAGCACGCATTACAAAAAGTCTAATTCCAAGTGCCTGTAAATATAATATGCATGTTGTAAATGATATTTTTGCCTCAGAAGAATAACTTTTGAACATGTGTTTTTCATGTAAAATCTATTATAAATCCATAATTGAATTGTATGTGTGCATCTGTAGAGGGTTTGTGTGTTTGTGCAAGGCTGTAAGGTTTGCCTAGAGTACCTAATACCCTTCCTTTGACCATGGGTTCCTTTTGGGGGAGGGTGTCAGATTTTAAAATAAGATTGCTGTAGGGAGCTGGGATTTTTTTGATGGGCCCGGGACAGAGACTGAATGAATTGAGGGGGAGGGTGGTAGCACAGTAATTGGTCACATAGGGCAGCAAAAAAGCTAGCACCGGCCCTGCTTCTCACTGTTTAAACCTCCCTTGTCCCTTCACTGTGGATATTTGTTCAGTGATCCTAATGGTGGGGAGGAAAGCCTGAGCTCACCCAGCAGAGTCCCAGTAAATTCCAATTGAAGTGATGGACTGTTTGGAGTTTAAGTAGTTTATGAGGAACCCTAGTAATAACACAGGGAGATGAGCTCTCATGTCTCAAACAGCATCTAATAGCTCATTACCTGTGATTAAGAATAGTGAGATGAAACTAGCTACCTCTTACCTCCTGAGATCCTGTCCCAGCCTTAGATACATTAAGTTGTCTAGGGATGATATTCATGCTTATCACACTCAATTCATGCCAGACAGAGCAGTTTTCAGCTTTCCAAGTTATTATTTTGCTTCAAAGACAAGATTTGGCAGGCAGCCTAGCTTTATTAAGAAGTCCAGAACTGGCAGGAAGCCCAGTCCTGGTAAAACTCCCAAAGCTCATGGTCAGATTAAGTTCATTATTGGCAACTGAAGTTAAAATAAAAAATAGGGAAAACAGCAGTTTGACTTATAGAATTGAATTAGCTCATAGACAACTGCTTATAACATTTGGTGGTGAATAGTATGACCTGAGCGTTGTTTATTTTGTTTAGTATCATCTGTGCAATTATTTTATTATTACTGAGAATAGATGGGCCTAGGGTTTGGGAGGGTAGGGAGGAGGCTAGGCTTTCAGAGGGGGATGTTCCTACTTTTATCAATACCTATTTTGCTATTGGCTTTCAGCGTGCAAAAGAAACAAATGTTTTCTGTCGGCTTGTGTATTTGCTTTATTGAAATAAATAACATATTTACCATAAAGAACATTAATTGCAAAATAAAAATTAGAGTTATAGCTAAATAGAAATAAGAAGCTTTTCTGTTAATAAAAATATATATGCAATATAGAAAGAAATGAATAAATGCTTCTTTAATAATTGTTGTTGTATATCTACATAGCAAAGCAGAGCTAGGCATTCAGCCAGCCAACAAAGCTTGTATGACGTAAGGTATTGTATTCATAATTCATGAAATTTAGCATCTATTCACCGAGAACTTATGAAATTCTCTTAATCTCTTCCTATTATCTTTTCCCTTCCTTTACTTGCTCCCGGCCCACCTCTCTTCCCTTTCTCGCCTTCTCCCCTCGCCCCTTTCCCTCTTCAATGTAATTTTCCATTCTTTTTGTTAATTGTAAAGCGGCGTGATGTGTTCCACGAATGTCGGTATATTAAAAGTTCATAAATAAATAAAAATTAAATAAATAAGTGAGTTTATATAGATTTTTGGCAAAAGAAAATAGTCTCAATAGCTAAATATTTGATAACTTACTTGCTTACTCAGTTAATATATATTAAGATCATAAGTCCATTGTCAAGATCTTGTGTTTCTTGGAAGTTAAATTATGAATAATTTTCTATCTATACAATAAGACTAAAAGTTCATACTTCATAAATTTCTTGGAAGTTTAGACCATAAATCGTCAACAAATGAAAAGGTATAAATATAGTAAGATTTAAGGGCTGCAGGTTGCCATTCTAAATTTGTGGTAACCCGAGACGTGCAGGTAATTAACTCGTATTTAGTAAGATTATCTTCTTTACCTATTTTTGTGTATCTAGATAAGGCTTGATCTAATATAAGATAAGATAATTTATTCTCACATAAAATAAAAAACATATTCTTTTTTAAGAATATTTGGCTGATTTACTGAGTTGTTCTGTTCTCATAAATAATTAATTGTTCTCAAACTAATACATTATCTCTAAGGGGCAATGCTGTGTTAAACATATATGGCATGGGGGTCTAAGGAGAGGGAATAACCTTTAAGGGTACTCTTTATTAATGTTGCCCTCTCTACCTAAATCTACCTAAATTTTATAACATGCGTGCGGCAGCGCATGCATGTTATAAAATCGGGCATAGATTTGTTCGCGCCGGGTTGCGCGAAAAAATGTACGCCCGCGCACATGTTATAAAATCTGGTCCTTCATGAATATCCATGGAGCCAATGCTGGCCCAAAGGGAACTAGACAGTATTGGAAGCAATGGTTCCTTAAAACAAATCTGAGATACGTCCTGTGACTGTGATATATCTCTGTGTGGGTGTGAGCATCCTTGAAATCCAGAGAGCATAGCCCTTAGGGCTTCAATGGGAGAGAACCTCCCAGACCTGTAGAAATATAATCCTACCCTTTCTCCTATTGTGGACCATGATTGACTGCACTGGTCTATAAATTGGAAGAGATTTCCATTTGCAGTAGGCTCTGATGCAGAAAGGGGCCCAAAAATCTCTTTGTGGGCATTTTGGAGGGATCACCAATAGGCATAATCTGTAGCCTTTCTGTATAATACAGAGAACCCAACTGTCAGAGGTTACAAGATGCCAATGGTTTGTGAAAAACTTAAGCTTTCCTCCCACAGAATGTCTGACATGCATACTTGAATACTGGCTTTATGCTATTGAGCCAGTCAAACCTGTCTCCAGTTTGATTGGTTTGCTGGGTGAGCTTTGGAGTTCTGTGATCAGAAGCATGTGACTTTGAGCTCAAATGTTGATGGGGTGAGTGGATGAAGGAAAGTGCTCTTGGAACAGAGCCAATCTTTGGGATGCATAATCTGGGCAGTTGCCTGGGGCATTGTGAACTGAAGGGTGCCCTGAGCACCACTGGAATCACCCAGCTGCAGTGAACCCCATCCCACCATAGCCTGAAGAGAGACCCAGTGGGGCCCTGGTAGACCCTATTCTGCCATGGCCCAAAGAGAGGCCTGGTGGATCCATAGTTAAGTCTTAAGTTATTTGGCTACATGCGGCCAGATTGCTTTAGACCTGCTTTGAGGCAGGTCTAAATGTATCCATTTAACGTATCCAGATACAACTCAATATAGGCTAAATCTGCCCTGGAACATCTTGGGGCCAATATTCAAAAAAGCTGAGCTCCTAAATTTAGGTCTCTAAATTAGATCCCTATTTTGTAATCTATTTTCAGCCAAACTTAGGTGCCTACATTTTCAGCTGAAAATCCACATAAATTTAGGTCCCTAAAAGCTAGGCTCCTAAATTTAGGCCTACTATTTATTTTCCTAGATTTAGGGACCTAAATTAGGTGCCTAGTTCTGAAATCAGTGCTAACCTCCTAACTTTGTTTCTTGCCCTAACTCATCCCCAGAAGTCACCCATACTTTAGGCTCCTAAGAAACTAGGAGCCTAAATTTAGGTACTCATCTCTAGTAAATTTTCAAAAGGGCTAATTTAGGCCCCTAACTCCAAAAGTTAGGAACCTAAACACTTGGAAAACTGGCCCCTTTATTTTTATCTGGCTAAGTTTTAGCCAGATACTGACATATTGAGCTAAAATCCAGCTGGAAAAGTAGCCCAATATTCAAAATGTTGGCACTTAGCTGGAAAACTTGTGAGTTACCAACTAAATAGCGTTGAATAGTGATCCATTTTGGCCTTACCAAGGCAGATTCAACATCCACAGAATAATTTTGCAATTTATTTTGTTGATTCTTAGAACTAACTGGACACGATACTTAGTGTCTACCTTTTTACCAACGAGAAATACAGAGAATGGCGTCTCTCTCACATTCTCTTTTGCATCTCCTGTAAGGGTCGGTGAATGAGCTCCACCGCTGATTTCTTAAGGGCATCGAGAAAGCTGAAGCAAAGATGCCATGGGCTCGGAATCATCACCTACACAGGTAATGCTGCACAGCAGGGAGGCTTCCCTCTCCTGTGCTGTTTGGTTTCGACCTGGTGCAGACTGCATCAGCATTGACTCTTAATGCTGAAACCCCACAGTTGGTGCCAGTTTGCTTGGTGCCAGGGGACAGGTCGTGAGAGCAGGTTCAGTCCATTCTTTCTTTTTTTGTCTCTGATTCTGGATCCTGGCAAAGGGATCCCTTGGCTCTGTATGTTGTGTCCGTCGGTCCTCGATGGCTTTGCCCTGTTTGCCTCACCTTATTCACGGCTCCTCCCACTTACCTGGGAAAGATGGCTACCGCAGCGTCGTCAAGCCAACCTCTCTGGCATCCCCAGAATGGCTATGGTGCAGCCTCCCGCCATTGCTCCTCCCAGGTACCTACTAGGGTGCGCGTGCACGCGCAACCCATGTCTTTTTACCACCCTTGGTGCGAACCTCGAGGGCATTCCCTCATGCTGACGTCACGCCATCCAGGTATATTACCTTCATTCATTTGCTAGCTCCCCGCGTTAGCAAGGACTCAAATCCGTTCCTGTCTAAGCTACTCTGCTGCTTCCGTGCTGCCGCAGGAAGCTGTCTCACTGCCCTTCAAGATAATGGCTAACCTGGGTACCCACTCCTCGGGGGCCCTCTGCTTTATTTCAGGTGCCTTACAGGGAACAGGTACTCGCTCCTCGAGGGCCTGCACTCCCTGCCTCGGTGCTTGTACATTCTACTACATACCTGGTGGAATCGCATATCTACAGCAAACACCTAGTGAGTACGCTAACTCTCAGTCTATCTCGTCCACAGTATCTCCTCACTGGGAGACCTGCTGCGGAATCTCCTGACATCATCTAGAAGAGAAGGGCTCTCTCTGCTGAGGTCCCTGAGTCTGCAACTACCAGACTGCCTCACCACTGCCACCTCTGGTGGAGATCTTCAAGCTGTACAATAAAGAACTATCCTGTGTTTGTGTGTACGAGTCTAGCCCAGTGCTGTGGCTCCTCACGGGGGTCCTCCCCATGGGCATGGTCATCTCCACAGCACCCAAGGATCCACAAAACACACGTTATCATAACACTGTACTTAAGTCTTTCTCTCTCTCTGACCTCAAGAAGGAGATTTTCTGCTTTGTAGTAATAGAAACGTTTGGCAGTGCCACAATAACAGTTGCCACAGAAACCTTTTCTTCTTCCTTTCCAGAATAAGTCACTTTTTAAGAATTTCTTTTTTTTTCGACAAAAAATTTAGTATGAGTTTCTTATTAGTATATAGATGCACATATACAAACCAGAAATTAACAGAATATGTTTATGTTCACAATTATACAGGGCCCTTACCTAATGTTACTTTTATTTTTGTGCATTGACTCAGAAATATTTAATCAAGCATTACAATTCTTTGCCATAGAGCTACTGTGACATAATGTATTATACCCACACAAACTACTGTCAAAGCAGCTTTTACTGTGCTGGAGTATAAAGCATGCACAAGCGCACGCCCATGGAGAAAGTGTACTGACATCAAAATGGCACTGTTCAGCTAAGTCAAGAAGCCTCGTCCAACAGCAGACACTGCTTTTAACTTCTGTAGCTTTTCAAATGGACTAATAATGGGGAGAAAAAAGCTTTACTTCAGCACTGAAGAGTGAGTGCCTTGTGATGCTCCTTTTCATGTTTCTGAAATATAAAATTATCAAGTGCATTGGGAGACAGCTGAAACTTCGAACATGATGGCAGGTTAAGACCGTCAGGACCCATCTAGCCTGGCCATTTTCCCTGCCTGTTGCGATATGGCAGAGTCAACCCGACCTCCAGCTTTGCCTTCACTTCCACACAACTAAGGAACTTCTGTGTTTATTTCACCTTTTCTTGTATTCTGCTACAAGACTACTCCATGCAGGGCCAGATCGTCCCATTAGGCAAACTAGGCCGTCGCCTAGGGTGCCAAAGAGCAGCCATGTGGGGCCGCGAGAGTTAAGCCCATCCTGCTTGCGGCCGAGAAAAGCACACAATTGGCGGGCCACGAGCGGCGTCTCAGCGAATGAGGACGAGATCAGAGCCGGCGCAGGACCAGGGCTGGACTGGGGTGGAGGGGGGGGGGGAGGGGGGCAACAAGGCTGAAGGTTCGGCTAATACACTTGCACCAGCCCTGATTCCATGTATCCTCCATGTTTCAATCCAGCACCTTTTCTGTGAAGAAATGTTTCCTTGCACTGGCCCTCAGTCTATCCCCCTTGAAGGCTCAAATAGTGACCCCCTCCCCCACCCAGGCTCCAGTCCTTCTGAATAAGGTTTATATCTTTTGCATTATTTAGCTATTTCAGGCATTCCAATGTCTCTGTCAAGGTACCTGCTTACTGCTTTAATACGCTCGATCATGAGTATTGCGGGGCTAATTGCCCTACTCCCTGCAGAGCTTGGAGGCCTGATGTTTTTGTGCCTGCGGATCTGCAACCTCTACTCTTGTTCCTTTCACAAGCTCGTTTTCAAAGGGAAGCTCCTCACGTTGAAAATGCAAGCGCGGACTTTGGAACTGTTTTGGAGCAGGTGCAAAGCGCGCGCATTAGAGCACCCGAGGGAATTTAGCAATGAAATCCCAGCTCATCCTTTCCCTCTCCCGACCTAATCCTGTCCCTTTGTCCCCATGTACTTTTATCAGAACTGGAGGGTTAGGGGGAAGGGGCAGGGGTTTAAAAATGGCCATTTTTTGCATGTAAACACGTATTTACTCACATAAAAATGTTTGAAAACTTTCCTATCCATGCTCATAGCTGTAATGCAGCTGGAAGTATCTCTTAATTCTTAATTCTTGTGTGCATATCTTGTTTGTTTCTTTATCTACAGTTAAAATCATGACGATTAGTGCTAATGCTCACCAGTTTCCAACTTGTGCTAATCCAACCCCTTTTTGTGTCTGTTACCATGTGCCCAGTCATGGAAGGAACAATGAAAATTACTGCGGAAAATAAATGTTTTTTTCTGAGTTTCCCATCATCCAGCATATAGCATATTCTCTATCTGTTATGTAAACTAGAGCAGTATGTGATTCCTTTCATGTAGATAGGTAGATAAATAAATATGATAAATCCTGCTGTTTTGCAATGAATATCTTTCATAAGAACATGCCATACTGGGTCAGACCAAGGGTCCATCAAGCCCAGCATCCTGTTTCCAACAGTGGCCAATCCAGGCCATAACAACCTGGCAAGTACTCAAAAACTAAGTCTATTCCATGTTACTATTGCTAGTAATAGCAGTGGCTGTCAACTTAATTAATAGCAGGTAATGGACTTCTCCTCCAAGAACGCATCCAATCCGTTTTTAAACACAGCTATACTATACTAACTGCACTAACCACATCCTCTGGCAACAAATTCCAGAGTTTAATTGTGCATTGAGTGAAAAAGAAATTTCTCTGATTAGTTTTAAATGTGCCACATGCTAACTTCATGGACTGCCCCTTAGTCTTTCTATTATCTGAAAGAGTAAATAACCAATTCACATCTACCTGTTCTAGACCTCTCATGATTTTAAACACCTCTATCATATCCCCCGTCAGTCGCCTCTTCTCCAAGCTGAAAAGTCCTACCCTCTTTAGTCTTTCCTCATAGGGGAGCTGTTCCACTCCCTTTATCATTTTGGTTGCCCTTCTCTGTACCTTCTCCATCGCAATTTTATCTTTTTTGAGATGCGGCGACCAGAATTGTACACAGTATTCAAAGTGTGGTCTCACCATCGAGCGGTACAGAGGCATTATGACATTTTCCGTTTTATTCACCATTCCCTTTCTAATAATTCCCAACATTCTGTTTGCTTTCTTTACTGCCGCAGCACACTGAGCCGACGATTTCAATGTGTTATCCACTATGACGCCTAGATCTCTTTCTTGGATGGTAGCTCCTAATATGGAACCTAACATTGTGTAATTATAGCATGGGTTATTTTTCCCTATATGCACCACCTTGCACTTATCCACATTAAATTTCATCTGTCATTTCGATGCCCAATTTTCCAGTCTCACAAGGTCTTCCTGCAATTTATCACACCTACTTGTGATTTAACTACTCTGAACAATTTTGTATCATCTGCAAATTTGATTACCTCACTCATCATATTTCTTTCCAGATCATTTATAAATATACTGAAAAGTAAGGGTCCCAATACAGATCCCTGAGGCACTCCACTGCCCACTCCCTTCCACTGAGAAAATTGTCCATTTAATCCTACTCTCTGTTTCCTGTCTTTTAGCCAGTTTGCAATCCACGAAAGGACATCGCCACCTATCCCATGACTTTTTAGTTTTCCTAGAAGCCTCTCATGAGGAACTTTGTCAAACGCCTTCTGAAAATCCAAGTACACTACATCTACTGGTTCACCTTTATCCACATGTTATTAACTCCTTCAAAAAGTGAAGCAGATTTGTGAGGCAAGACTTGTTATGGGCGCTCAGTTTAGTGGACCCTTGGGCCGACCTGCAGGAGACTGGGAAAGATGGTCAATATGTGGCAGGCCGGGAGGC